>NC_051333.1:10797872-11109568 GCF_015220235.1 Choloepus didactylus | reverse complement strand
TGTCCCCCCTCACACACACAGTCCTTCAGCCCCTCCTCCCGGGAAGGCTCGTCTCCATCTTCCGGGTTGCCAGGTGTGGCGTTTGCCTGAGCCTGGGCCGGGCCTGGGGGGCACCCCTGGTCGCTGGGGCATGCATCTCCAAGGCAGGGCGGCCATGCCCCGGCCCGCGCGCCCCAGCCAGTCCAGCTGAGTGACCGCGACTCACTGGGGAGGCATCTGCCCTGGTTCCCAGGAGCTGGGCGCTGTGCTCACAGGGCTGGGCTCCAGGGGGGCCCAAGGAAAAATAAGGGTGTCTCCCTCCACAGCTGTCCAGAGCTGCGGGGGCACAGGGTGGGAGTGACCAACCGCCCCAGAAGCATGGGCACAGTGCCAAGAGGGGGCTGCTGCTGCATACAAGGGAGACAGGAGTGTGGGGAGTGGGCCGGAGGCTGGGGGGGCGGGGTGCACCTGGACCTGACTCCACAGAGGCTGAGGAGAGGCTGCTGGGGGTGTCTGAAGCAAGGGGACCCTTCTCTGTCCCATTTGGGTCACACCCCCAGCCCCAGTTTGCAGGGGCACAGGCCCTGGCGGGACACCCCCCTAGGTGGGCCTCGTTCTGGGTCCTACTCCTGTTTGCTGGACGCCTCAGGCATGGCCGTGTGTGCAACGAGGGGACGGGGGTGTCCGGCTGCCCCGTCTGTCCTCAGCCCACGCAGCCCCCCCCAGCTCCCCACCCCGGGCCCGGCTCCCCGGGGAGAGGCTCCGATTTTGCATCCTGCTGGGCAGAGGGCAGCCCCAGACTTGTTTTTGGGGCAGAGATGCTGGCAAGGCTGCCGGCGCCAGGGGCCACCCTCCCCTGCCAGGTGTGCAGGGGGGAGGCGGCAGGCTCGGGGCGCAGGCTGGGGAGTGGAGGGATGGTGTGGAAGAAGGGGAAATGGGGGGGCCACGGAGGGTGCTCCCCTCTCCCTCCCACACAGATGCCACACACCCCAGACCTTCCACCTTTCAGTCTGCTCCCACACACCTTTACTCAGTAGCTGCACGTGGTGGGGTGGCTAGTCCCAAGGACCCCTCCACACTGGGACCACCCCGCCTCCCGCAGCACCCCACGGCCCCTGCCTTGTTTGTCATCCAAGCCAGGGGGGTCCCCAGCACAGCCCTGGAATCACCCCAAAGGCAGCGGCCGGGCCCACCAGCCACCTGAGGCAGGTGAGGGCAGGTGTGGGGGGGACGGAGGGGAGGCTGGGCTCCTCAGGATTTCTGGATCACCACCTGGAACTTACCTGGAAGAGAAGGGCTGGTGTTAGCCTGAGGCTGGGAGCTGGCGGGAGAGGCGAGAAGCTCCAGCCGGCTAGGAGGCCACCATCCCGGCCCTGTGCTGACGCCGGGTGGCCCTGGGCTGGGTCTCAGTGTCCTCACGGGCCAAAGGGGGTGATGCTCCCCGCCCTCCTGGCCTGTATCCCAGGCTGAGTGGGTGAGGAGGGGCACCAAGGCCAAGCATGTAGGCCACCAGGGAGGGGCCCGGCCTGGGCTTGAGGCGTGTGTCACTCAGGCCCTGCCCGGCGGAGCCCTGGGTGCCCCAGAGAGAGGAGAGAAGCCCGGGGGAGAGGGGCTGGCTGCCTCACGGTGGGCACGGGGCTTCAGCTTGTCAGACGCACAGAACACCATGTCCAGCAGGGCCCGAGTGTGGCAGGAGGACACCCCATCAGGCAGGCTGCTGAGCTCCTCAGGGCACTCATTACTCCTCAGGTCAACCCATTACACCCTGCGGTGCCCCGAGACCTGCCCCTCGTCACCGGCTCCCCTCCGCCCGGCACACTGCGGGGAAGCAGGCTGGGGACGTTCGTGAGACCCGGGGCTCGGCTCTCCGGGCCCCCCCTCCCAGCCCGCACCCCCCGTGACTTACAGGTGGGCAGAGCTGCCACGGAAGCGGTGACCAAGCTCTTGAGGCCCAGGGTAACGAGGGCGCCGCGCAGGAGGCCGCAGGTGAAGGCCAGGAACTGGGGGAGGGACACGGGTCACGGGGGAAGGGGCCTGGGACATGGCCATGTCGGGTTCAGGGCGCCACAGTGGGGGCCCCCACCCCTTTCCCGGGGCTGGGGCCTTGGGTCACCCCCTCGGCTTGGAGAGAGGCCTGCCTGGGGGTGGGGGTGGGGTAAAGAGGGGCAAGCACCCCCATACCTTGGGCGCCTCCTCCAGATACTGCAGGCCTGAGGCCATCCGGGTGAGGAGGGGGAAACTGTTGTCCTGCAGGACATAGGTCCCCTGGGGGCACAGGGGAGGCCAGTGGGCACTGGGGGGTGGAGGGGAGCTGCTCCACAGTGTGCTCGCGTGGCCCCCTGGGTTGCCTGGGTTCCCAGGTGGGACCGAGGAAACAGTCCTTGCCTCCCTGGGGTGCAGTGGGAGCCAGAGACCGGCTCAGGAAGCAGCTGGGGGACCAGGCACAGCGTGGGCGTTTAATGGGGACTCGGACCCAGTGGAGACCAGACAGGCGAGAGGAGAGGGGCCGTGTGTGGCTGCCGGGGCTCCCGCTGGGCAGCTTGAAGAATCTTGGACATGGCCACGAGGCCCCAGCGCGGCCTCCTGGTTCCCCGAGGGTGATGTGGCTGCCCTGCCCCAGGACCCCGGCCCTGTGGGGACAGGCCAACGTAGATGCAGGGGAACAAGCCAGGCTCCCGCCTCCCGGCTGTGGGCAAGCCTCCTGCCACCCTCCTGCTCCGGATTCTCCTCCCCGCTCGCTCTTCCCAGTTCCCATTTCTGCCTCCAGTCGGGGCTGCGGGCAGCCGGGGCGGTGGGCAAGGGCAAGCACCTGGTGGTTGGTGCGGAGGCCATCTATCTGCTTCTGGAACACAGCCGCCCACAGGTCCTTGCACAGGAACTTGAGGGCATCCAGCTCCTCCCTGAAGGCCAGAGTCTCCCGGGGCAGCCTGGAGAGGATGGGGGCAGACACCGGGCCGGGCTGAGCAAGAGCGGGGACACCAGCTGGCTGCCCACATGGAGCGGGGCCCCCCTGCCAGCCCCGAACACGGCCAGGAGGGGACCCCGGCTGCGCTCACCTCTCACCCAGGGCCTGGCCCACACGGAAGCCCACGCTCTCCAGGACGGACAGGCTCGTCTTCTGCCCCTAGAAGGCCAGGGAGGAGAGTATCAGGGAGAGCCCTCACCCCACTTCCAACTGGGCACCCCGACAGCAGCTGTGGGGGGCTCCCAGACCACCCTGCCTGTCCCTGCCAGACTGGGGGCTGAGGAAACCCAGGAGAGGCAGAGGCTGCCACCCCGTGACACCCCCACCTCTTCCCTCACCTCCTGGACCTCACAGGCCCCCCTGAGCCCTCAGGACCAGCCCCCCTGGCTCCGAGACAATGGGGTCTTCCACTGCTGAGCCTGAATGTGCTAAGTGTGGTCCTTACTCACCCTTCGGGGGAGGCACCGTGATGGCCCCAGAGGCTGAGTGACTCGCCCAGGGGCTCCCCTGGTGAGCAGGTGGGCCGTGGGGAGAGCCCCACGCTGAGCCACAGTAAGGGGGCTACAAAGGTGGGGGCCCGCTGGGTCAGCAGGGTGCACGTTAAAATGTCTGCCAGGAACCCTGGGAGGGGTGCCCCTCGGTGTGAGCTCCCACACATGGGAGTTGTATGGCTGGAGAGGAGACTTTCACGTAGTATCTTTATTCCCACGAACAGGAGAGAACCGAGGGCGGGAGGTCTGGGTTGGGGGCGTCAGAGCTGCCACCAGGACAAGAAGTGAGGGGCCACGTTGCAGCACACACCCAGCAGACCAGAAGCAGGGAGACGGGGAGGAGGCTCATCCCCCAGAGCACGCCCCTCGGGGTTCCCGTCCCCACGGCCACCGCCTTCCACAGGGAGTGACTTCCCGTCCCCTCCCCACGCGGGTGCCCAGTGGCCAGAGCAGCCTGCATGGCAGCCGGGGCTACAACCCCTGCTCTGGGACCCAGGCCCTCCCGCCACCGCCCTCTGCCCTGCTTCCCGGATGCACCCGCTTCCCAGAGGCTCCAGCTTCTGGGACTTTCCATTCACTGTTCCCTCAGCCCAGCTCCGCGATCCCAGCCCTGCCCACTCAGCACGGTCACTGAGGGCAGGGACCCAGCCGGCCCACTCACCTCTGACCCTCAGCAGCTAGCCCGAGGCTTGGTGCAACACACGTAACAAAGCAGAGTCAGGATCTGATCAGACACTGTGTGCAGGTGCTTTGCCCACACCCTCTTGTTTAATTTTAACGGTTCCACAGGCAGGTTGTATTTCACACCTGGAAATTGGGGCTCTGAAGGACTGAAACCTGCCTTGGGCACACTCAGGACAGGCTCTCTTCCAAACCCGGGCAGGACTGGCTCCCTGACCCAAATGGTTTCCCCTACACTGCAGAACCCAGGGGGCCGGTGGGTGGGTGGGACAGTGTCTGCTGCTGCCCTGGGCCACCTCTTCCCCACCAGGCCACCTGGCCCCAGGCCCCCACCCCCTCCACTGCTCAGGGCTCCCAGTGCTCATTGCGCACACTCAGAGGAATTCACTCCTCAGCACAAAGCCTCCCCTTATCTTCCAAGCTTCCTGAGGGTTTTTCCTGCTTTGAAAACAAGGGTCCTCTGGGCTCCTGGCTCCTCTGGCTGGGAGCCCATTCCACACTCTAACCCTGCAGCTAGCAGCTGGCAAGCTCACCAGGGCGCCCTTCAGCAACCACAAATAACACCTGAGCAGGTAGGACACGGAAAACACAAAAGCTATAAACACTGACTGTGGCTCCCCAGCGCCTGGGCCGTGGGGACAGAGAAGAATGAGCCCCCTCCCTGTCCCTGGGGAGATGGCAGAGGGGAGGTCCTGACGACACTGCAGCCAGTCCCAGCTCAGCCTCCTGCCTTCATGGTCACCGTGCAGCCTCGGGACAGGCCCTCCTCTCCTGAGCTTCAGCTCTTCGTTTGTAAAACGGGGACACAGTGTCTACCTCAAAGGGCTGTTCTGAGGACTAAGTGAGGTAGCATACTGTTCTAGGTACACGGTAAATACCCAAGAAACAGGAGGCCTGCATTTGGTGCAGATGGAAACTTGTCAGATTGGAAAGAAGGAACAGAGAGGAAAAGGGGCCGGAGGTGAGAGAGACGAACATGTGAGGCTTCCCGGCCATGCCACATGACACACCACCTGCATTAAGGGGCTCCCCAAGTCAAAGGCAGGTGGGGAGACTGCCGCAGTTCTCAACCCTGGCTGCCCAAGACCCTGGCCACATCCCATTCTAGTTTTCTTGGAATCTCAGACATGGGACCTCAGAATCAGAATTCCAGCAGCAGCCACGAAAGGACGGCTGCCCAAGGTGTGTTCTGAATAGCTCCACAGTGAGCTAACCTGAGTACCCCAGTGTTTCCCACACTCCCTTGACCACAGAAATCTGCACCAAGATCTGGAGGCATAATAGGAGTTAACTCCGTGAAGATGTGATGACTGAAATAAGCAAGCAGAGGGATGAGACTGGCCTAGGGCAGGGGAGGCAGGAGATCAGGAAACAGATTTACAAGGAAGAATGAGGAGGGCCTGGAGATGAGGCCCAGCCTGGCATTAGGGAGAGGAAGCGGATGCAGAGGACTCCCAGGTTTCCAGTTTGCAAACCAGGATGGAGGCTGGTCTCAGCACACCAATGCACACTCCCCCTCCCATGCTTGCTCTTATCTTTCTCACAGCAGGTATACGATGTACCGTATACTTTACTCATTTATCTTGTCTACCCCACCAGAATATGAGCCCCAGGAGGGCAAGGATTCTTGTACAATTCACCAGGCAACCCCAGAGCCTATGGCTGGGCTTGGCACCTTGCAGATTTTAGTAAAAGCTTGTTGAATGAACAAACTCGGAAGAAACCAGGTTCAGGGATGGTAACAAGCAACACCCTCATTGGGGCTCCCAGTCCAGGAAGAAAGCCTAAGCCAGTGAAAATGTCTTGCATATAATGATGAAAATCACAGAAACCACAGCCCTCCATTTCTTAAGCACCTATTCTGTGAGCCCCCTACTCACACCCTTTTTCTTGGTATCAAATTTTATAACAAGAGCTCCCATGCTTTAAAGGCTGACTACATGTCAGGCCCTGCACTAACTGCTTTAAAGTTACAGCTTATTTAGTCTTAAGGTCTAACTTCCAAAGAAGCCAAGCAAGTGTTTCTTCAGGGCTTTTTCCTCTTTCTGGAATGCTCTTTCCCGTTCTTCTCAGGGCTTCCTTTCCCCTTCACCTCCTTAGAAAGGCTTTCCCTGACTACAGAAGTTTTGTGGTTTTTTTTTTTTTTTACAGAACTTCTCACTAGTTGATAGTATATTATATTTCTATTCACTGTCTTAGAACAATGCCCGGAATACAACAAGCAATCAATAAACGTTTGTTGAGTGGCTTAACGTCCCTAAACGTCCCACTCTGAGACTTATCTACTGTTATGCTACCCATTAGACAAGAGAAGAAACGGAGGCACGCAGAGATGACTTCACTGAGTGAGTGGCGGGGGCGGAAGTCAACCCAGGCAGAATGCCCTCAGTTGTTAAACTTCCAACAATAATTACTGTAGTTACTAATCGCTTACCCTGTGCCAGGCCTTGAGACACGTGTTTTAACCTGAATTATCTCGCTCAATTTTAACAGAAACTCGGGAGGCCGGCACCATCGCGACCCCAGCTTCCCCAGGCGTAAACCGCCCGAGCTCTCCCGTCGAGGCAGGGGCGGGGCCGGAGCTCAATCCCGGGCTGCAGAGGCGACCTGCGCGCGCTCCCCAGGGCCTCGAACCAGCCTCCCCGCCACGGTTCGCGCCTATTTCCCCTGGGCCCGGCGCTCACCCCGAGGCCGGGGTCGGGGCCGCGCGCCCACAGCTCCGCGACCATTTCCATGTGCAGAAACTCAAACAGGACCGCGTCCGCCATTACCGTCGAGAACTTCCTGCTCTGATTGGCCTGGCTGGGCAGGCCCCGCCTCCTACGGTGCGTGCCCACCTACACCGGCTTTCTTTGGCCTCAAACTAGCCCCGCCTCCCCGGCCCCGGGCTCACGTGGTGCGCTGGTGAGTCAGGAAGGAAAGTAGAGAGGGAGGGCCTACGCCTCCTCTCATTGGTCACACGCGACTACACCTTACGGCCTCTTCCGCCCTTACTCCCCGTCCTTCTACAGTTTCTGGGCCCTCGAGAATTCCCATTGGTCGAGTCACTGGCTACGCTTGACGTAACTCGTTTCTTAAACTCCTGCTGTCCACTGCGGACTCTCCTTTGCGGCACAACCCGGCAGCGCCAGCCCAACCGCTTCCCTATTGGCCGTACCGCTGTTCACGTGACTTTTCTGCACACACGCCCTCGCAACCGGCCCCGAGAGCTTGCGTCCTGGTTGGTAGCCAAGCAACCCACGTGAGTTGACCGCCGACACCCGCCGTAGGGACGCGGGTAGCGGATACCACCGGCTCGAAGCTCCGGTGACCCGGTATGGTCTTTGGCCATAGCGCCGCCTCCGTTAGTGCACCCTCCCTAGAGTCCAGCCGGCTGTCACCTTTCCGGTGACCCTGACGCTGGTCCTTGAGCAGTTCAGCATCCTGGCTGCTTCCGGGTCTGGGACGGGCTTGGAGGAAGGCGTGTGGCCTCTGCTGGGGGGCAAATTCAGAAAGCGCCGTGATCGAGCTGGGCCTCGGTTTCCCCACTGAAGAGGTTGGGGTCCGATAGGCACCATCATCGCCGGCAGAGGCGATGAGCCCCAGTTTATAGAAGGGGAAACTGAGGCCCGGACAAGGGAAGCAGTTGGTCCCAAATGACCAAGAGGCAGTGGAGGGGCGGGGAATCCAGGACTTGTGCCTGTTAGCCCCCGCGGGGCGCCCGCCTCTCATGTTGTCCCTTCGCTCCTCCTGTCCTCTAGCTCGGCGCCATGGCATCCCAGGGTCGTCGGCGGAGGCCGCCGCGGAGGCCGGAGACGGTGGTGCCGGGGGAGGCGGCCGAGACGGACTCGGAGCTCTCGGCGTCCTCGTCGGAGGAGGAGCTGTACCTGGGCCCCTCCGGCCCGACGCGCGGCCGCCCCACAGGACTGCGGGTGGTCGGGGAGGCCGCGGAGACCGACTCGGACCCGGAGCCGGAGCCGACGGCCAAGCTGGGGGCCCTGCCCCCGCTTGTGGTGCAGCGGGAGCCGGCGGGGGAAACCTGGGGCACGGAGGAGGCACCGGCGCCCACCCCTGCGCGCTCGCTGCTGCAGCTCCGGCTAGCCGAGAGCCAGGCGCGGCTAGACCACGACGTGGTGGCCGCCGTGAGCGGCGTGTATCGCCGAGCGGGCCGCGACGTGGCCGCCCTGGCTGCTCGGCTGGCGGCTGCCCAGACGGCGGGACTGGCGGCTGCCCACAGCGTGCGCCTGGCGCGGGGCGACCTCTGCGCGCTAGCCGAGCGCCTCGACATCGTGGCCGGCTGCCGCCTGCTGCCCGACATCCGCGGCGTGCCGGGAACCGAACCTGAGCAGGATCCGGGGCCGCGGGCCTAGCCTTGACCCTCCTCCCCCACCGGACTCTGCCCCACGGGGGTAGCCTCTGCTGCTTCTGGAACCTGATTCCGCCCCCGTGTAGCACCCCTCCCTTACTCCATCTTGCTGTCACCCTCAAGGCTAACTCTGACCCCTGGATAATGCTCTGTGGCTGGCGTATGGTTCATTCCTTGCTGTGTAGCCAGCCCCTGCGTGCCAAGTCTGGCCCCTCCCCCTGGTCCCGGCTTGGCGCAAATGCCTGGCCCTGCCCCCTGGCTCGGAGCCTATCTCTGGGGCGCTTGGTAACCAGCCGCTCCCTGATCTATTTGCGCTGCAGGGTACGCCGCGCCACGCCTTGCTCCCTGCCTACCTGCGTTTGGTTTCTGTTCCCAGGGGCCCATCATGGTTCTTCCCGCAGGAGGCCCAGGATCTGGTGCAGACTTCCCGGCATTTTCCATCACTCCCTGGGCTACAACTCTGGTTCTGGCTTTATTTCCAGGTTTTTTTCCTCCTAGGCCGGGTCTTTCTTCTGCTCTCCAGGCTTGTCTATTCCCCCCGCCCCCATCCCCATCTCCTAGTTCCAGTTGTAGCTTCTCCTGGCTTATCCTCCTTTGACTTAGCTCCACCACCTCAGCATGATCTTGTTTTCCTGGGTCCAGCCATTCCCCTGGGATTGGCTTTGCCCAGCTTGTTTATTCTGTCTACTTAATCATGGGCCCTGACGATTTCCTGTGGTCTCCTTCATTAGGCCAAGGGAGGGGCCGTCTCCTGACTCGAGGCCCAAGATGGTGCCCCTCTCTATTCTCCAAGCCAAGGTGATGCTCCTTCTCAATTCTCTAGGCCAAAATGGTGCCCCTCTGACTCTCTGGGCTGAAAGTAGCACCCTGCAGGCACTTAGGGCCTAGTACAGCTGGGCCTTGATGCTTTCAGCACAGCATGACCCCATTTTGCAAATAAGGACCACCCTCATGGTGTCAGCTGTGGAGATCCCGGATGTTAAAAGGACTTGGCTCCCTCTCCTCGTCCCAACTCTAGCCCTTCAGCTCCTTTCACATTCCCTCTCCCCAGCCTTAGACTCCCCATCTTTTATCCTAACCTGACACCAAGATCCGAGCCCCCATGTTGGAGAAACAGGAAAGAAACATTAAAACTCAAAAACATTTACTGATGTGGTCGGTTCCTCTGGTTGGTAGGGATGGGTTGGTAGGTGATTTCTCAGAAAATGGGGATCCCAAGAGAGGGATCCTCCATGCCTAACCTACTGAAGGCAAGACAGTATGTAGTGGGGAAGCCAGGGACCCTAGGGTTTGGCCCTGGCTGTGCATCCATTCATTCAGCACACATGTGTTGGGCACCTGCTCTTTGCTGGGGACTGGGGATCCAACGGCCGGCCCCTGCCATCAGGGCACAGGGAGGCAGACTTACGATATTCTCCTGCAAATGGCTAGTTAGAAGAACTACCATTTATGGTTTAGATAGACTCTCTGGCACTGTGATTAGTATGAGAACTTCATGAGGGTGCCATGGGGATCTGCCTGACCTAGACAGTGAGCTTGAGCTGAGCCCTGAGGTGTTAAATAGGTGAGATGGGAGTGAGATGGAAGAGAGTTCCAGGCAGGAGGAACAGCATGTGCAGCGGCCTAGAGTCAGAAGGGAACATGACCTATTTAGGTAACAAGGTTTCTGCTTGTGTCTACCTCGGGTGGAGAGCAGGTGGGGGGTGGAGGGGCTAGGCTTACCTGGGCTCTTACACCATGCAAAGGTTTCTTGGTCTTTACTGAACCATCAGTAAGCAGAGGATGGCTCTGAGAGTGGTGCTTCTGCCCTGTGGTGGCCTCTGAAAAATACTCAGAAAGACAAACATCTGTACAGCTGAGCTCAGAAGAGAGCAAGAGAAAACCCCTGGGCCAAAGTCATGGAGGTGGCTTCAAACCGCAGCTCTGGCAGTGTTTTTTTTTAAATTCAGTTTTATTGAAATATATTCACATACCATACAGTCATCCATGATATACAATCAGCTGTTCACAGTATGATAGTATAGTTATGCATTCGTTATCACAATCTATTTCTGAACATTTTCCTTACATCAAAAAAAATCAGAATAAGAATAAAAAATAAAAGTAAAAAAAGAACACCCAAACCATCCCCTCCATCCCACCTTATTTGTCATTTAG
Organism: Choloepus didactylus; assembly: GCF_015220235.1. Taxonomy (NCBI): domain Eukaryota; kingdom Metazoa; phylum Chordata; class Mammalia; order Pilosa; family Megalonychidae; genus Choloepus; species Choloepus didactylus. The sequence goes on along the minus strand of NC_051333.1, from coordinate 11,098,950 downwards.
TTTTTATCCCCATTTTTCTACTCATCCATCTATATACTAGATAAAGGGAGTGGGAGCCCCAAGGCTCTCACAATCATGGTCACACAGTGTAAGCTACATAGTTATACCAACGTCCTCAAGAATCACGGTTACTAGGTTGCAGTTTAACAGCTTCAGGTATTTCCTTCTAGCTATTCCAACACACTAAAAACTAAAAAGCGGTCTCTATATAGCACATAAGAATACCCTCCAAAATGACCTCTTGACTCCATTTGAAATCTCTCAGCCACTGATGCTTTATTTTGATTCATTTCTCTTCCCCCTTTTGGTCAAGAAGGCTTTCTCAATCCCACGATGCCAGGTCCAGGCTCATCCCCGGGAGTCATGTGCCACATAGGGGAGGGCATCAGGTTTTAACAGCTGCCAGCCCTTGGGCCAGACTGTTTTGAGAGAAGTAGAGGCCCCCGTAGAAAAGCTGGTGCCTTGAAAAACTACACTTCAGTGAAAGACTGTGGTAGAAAGAACCCGACTGCTGACATTGAGACACACCTGGGAAACCTGTCCATCTCAGATTGGGCTCCGGGTGGGTGGTGGAGGGAGGAGTTTTCCCTAGAGAATCCATAAACTACAGGCCTCCCTTCAGGCCTGATTGGGGGTTCTGCTTTACCCTTACAGAGTGGTTCAGAAAGCTCCAGGCACAGTATGAAAGTGCCATGAGAATGACCACAGGTGAAGATCAACTGAACTTGAGCTCACAGTCTAGAACCACAAAGCACAAAAGGGGATAAGGTGGTGAAATGGCATGGGCTGCTGGCTCTCTCCCCCAAATTCAACCTTGGAGAAAGAATAGGAGAAAGAAGGAAGCCTGGGTCTGGGAAATAACAGAAAAATGTTGAGAAATCCCCAGGGATACAGAGGTGGTGTATACAGAGGTTCTGTTGATTTGTAACAGCCCAAAACTTAGTGATTTAAAGCCACAAGCCTTTTATTATGCCCACGGAGGATTCTTTTGCCTGTTGCCAGCGGGTGACGCAGAAATGAAATTTGAGACAAAAATATCTTTGAGAGACTGGGAGCAGGGGACACACCGCTTATCAGGCGAGTGTGTGTGTCCCGTTCCCAAGACCTTTATTTATTACGCTTTTAGGGTAGAGTAATGCTTTACTGTGCACGTAGACATTTTCCCATGGTTGTTTACATCAGTCTGCAAACGGTTCTCATTCTAATCTCAAGGACAATAACAGAAAACAGTCCCTCAGCTGTACTCTCACGTTCGTGCAGACTTTAACGAGGTGCACCTTGACAGTGTTCTGTCTCGGCAGAAGCCCAGAGGTCTAGACCCCCATCTCTAGTATGCGGGAAGGAGAGGAGAAACCTCAGGCCCTGTTTCCCATGATTGCCCTTTGTGGCAATGAGGGGTGTGACCGAGAGGCCGGCACCTGGAGAATGGGTTGAGCTGGGGGACTGCAGGTGGCTTCTCTCCAGTGGCTGCGCTGGGATGACTCGAGGACCAGGGCCGCCGGCCGGGATACCTCCACGTGGCCTTCCCGCGTGGCTCGGCCCCCTCCTGTCATGGCTGCGTGAGGGTCATCAGACGTCCCACACGGCAGCAAACATGAGCGAGTGTGTGTCAGACAGGGCAGAAGCATGGCCTCTAACAGTCTAGATTTGGAAGTCTCGCAACATGGTTTCTGCTGCATTCTGTTGGTTAATAACAGGTGACTAGGTTCAGCCAAGAACCAAGGGGAAGAGATGTACACGCCTGATAGGAGAGGGTCAAAATCCCTGGAGTTATTTGGAAACCACCACAGGTAGGTGGGGAAGTGGACTGAGGAAGAACTTTTGACTTACAGGTTCCTCTCCCCCACCTGTCGTGGTTAGATGATTGCCTGAGACTGATCCCTGGGGATGGGAGGAACACATCAGGGATGCTCCGGGGTCTGTCTAGGGTGAGGAGCTAATGAAAGTAGATGCGGGTCAACCAGATGTCCGTCCTTCCTGAGTAGTTCCTCCTGCTCCTCTTGTCTACTTCTTTTTTTTTTTTTTTTAATCAAAGCTTTATTTCTTTATCCTAAGGTCACACAGCAAATAAATCGTAGAACTGAAACTAATACCTCAGGATGTCTGAGACCTAGCTCACAGTTATTTCCATGATATAACCCTACTCACTGCATTGTCTGCTATATGGTTAAGAAAAAAAAATTAGGAGCATTGATCTACACTGGCGTGGATTTTTTTAGTGTATTCTACACACAAGTCAGTTATGTAAACTAAGTGGCATGGGGACCACTTTGAAGAATCAGGAAACCTTGTCTGTTTTGCAGGGCAAGACACTGATTGCAGAGACATGAAATAATGTAAGCAGAGGAGATGTTTTGCCTCTCTGGATACTAGCCTCCTCTTGTCTACTTCTAAGGTTAGAGGGTTGTCACTACACTGCTCTTTTCAGAGTTTAGGGAGAGTACCTGAGGAGTGCAGTTGCCTGGGAGAGTAGCAGCTGGGGGGTCCCACAGGGGACCTCCTTCCCTCCTTAAACTCACCAGGACAGACACTAGCCAGGCCTGGGGTACAGCCCCTTCCCTAACACCTGTCACCAGCCAAGATATTTGATGCTCCAAGGGTTACACATGCTGTAGGATGAAACATGCAAGCTGAGTGGCTTAACGACTATTTTATTATAGCCCATCATTTTAAAAAAATTTTTTATTGTGAAATAATTATAGGTTCACATGAGGTTACAAAGAAATGTATAGGGAAGTCCCATCCCTCCTCCCCCATATCAACGCCCCAGATAACCACCATACAATATCAAAATCAAGAAACTGACATCAGCACAATCCATAGAGCTTATTCAGATTTCACCAGTTTTTGTGCTCGCTCTCTGTGTGTCTCTATGTAATTTTCACACATGTGAGCTTTGTATAACCACCGCCATAATCAAGATACCCATTCCCCTTCATCACCAAGCCCTGGCTACCACTAATCTGTTCTTCATTTTTATAATTATTTGATTTCATAATTATTTCCTAAATGGAGTCATATAGCTCATGATTTTATGGGTCAGGAACTCAGAGCTCAGCTGGGTGATTCTCCTCTTCCATGGAGATCACTGGGTGGTAATCAGCCGCCAGATGGGCTGTTGTGAAGGGTCTGGGAGGCTTCCCCCACACATCTGGCAGTGAGAGCTGGAAGGTCGGACTCACCTGGGGCTGTCAACCAGGGAGCCTGCTCATGGACTTTCCAGAGTGGTGGACTCAGGGGAGAAGGACTTCTTACCTGATATCTCAGGGCTTCAAGAGTGAGGATCCAAACGGACAAGATGGCAGATGCGTAGCATTTTATGATTTAGTCTCAGAAGTGATGCAGCCCCACTTTCACGGTGCTCTGTTGGATAAAGCAATGCCAAGCCAACCCAGATTCAGGGAGAGGAGACATCAGTCCCAGCCTTTGATGGAAGGAGTGTCAGAGAAATTGCAGCCATGTTTCAAAACCACTGCAAAGAATATAAATAGATTTCTGAAAAATAAAATAGTTATAAAATAAAGATAGCAAACCAAATAAAAGATGCTACAGCAAGTAGAACTAATGGAACAAATAAATCCAAAAATTTAAATGAGCTTAAGACGTATCTTCAAAATGATAAGGAAGGTTACCAATGAGATGAAACTAATAATAGGAAGTTATAAAAATGAACTGAGTGGAGATACTGAGTATGAAATAAATGATGCAATGGATGGTATGATCAGTGGGACGGAGTTAGCAAAAGACGGCATTTATAAACTGGAAGATCAATCAAGAAACTCTGCCAGAAGTTAGGAAAAAGGATTAAGAGATTTAACACAAAAGTTAAGTATATTTGGGTTAGAAGTGAAAGTGCTATCCTGTCCCTGTAAAAAAAGAAAAAAAAAAGAGAAGAGGGAAGAATTCTTTGGGGGGAAAATGAGGACGCTTTTTTCAAAATTAAAGAAAAGTGAAAACCTCAGATTGAAAGGGCTCATCTGGTGGAAAATAGGTTAGGTAAGGAAAAGGCCATATTCAGACACATTGGGGTAAAATTTAAGAGTATCAAAGGCACTTAGAAAATTCTAAAAACTTTCAGAGTAAAACGGATCACCTTAAACAAACAAGAATCAGATTGGCATTGATTATAAGAAGACAATGGAGTAATCTTTTCAGCATATTGAGGAAAAGAGCTTGGAACCTAGGATTTTATATCCAGCCAAAATGTCAATTGTATGTGAGAGAACATAAAATATATTTTGGGTATGCAAAGCCTTGGAATTTTTCTATAAAAAGACCCTCTTTAAAAAAACACTCTTAGAGAAACTATTCAATGGTAAGATAAATCTAGGAGGAATCTGGGTAGTTTATGGAAGTGTAGTAATTGACTTAGATTGGAAAAGGCCAGGTCACAAGCCAGCTATGGGCAAAGTGGAGAAACACCCCAACTTGCTAATCAGCATTTCCATAGGATCATAAACTGGTGTCCTGGATTACCTCTGGGTGAAAGGTTGGAGGAGGGGCTAAAAGCAGAATGACCAGATGGAACTCTGTTTAAGAAGTAGTTAAGGCTTGACATACAGTAAAGATGGAGGATTGAACATGAGTCTACTTTTGCTTTTTCCACAAACCCAACTAAAACCTACAGAAAGAGATTTAAACTTTTTAAAACAATTTTTTGAAATAATTAAAATTTTCAGAAAATTTCCAGTACAGTAGAAAAAAAAAAATTGTGGCCATACCCAGGTTTGCTAATGCTGCCATTTTTCAAAACACCAGAAATGGATTGGCTTTTATGAAGGGGGATTATTTGGTTACAGAGTTACAGTCTTATGGCCATAAAGTGTCCAAAGTAAGGCATCAACAATAGGGTACCCTCAGTGGAGAAAGGCCATTGGCATCCGGAAAACCTCTGTCAGCTGGGAAGGCACGTGGCTGGCGTCTGCTTGCTCCCAGGTTGCGTTTCAAAGTGGTGTTCTCCAAAATGTCAGCATCAGCTTTCAACGGCTGTCTTCAAAATGTCTCTCTAAGCTGCTGTGAGTTCTTTTGTTTGTAAACTCTTTTATATGGCTCCAGTGATTAATTCAGACCCACTCTGAATGGGTGGGGTAACACCTCCATGGAAATTATCCAATCAAAGGTCTTGCCCGCAGTTGATTGAGTCACAGCTCCATGGAAACAATCAATAGGTTCCAACCTAATCAGTACTACTGCTTTTGCCCCCGAAAGATTGCATCAGAGAACATGGTGTTTTGGGGGACACCCAAATGGCAAACGAGGAAACAAAGCAGGCAATAGAAGCCACCTTTAAGGGAGCCCAGATGTCAGACTGAACAGAGATTTCAAAGCAGCCATTGCAGATAGGAAATCATGTTTAAAGAATTAAAGAAAAGCATGACTACAATGACAGATCAGAGTGTATCAAAGAGAGAGAGAATTTTTTTTTAATCAAGTGGATATTTTGGAGTTGAAAAGTAATAAATGAAAAATTTGTTAGAGAGGTTCAACAATAAATGGCAGAAGGAATATATGATATATATTGAAGATATATTGGTAGAGATTATACCATCTACAGAAAAGAGAATGAAGAAAAATGAATAGAAAAATATAGGACATCATTAAGTATACTAACATATTCATAATGGAAATGCCTTCAGAAGGAGAAGAGAGAGAAAAGGGCAGAAATAGTATTCAAATAAACAATGGCTGAAAACTTCTCAAATTTGATTTAAAACATTAATCTTCACATCCAAGAAGCTCACCTAACTCCAAAAAGGAAAAATGCAAAGAGATCCACACGAGGATACATCATAGTTAAAATGCTGAAAGACCAAGATAAAGAGAAAATGTTGAAAGCAGAGGAAAGCTTGAAAGCAGCAACTGAAAAACAACTCCTCATACAAGGAAACCTCAGTAAGGTAAACGGTTGATTTCTCATAGGAAACAATGGAGACCGGAAGGCAGTGGGGATGTCGTATTCAAAGCGTTAAAAGAACAAAATTGTCAACTGAGAATCCTAAACTATCTTTCAAAAATGAAGGTGAAATAAAAACATTCCCAGATGGGGAAAAAAAAAAACAAAAACAAAAAACCTGAGGGAGTTCTTTGCTAGCCCGCATGCCTGGGAAGAAATACTGAAGGAAGATCTTCAGGCTGAAAGGAAGTGACAACAGATAGTAATTCAAATCCACACACACAAAACAAAGAAAGCTGGTAAAGGTAATTATGTTGGTAATTGTAAAAGGCTGCATATTTCCATAATTCTTCTCCTTTATTCTCTTAAAAAGCAATGGCATACATTGATTGTACACATTGGATGGGTTGTATGGTGTGTGACTATAGCTGCTTTTTAAAAAAAACCACTGTAGTGCTCTTAAATGTGCAGACTATGTCACAGGAGCAGAAGTGAAAAAGGAAAATGTGACCAACTGATATCTGTGAATGTATTGAGTGACGACAAAAAGTTTCAATTAATTGAAAAAGATGTGTAAAAATTGCATATGGCAACTTGCCTATTTACTTAAAGAAGAACAGTTAGACACTGACTACATTATAGAGCCATAATTTTATCAGAACTAAAATGATAAATGGCTAAGGAAAAGCAGTGTAAATATTAGAAGAATCTAAAGCAGAATAATATCAAAATGTCTTGGTAAGAATTGCCTTGGAAAGACATACACAAAGCGAATATGAATCAGACTAGCTAAAATGAAATCTTCATATTCTGTAACCATTTTGTTTATAAGACTGAGTAACTGACAACATATATTGAAATTTGGGGAGGAACCATGCTTTTCTCTGTGGGAGAATGAAGTCAGAAATATAGATGGACAAAGGAAAGGCAGAACTCGGTGGTGCTGGTTTGGACTGGAGATGCCGGTATGAGATCTGGGTTCCTGAAAACCATTCGCCAGTGAGGAACCAAGCTCCTGGGAGGAAGGGCTGAATTCAGGCCTGGGGATGTCACAGGACCAGATGGGACCCTGCAGGGACACTTCAACAGGAAACAGAAGCCAGTATGAAACGGATCCCACTATACACGTGAGGCAACTTGAGCATCAGAAAAATTATGGCGCTTTATTATAACACATCAATGAAAAAGAAATCCTTGAATCCTTTGTGATAAAAAAGCAGCATGGAAATGGGAAAAGTTCTGCTTTACAGATGAATATTAACTATAAGAAGAGAATAGCAGAATTGGAATATTACTACTTGGGACCACCATGTAAAAATTGCCTCAAAACTGCTTTTAACTTCTGAATTGGAAAATAAATCTCTGTATCTATATCATCTATATCTATATATATATCTATAACTATTTATCTATAGAGAGAGAGAGAGAAAGAAAGAAAGGGAGGGGGGAATATTGTTGGATCTATGACATATAGAGATGTAATATATTTGAAATAACAGCAGAAAGAAGGGAGGAAGGAATGAAGCTTTACTGGAAGAAGGAAATGACAGCAGACGGTAACTTGAATCCACAGGAAACTCACAGAAGGCCAGGATGCTTGCAATGGAGAGAACTGGGAGCACACAGGGTAAGATGCAGCTGGAGGAGTCAGCTGGAACCCAGCCCATGCTGATGGAGAGTCTTTTCTATAAGATTTGCATTTTGAAATGATCATTTTGTCCTCTAGGTGAAGAATAAATAGAAGGAAGAATGACTGCAATAAGCCTGGTGAGAAAATCGGTGCAAAGTTCCAGGTGAGGCAAGATGGTGGTTTGGAACAACTTCCTAACTTGCAAGTCGAAGGCATATGGAGACAAATGGATGGAGTCAAGAAATATCCAGGAGGGAAAATCAATAGATCTCCCAATGAGTGGTGGAGAGGGGGGAGATGCGAAGAATGGCTCCTCATGGTTGACTTGGGCCCCTTGGTGGATGGTGGTGTGTTGCTTTCCTTTGCTGCTCTAACAAATTACTGCAAACTCGGTAGCTTAAAACAATGCAATTTTTATCATCTTACACTTCTGGAGGTCAGAAGTACTAAATTCAGGATATCATTGAGGATGCGTTCTTCTGGAGGCTACACAGGACAATACATGCCCTTGCCTTTTTCAGCTTCTAGAGGCTGCCTGCATTCCCTGGCTTGTGGCCCCTTCTCCCGTCTTCTAGGCCAGCCACATAGCATCTCCTGACCACCACCCCCCTCTTTTCTCCCCTCCCCCCTCTTACATAAACACACACCTCTGCTTCCATCATCACATCTCTTTTTCCTCTCTCTGACCCTTCTGCCTTTGTCTTATAAGGACCCCTGTGATCACACTGGGCCCACCCAGGTAATTTAGGCTAATTTTCCCATCCCAAGGCCCTTAACTCAATCATGTCTGCAACATTGCAGATTGAGGTAAAGTTTGCCATTTAAGGCATCATATTTACAGATGCTGGTGATTCGGGCATGGCCATCTTTGGGGGGGGTGATTATTCTGTCTACCACATGTGCCACTGAAACACCTGAGTGGAGGTGTCAGTGGACCAAAGTGGACACCCATCCAGGTTTGGTGCTCCTAGGAGATGTCTGGGCTGAGATGGCACTTCCTGAGGGACTGGTGTACACCTGGCAATCGAAGCCACTATGTGAACAAGACCTCCCCAGAGAATCAGGCAGCTCAGGTCTAAATGTGGAAAACCACAGCATCTAGAGGACAGCGGGATGGAGCCTGCATGCTATAGAAAGAATTCGAGGGTACAGGGTGTAGTGGAAACCATCAGGGAGAGTGTTTCAGGGAGGCAGAGGCCCAAAGAGTCAAATGTTGCAGGTGAGAGATCAAGTTAGACAAGGAAGGAAAAACTACTAAAGGATCATGATATGGAGGTGGAAGTCTGAGTGGAGTGGATGGAGTGAACAGGGAGATGAAAATGGGAGAAGGAGGTTTAGATGATTCTAGAAGTTTGGCTGAGGAGAGATGAGAGAGGGTGGTTGCTGAAGAGGGATGTGAGGTCTAGGGAGGGTTTACTGAAGAGAGGAGAGATTTGAGAGTATTTAACTACCATTGGGAGGCTCCCGCTTTGCAGCTGGGAAAGGCCTCCCCAGCCCGGCATTGCCTTTCCCACGCGGCGCCCAGGGACTCGCTCTCGCCTGGGAATGCAGGCGGGAAATGAGCCGGGCCGCTTCGGGGTTAGCGGTTGACACAGCCGAGATGCCGGCACCGAGGTCTGGGGGGCTCAGAGGAAGGCAGAGGCTGGGAATGGAAGGGGCCCGGGTCCCTGAAGCGCTGCGTGACGCAGGGTCCCGCGCCCCCCCACCCCGCCCGCTGCTTGGAAATCGCGTGAATGGGACTTAAACGCGCACCGCAGAGGGCGCAGAGCTCAGGTTTCAGCCGCGCGCTCGCGGGTTGCCGCGTCGCCCGCCCGCCCGCCTGGGGGAGCAAACCAGAGCCCCAACCAGCAGACGCGCCGAGTTCAGCGACCCCAAGGCAAGGGCACCTGCGAGTACCTTCTACCCAGCCCTGGGGAGTGGGTGGAGGCGGACCTTGTCCGGGTCCCCAAGGTCCCCGCGGGCCAAGTGAGGGGGGGGGCGGGGACGGGGCGGGGCCTAAGGGCTCAGGCGCTGCAGGCGGCCGGGGGTGGAGACACAGGCTCCCCGAGGCAGCCTCCTGCCCGTGGCCCTGGGTGCGGCGCCCGGCTGGCGGCGGCTGCGATGGAGTCGGGCTGGACCCCGCTGAGCGCGCTGGGGGCGGTCACCGCCGCGTGGCTGCTGCTGTGGGGGCTTTGGGGGCTGGGCCGCACCGTCTACGTCTTCCTGCTGCCCCAGGTTCGCCGCGACGCCGCTTGGCTGCGGTCGCAAGGAGCCTGGGCAGGTGAGAGGGCTCCGCACCGTGCGGGTCGGGGGCACCCCAGGAAGCAAGAAGGTTTGACGGATGGGGCGACCAGGGGATTGCAGAAGGAGGCGGGGGGCGGGTCCCTGAGCGGGTGCAGAAGAGCAGGTTTCGGGAACCCGGGCAGATGAGGAATGAGTACAGCGACAGAGAGGGGCGGGTCCGGGTGAGCCGAGATCGTTGTAAAGGTGCGAGAAGAGCCGGGAAAGAGGAGCGGAGGGGTCGGCGCGGGAAGGATCTGGACCGGCTGAGGGTGGGTTGGGGCCAAGACCTCGGCAGGCTGGAGACGCACCCGTGCGGGGCCTGCGTGGGAGACGGCCGCTGCCTCCGACACACGCCGCCTTTTTCTCCTCTCCAGTGGTGACCGGAGCCACCTCGGGCATTGGCAGGGGTTACGCGCACGAGGTGAGCTGGGGCTTGGGGCCGTGGAGGTGGGGGGTAGGGGGTAGGACAGGAGCTTCTCATCCGCTTGCCTGGTCGGCGGCCCCCACTAAACTGCCAATTCTGTGATCTCTGTGGCTCCCTGAGGCGTCCCCTCCTCCAGGAAGCCTTCCCTGTGTCCCTGGTCTGTTCCCCTCGGGTGTTTACAGTTCCCTACTCCAGCCCCTCTCCTTCCCCCATCATCTCCCTGATTCATTCATTCAAGTGGTATTTCTTGACCACCTACTATGTGTCAGGTACATTCCAGGCGCTGGGGAGGCAGCCATGAAAGAAATAGATTTTAAAAAATAAAAGAACCATTCCCTCGGGGAGCCTATGTTCTTGTGGGGAGACAGGTGTAAATAAGATACATAAATAAAATAGCAAGTGCGTCAAATAGCGGCCGTGGGCAAGTGTGGAAATGCCCTTCGGACTTGACATTCTGGCTTGTCACCGTGTGTCACACCCACTGGACTGTGAGCCTCCGGACGGCAGGGCTGTAGCTGTGTCTGGCACAGAGCAGATGTGGGGAATTGTTTGCTGAAGACACACACACACACACACACACACACACACACACACACACACACAGCATCAGCCTCTCGGATGTACGGGGCTGTTGAGAAGTTTGGGCACAATGTCCCTCCAAAGCTGATGGGTGCTAGGTCCCACAGAACCTGTCACCCTCAGACATGCAGGTTGTGAGGGGCAGACATGCACCCACCCAAATGCTGATCGTCCCCCCATTACTGTCATCCGTTCCACAAATACTTGTTTGCTGCTCTGTTTCAAGGGGAAGGGCATTCGAGGAAGAAGGGGTGACATGTGCAAAGGCCCGGAGGCAGGGAAATCCAAAGGGTGTTTGTGGGGACACAATGAACTGTCTGCTGTGCCTGGAATTTCTTAGAGGGGCGATGGCAGGAGACCCAGGCAGGGGTCCGGCCACGCAGGGCCTCATGGGCTGCAGTGAGGAGTGTGGCTTTGTCCCATGGGCCCTGGGGAGCCAAGGCAGAGTCTAAGCAGGAGAGTCAGGGCCAGGTTTGTGCTTTAGAAAGATCCTTCTGGCTGCTGAGTGGAGAATGGATGGGAGGGGGCAAAACAGACAGGGGAGCAGGCAGGAGGCTTCGGGACCCAGAGGAGGGGAAGGGTTGGAGTGGGTCTGTCATGGTCATCCTGTGTCCCCAGTATCACCAACCAAAGACCAGAAGGTGCTCAGTAAGCACATTCTGAATGAATATATGAATGAAAGAATGAATGCTTGAATGAATGGGTTCATATCTCTCTGAGAATAAAAGCTGAAGGCTTTCCTGGGGCATTCAAGGCACCCTGCTCTGGCCTCGGTTACCCCTCGAGCTCCTACACATCCTGCATTTCACTCAGTGCCCACGGTCTCCACACTGCCCTCTGAGATGCCAGCAGGGCCTCTGCACTGGCTTTTCCTGCTGCCTGGCATACTTTTTCTCTGGAACACATGCTCCATGAGGGCAGGCTTCCATGTCCTCTTTTCACTTCTACATCCACAACACTGTGCAACACACAGTCAGCATCCAGGATATATTTGTTAACTGAGTGAAGCCACAAATGCATGAATGAATCCCTCTAGCTTGCCCGGAGAGGTCTGAACATCGTCCTCATCAGTCGAAACCTCAGCAAGTTGGAGCAAGAAGCAAAGGAGATAGGTGAGTCCAGGGGAAGCTGGCTAGGGCAGCAGCTGGGACTGGACAGGGGTGGGGACAGCGGTTGGGGCTGGGACAGGGCAGGGAGCAGGAGCTGGGGTTGGACTCTAGTCAAGGGCAGTGTCTGGGACTAGGGCAGGGCCGATGGCTAGTGGGGGACAGGGTGGCCACAGAGGCTGGACTGGGGCTTTGGCCAGAGCTGGGGTTGTGGCAGGGGTGGGACTGGCCTCCAGTGAGGGCCTTGCTCCCACACCCACCTCCCAGAGCGGCTCCATGGAAGGACCACCAGAGTGATCCAGGCCGACTTCACGGGGGGCTTGGAGATCTACGAGTCCATTGAGGCAGGCCTGAAGGACCTGGAGATTGGAGTCCTGGGTAAGTCCCCAGCCCAGCTCAGCCGCCCCCACACTTTCCCTGCCCCCTCCCTCTTTTCCACCCGGACTCCTGGGGACTGTCAGACCAACACGAGCCATGTGTCCCCCTCTTGCCCAGTGAACAACGTGGGTATGCTGTACCACACCAAAGGGTTGAGGAGACTGCTGGACACTGAGAACCTCGCCAAGGTGAGTGGGGGAACCAGGTAAGAGCCGGCTTGGTGCTGCCTCCTCAAACACTTTACTGTCCTCTATAGGACAACCGGCATAATATACCGACTTGTACTCCACTCTGAACCAAGTACACCTTCAGCCAGTTTTTTAAAAGCTACGAATCAGTGCTGTCTACCAGGTGAAGGAGGTTGCCTCCAGTGGGGTGCTCTTTTGCAGTGTCCAACCTGCACAACTGTCCAAGTCAGGCCTGTCCCACCTGGGAAAACCAGGGCCTGCCATCCAAGGGTGTGGCTTTATAAATTTCTGTTTGGGACCCATCTTGAACCCACAGCTTCTCTTCTCTTAATCACCTCCACACACATGCTCACGCTTCTGATGGGACTCAGACGGCCACTTGTACCTTGGTTTCAGCTGCCAATCTCTTTTGTTGAATTCAAATGTTATTTCCTTTAGTTGTTTTTTTTTTCCTTTAGTTTTTATTTTTTTTACCTGAGTTAGATATAAGGAGTCAATTAGTTCTACGGGGCTTGTTAAAGAATGTGGTATATCCCAAACCCATCTTCTATTTTTCAGCATCGGCACTATTGAGATTTGGGGCTGGAAAAATCTTCGTGGGGGGCCGTCCCGTGCATTGTAGGACAGTGAGCAGCACCCCTGGCCTCTACCCACTAGATGTCAGTAGCAGCCCACTCTATAGTTGTGAAAACCAAAAATGTCTCCAGACATTGCCAAGTGTCCTCTGGGGCCAAAATCACCTCCAGTTGAGAATCACTGTCCTAGAAAGGCTACCACTGTGAACTTAAAAAATCATAACCTCATACCTTTAAATAATATGTGCATAGGGTACATCTTGATTTTTCAGTTTTAGCCATTATCTAGCAAGTATTTCTCTTTCACATACACTTCTGCCCCCACCACAAGCCCAGCCCTCCAGGCCTCCCATCCCCCAGCATGATATTTCATAGATGAAGCTCCAAAGTCACCTTCCCAGGTGTTCTGGTTTGCTAAAGCTGCCGTTAAGCAAAATACTGGAAATGGACTGGCTTTTAAAAAGGGGATTTATTAGGTTACAAATCTACAGTTCTAAGGCCATAAAAGTGTCCAAACTAAGGCATCAACAAGAGGATACCTTCAGTGAAGGAAGGCCAGTGGCATCCAGAACACCTCTGTCAGCTGGGTAGGCACGTGGCTGGCGTCTGCTGGTCCTTTGCTTCCGGGTTGCATTCAAAATGGCTTTCTCCAGAAAGTCTCTGGGCTTCTGTCTCTCTTAGCTTCTCTCAGCTCTCTGCTTGTTTCTCCTGGGGTGTTACTTTTTAAGCATCTGGAAGCTCTCTCTTACCTTTTCAGAGGGAGACTCTGGGCTTCATCTCTTAGCTTAGCATCTCCAAAGCTTCTTCTGTCTGACGCTCCCAGTGTCTCCAAGACTCTGGGTTTGTGTTGGCAATTAGCTTCTCCCAGGAGCAAACTCTGGATTACATATCTTAGCTTCTCTCCAGAATGTCTCTCTCAGCTTCCCTGAGCCCCTTGTTTCCATGAGCTCTCTTAGAGGACTCCAGTGATCTAATTAAGACCCACCCAGAATGGGTGGTGTCACATCTCCATGGAAGTAATATAATAAAAGGTCTCACCCTCATTTGGGTGAGTCACATCTCCATGGAAACGCTCAATCGAAAGCTTCCATCCAACAAGATTGGATTAAAAGATCATGGTGCTTCTGGGGTCCATAACAGTTTCAAACCGGCACCCCAGGAATATGAAAACACTGTCCACAGCTGAGCCATGTCGTGAGCTGAGATTGCTTTCCCTTTATTGAACAGTGTTTTATTCTCCTGGGGGTTAGTAACTGTCTTGATTTTTCATCTGCTGGGATTTGTCTGTACTTAGTGCTACTTCAACTCCAAAATGTAAGACCAAAATATGTTTAAAAAATAAAAAAAACACTCAACTACATCAGATACCCTAACACATTTCAAATTCTTGAAGAAATCTCTCCAAAAGCCTCCTGTCTTGTTCATGTCTAGACTGGTTAACCTCTGTGCTAAGCATCCTGGGACCTCCTTTCCCCTTCATCCTAGGAAGCCCCTGTTTTCTCTATCATATGTCACAGTGTTTCTTGGTTCACTCCCTCATTTTGTTGGAGCGTATTCTTTAGTAGCCTTCTGAGAAAGGATACATGGACAGCAAAATTTTCAGCTGTTTTTATCAGGTGTGACTTTGGGTAAATGACTTAATGTCTCTGAGCCTCGGTTTCCTATCCATAAAATGGGAATAAACATGTTTGCTGGCCTCACAGGGTTGTTGTGAGAGTGGAACGGAGTGACGCACAGAAATGAAATAATGCACCTAAACCTGGGTTGTGTGCTTAATAAATGTTAGCTCTTATTATTAGACATAAAACAGATAAGGATGATTTTTTAAATCTTAAATATTTTTATTTCAAAAGAACCATGTATGTATGCTCATTTTATAAAATTAAAAGAGAGGCCAATTGTTTATTCTGCTTATGGTATTAGAAGAAGTTGGTTTAGACTAATCTTGCCAATGAGAACGCTTAGCAAAGCTGGATAAAATGACTGTTTAAAAGCATCATACAACTACCAAGGCATTGAGGAATTTTAGCACCAAGATTTGAGAGGGGAGAACATCCAAGACATTTGGAGCTATGTTTACCTTCAAGGTGGAGAAGAGTTTAAGAACTTTTGATTCTGGGCAACATATAATGTAGTTCAAAGCCTTGAAACCCATCACCCCAGACCCCTGAGGCTTTTGGTTGAGACCCTCAAGAACTGTAATCCAGGAGTTAGGGTAAAATGGAAATAAACTAGGCTTCTTCAGAACTGAAGCCCATTTTTGAATGATCTCAATCCCTGTTTGGGTTAAAGTGATCTGTTCTTCAGGAACATGCATGCAAGTGTCCTAAACAAAATAAATAGCTAATCGAGCCCCATGATTCAGACCAAGAGTTGTACACCATAACACAGTAAGCCTTATTGCAGCCATTCCACTAAAATGGCTAATAGTAAAGTGTTGGCAGAGGTGAGGGCATGCTCTGCCCGTGGGCATGTAAATTTGGACAATTTTGGAAAACCGTTTGGCAGTACTTCCTAAGATTGAAAGTATGCATGCACCGTGATCCATACATTTCACTCCTGGTTATATATGAGTGCACATGTGTTCCAAAATAATTTATTTGTGCTAGCCCCAAACTGGACAAAACCTAAATGTCAGTCAGTAATTGACTGGGTAAATAAAGCCTCATGTATTCATATTATAATAGGATATTCTGACAGTAAATGTGAATGGACTTCCGCTCTACCAAAATGTGGGTAAATCTCACAAATACATTAGACAAAAGAAGGCAGAGATGAGAGAGCACATGTTGAACAGTTACACATACTTAACGTTCAAAACCAGGCAAAACTATTCAAGAGGGTGTTGGAGATCAGGACAGTGGTTAACTTTGGGGAGGAGGCAAGGGGGAGGAAGGCAAATAAGGAAGCATCTGGGAGAATGCTGCTGTTCTCCTAATATGGGTATGAGGTTAAATATTTGTGTTCTGCTTTGTACCCTAAAGATTTGTACTCTTTGATCTGTGTATGTTATACTTTTATAAAATGTTTACAGATGCTGTAGAGAAATCCAGAGGGAGAACTTTATGAAATAGGTGAAAATGTTCCTTCTTCCTCCACCCCACTCCCCAAAAGTGGTCCCCAATTTGAAATCTGTGGGTGTTCTTTCTCTCTCTATATATGGAAGGGCATATATGTATTTTCTTTAATCCAGTTGGCAGCCTACTGTTCTGCACTTTGCCTGGTTCAAGTAGCAATATATCTTGGGGCTCATTCTCTGCAGAATAAAAACAGCTGATTCATTCCTTTTACTTGTTGCACACTGATCCACAAACTGCTAAACGACATTCAACCATTCCCCTACTGAGGAGCAGTCAGGGTGTTGCCAATTATTTGTGACCACGACTAGGTGTTGCAGTGACTACATATTCATTTTCCATATGCATGTGTATCGTGGAGAGGAATAAATCCTAGAAGTGGAGTTTCTGGATCAAAGGATATGTGCATTTTAAATTTTAGTGTAGGTGCTATTTCTTTTTTTTTTTTTTTATCTTCATTTTATTGAGATATATTCACATACCACGCAGTCATACAAAACAAATCGTACTTTCGATTGTTTACAGTACCATTACATAGTGGTACATTCATCACCCAAATCAATCCCTGACACCTTCATTAGCACACACACAAAAATAACAAGAATAATAATTAGAGTGAAAAAGAGCAATTGAAGTAAAAAAGAACACTGGGTACCTTTGTCTGTTTGTTTCCTTCCCCTATTTTTCTACTCATCCATCCATAAACTAGACAAAGTGGAGTGTGGTCCTTATGGCTTTCCCAATCCCACTGTTACCCCTCATAAGCTACATTTTTATACAACTGTCTTCGAGATTCATGGGTTCTGGGTTGTAGTTTGATAGTTTCAGGTATCCACCACCAGCTACCCCAATTCTTTAGAACCTAAAAAGGGTTGTCTAAAGTGTGCATAAGAGTGCCCACCAGAGTGACCTCTCGGCTCCTTTTGGATTCTCTCTGCCACTGAAGCTTATTTCATTTCCTTTCACATCCCCCTTTTGGTCAAGAAGATGTTCTCCGTCCCACGATGCCAGGTCTACATTCCTCCCCGGGAGTCATATTCCACGTTGCCAGGGAGATTCACTCCCCTGGGTGTCTGATCCCACGTAGGGGGGAGGGCAGTGATTTCACTTTCACCTTTCAAGTTGGCTTAGCTAGAGAGACAGGGCCACATCTGAGCAACAAAGAGGCATTCGGGAGGGAGGCTCTTAGGCACAACCATAGGGAGGCCTAGCCTCTCCTTTGCAGCAACCGTCTTCCCAAGGGGTAAAACCTGTGGTAGAGGGCTCAACCCATCAAACCACCAGTCCCTATGTCTGTGGTCATGTTAGCAACCATGGAGGTGGGTAGGCGAATACTCCTGCATTCTCCACAGGCTCCTCAAGGGGCACTGCATCTTTTTTTTTTCCTTGTTTTTTTTTTTTTTTTTTTAACTTTTCTCTTCTTTTTTAAATCAACTGTATGAAAAAAAAGTTAAAAGAAAACAAACATACAATAAAAGAACATTTAAAGAGACCATAACAAGGGAGTAAGAAAAAGACAACTAACCTAAGATAACTGCTTAACTTCCAACATGTTCCTACTTTACCCCAAGAAAGTTACCTAATGTAGCAACATTTCTGTGAACTTGCTCCTACGATATCCATCAGAAATTAACAGACCATAGTCATTCCTGGGCATCCCCAGAACGTTAAATAGCTTATCTGTTCTTGGATTATTGTTCCCCCTTCCTTAATTGCTCTCTATTGCTAGTTCCCCTACATTCTACATTATAAGCCATTTGTTTTATATTTTTCAAAGTTCACATTAGTGGTAGCATATAATATTTCTCTTTTTGTGCCTGGCTTATTTCACTTAGCATTATGTCTTCAAGGTTCATCCATGTTGTCATATGTTTCACGAGATCGTTCCTTCTTACTGCCGCGTAGTATTCCATCGTGTGTATATACCACATTTTATTTATCCACTCATCTGTTGAAGGACATTTGGGTTGTTTCCATCTTTTGGCAATTGTGAATAATGCTGCTATGAACATTGGCGTGCAGATATCTGTTCGTGTCACTGCTTTCCGATCTTCCGGGTATATACCGAGAAGTGCAATCGCTGGGTCGAATGGTAACTCTATATCTAGTTTTCTAAGGAACTGCCAGACTGACTTCCAGAGTGGCTGAACCATTATACAGTCCCACCAACAGTGAATAAGAGTTCCAATTTCTCCACATCCCCTCCAGCATTTGTAGTTTCCTGTTTGTTTAATGGCAGCCATTCTAACCGGTGTTAGATGGTATCTCATTGTGGTCTTAATTTGCATCTCTCTAATAGCTAGTGAAGCTGAACATTTTTTCATGTGTTTCTTGGCCATTTGTATTTCCTCTTCAGAGAACTGTCTTTTCATATCTTTTGCCCATTTTTTAATTGGGCCGACTGTACTATTGTCATTGAGTTGTAGGATTTCTTTATATATGCAAGATATCAGTCTTTTGTCAGATACATGGTTTCCAAAAATTTTTTCCCATTGAGTTGGCTGCCTCTTTACCTTTTTGAGAAATTCCTTTGAGGTGCAGAAACTTCTAAGCTTGAGACGTTCCCATTTATCTATTTTCTCTTTTGTTGCTTGTGCTTTGGGTGTAAAGTCTAGGAAGTGGCCGCCTAATACAAGGTCTTGAGGATGTTTTCCTACATTATCTTCTAGGAGTTTTATGGTACTTTCTTTATATTGAGATCTTTGGTCCATTTTGAGTTAATTTTTGTGTAGGGGGTGAGGTAGGGGTCCTCTTTCATTCTTTTGGATATGGATATCCAACTCTCCCAGCCCCATTTGTTGAAAAGACCATTATGACCCAGTTCAGTGACTTTGGGGGCCTTATCAAAGATCAGTCGGCCATAGATCTGAGGGTCTATCTCCGAATTCTCAATTCGATTCCATTGATCTATATGTCTATCTTTGTGCCAGTACCATGCCGTTTTGGCAACTGTGGCTTTATAATAAGCTTCAAAGTCAGGGAGTGTAAGTCCTCCCACTTCGTTTTTCTTTTTTAGAGTGTCTTTAGCAATTCGAGGCATCTTCCCTTTCCAAATAAATTTGATAACTAGCTTTTCCAAGTCTGCAAAGTAGGTTGTTGGAATTTTGATTGGGATTGCATTGAATCTGTAGATGAGTTTGGGTAGAATTGACATCTTAATGACATTTAGTCTTCCTATCCATGAACATGGAATATTTTTCCATCTTTTAAGGTCCCATTCTATTTCTTTTAGTAGAGTTATGTAGTTTTCTTTGTATAGGTCTTTTACATCTTTGGTTAAGTTTATTCCTAGGTACTTGATTTTTTAGTTGCTATTGAAAATGGTATCTTTTTCTTGAGTGTCTCTTCAGTTTGTTCATTTCTAGCATATAGAAACATTACTGACTTATGTGCATTAACCTGTATCCAGCTACTTTGCTAAATTTGTTTATTAGCTCTAGTAGCTGTATCGTCGATTTCTCAGGGTTTTCTAGATATAAGATCATATCATCTGCAAACAATGACAGTTTTACTTCTTCTTTTCCAATTTGGATGCCTTTTATTTCTTTGTCTTGCCGGATTGCCCTGGCTAGCACTTCCAGCACAATGTTGAATAACAGTGGTGACAGCGGGCATCCTTGTCTTGTTCCTGATCTTAGAGGGAAGGCTTTCAGTCTCTCACCATTGAGTACTATGCTGGCTGTGGGTTTTTCATATATGGTCTTTATCATGTTGAGGAAGTTTCCTTCAATTCCTACCTTTTGAAGTGTTTTTATCAAAAAGGGATGTTGGATTTTGCCAAATGCTTTTTCAGCATCTATTGAGATGATCAATTGATTTTTCCCTTTTGACTTGTTAATGTGTTGTAATACATTGATTGATTTTCTTATGTTGAACCATCCTTGCATGCCTGGAATAAACCCCACTTGGTCATGGTGTATGATTTTTTTAATGTGTCTTTGGATTCGATTTGCAAGTATTTTGTTGAGGATTTTTGCATCTATATTCATTAAGGAGATTGGCCGGGTAGTTTTTCCTTTTTTGTAGCATCTTTGCCTGGTTTTGGTATTAGATTGATGTTAGCTTCATAAAATGAGTTAGGTAGTGTTCCATTTTCTTCAATGTTTTGAAAGAGTTTGAGTAAGATTGGTGTCAGTTCTTTCTGGAAAGTTTGGTAGAATTCCCCTGTGAAGCCATCTGGCCCTGGGCATTTATTTGTGGGAAGATTTTTGATGACTGATTGGATCTCTTTGCTTGTGATGGGTTGGTTGAGGTCTTCTTTTTCTTCTCTGGTCAGTCTAGGTTGTTCATATGTTTCCAGGAAATTGTCCATTTCCTCTACATTATCCAGTTTGTTGCCATACAGTTGTTCATAGTATCTTCTTATAATTTTTTTAATTTCTTCAGGATCTGCAGTTATGTCACCTTTTTCATTCATTATTTTGTTTATATGGGTCTTCTCTCTGTTTGATTTTGTCAGTCTAGCTAGGGGCTTGTCAATCTTGTTGATCTTCTCAAAGAACCAACTTTTGGTGATATTTATCCTCTCTATTGTTTTTTTGTTCTCTATGTCA
This sequence comes from Choloepus didactylus, assembly GCF_015220235.1. Lineage (NCBI taxonomy): Eukaryota > Metazoa > Chordata > Mammalia > Pilosa > Megalonychidae > Choloepus > Choloepus didactylus. The sequence continues at coordinate 11,078,285 of NC_051333.1, read as the reverse complement.
TTTATTTCTGCTTTAATCCTTGTTATTTCTTTTCTTGTACTTGGTTTAGGATTGGTTTGCTGTTCATTTTCTAGCTTCTTCAGTTGATCCATTAGTTCTTTGATTTTGGCTCTTTCTTCCTTTTTAATATATGCGTTAGTGCTATAAATTTCCCCCTTAGCACTGCTTTTGCTGCATCCCATAGGTTTTGGTATGTTGTGTTCTCATTTTCATTCGTCTCTATATATTTAGCAATTTCTCTTGCTATTTCTTCTTTAACCCACTGATTGTTTAGGAGTGTGTTGTTTAACCTCCAGGTATTTGTGAATTTTCTAAGTCTCTGATGGTTATTGACTTCTAATTGTATTCCATTGTGGTCAGAGAATGTGCTTTGAATAATTTCAATCTTTTTAAATTTATTGAGGCTTGTTTTATGTCCCAGCATATGATCTATTCTGGAGAAAGTTCCATGAGCACTAGAAAAGTATGTGTATCCTGGTGATTTGGGATGTAATGTCCTGTATATGTCTGTTAAATCTAATTCATTTATCAGATTGTTTAGGTTTTCAATTTCCTTATTGGTCTTCTGTCTGGTTGATCTATCTATAGGAGACAGTGATGTGTTGAAGTCTCCCACAATTATTGTGGAAACATCAATTGCTTCCTTTAGTTTTGCCAGTGTTTCTCTCATGTATTTTGTGGCACCTTGATTGGGTGCATAGACGTTTACGATTGTTATTTCTTCTTGCTGAATTGCCCCTTTTATTAGTATGTAGTGGCCTTCTTTGTCTCTCAAAACATCCCTGCATTTGAAGTCTATTTTATCTGAGATTAATATTGCTACACCTGCTTTCTTTTGGCTGTAGCTTGCATGAAATATTTTTTTCCATCCTTTCACTTTCAGTTTCTTTGTGTCCCTGTGTCTAAGATGAGTCCCTTGTATGCAACATATTGATGGTTCATTTTTTTTGATCCATTCTGCGAATCTATATCTTTTAATTGGGGAGTTTAATCCATTTACATTCAACGTTATAACCGTGAAGGCATTTCTTGAATCGGCCATCTTATCCTTTGGTTTAAGTTTGTCATATTTTTCCCCTCTGTCTATTAATATCCTTTATTGTACCCATACCGAATCTCTTTAGTACTGAACCTTTCTCCAAGTCTCTCTGTCCTTTCTTTGTTTCTCTGTCTGTAGGGCTCCCTTCAGTATCTCCAGTAGGGCAGGTCTCTTGTTAGCAAATTCTCTCAGCACTTGTTTGTCTGTGAAAAATTTAAGCTCTCCCTCAAATTTGAAGGAGAGCTTTGCTGGATAAAGTATTCTTGGCTGGAAATTTTTCTCACTCAGAATTTTAAATATATCATGCCACTGCCTTCTCACCTCCCACTGCCTTCTCACCTCCATGGTGGCTGCTGAGTAGTCACTACTTAGACTGATGCTGTTTCCTTTGTATGTGGTGAATTGCTTTTCTCTTGCTGCTTTCAGAACTTGCTCCGTCTCTTCTGTGTTTGACAGTGTGATCAGTATATGTCTCGGAGTGGGTTTATTTGGATTTATTCTATTTGGGGTTCACTGAGCATTTATGATTTGTGTATTTATGTTGTTTAGAAGATTTGGGAAGTTTTCCCCAACAATTTCTTTGAATACTCTTCCTAGACCTTTACCCTTTTCTTCCCCTTCTGGGACACCAATGAGTCTTATATTTGGACGTTTCATATTATCTATCATATCCCTGAGGTCCATTTCGATTTTTTCAATTTTTTTCCCCATTCTTTCTTTTATGCTTTCATTTTCCATTCTGTCATCTTCGAGGTCACTGATTCGTTGTTCAGCTTCCTCTAGTCTTGTACTATGAGTGTCCAGAATCTTTTTAATTTGGTCAACAGTTTCTTTAATTTCCATAAGATCATCCATTTTTTTATTTAGTCTTGCAATGTCTTCTTTATGCTCTTCTAGGGTCTTCTTGATTTCCTTTGTCTCCCGTACTATGGTCTCATTGTTCATCTTTAGTTCTTTGAGTAGCTGCTCTTCTGGTCTTTTGATTTGGGTGCTTGGGCTTGGGTTATCCATATCGTCTGGTTTTTTCATATGCTTTATAATTTTCTGTTGTTTTTGGCCTCGTGGCATTTGCTGAACTTGATAGGGTTCTTTTAGGATTTGTAGACCAATTGAAGTCCTTATCTCTAATTTATCAGATCTACAGCTTCGTGGGGTACACTTTCTCTAACGAACCAGCAGGTGGCGTCCACGAGCCACCTGTTCTCCACAAGCCAGTTCTCCCCTGCTTAGCCTTTTTGGTGAGTGGGGGAGTGAGTCTCGTGGGGTCCAATTGGTGTACCAAGCTTGCGTGTGTAGTTGGTGTTGCCTGCCCTGTGTATGGGGCGTGTTTCTGGGCAGTCAGGGAGGGGGGGGGTGGCTCTAACAATCAAATCTCCCTGGTGATCCTAGAGTTTTAAAGCTGCTGCAATAGTCTAATCCTTCAGTTCAGTCCTGCCACAGTTTGTCTCTGCCACTGACCCACAAGTCCTTGGTATTGGCGTATGGCTCCTGAGACTTGCAAGTGGGCCCCTCTTCCAGGCCGTGCGCCCCGGGTCCTCTGTTGAGGGATGACTGTGCTATGTCACAGGTGAGTGCCGTCCTCCCAGGGCAGTTCTGGGCTGCTGGGCTGTGTAGGGAGGCTCCCAGTCTGCTGAAATGATGGCTGAATGGGGCTTTGTTAATTCACACTGCTCTACCTTCCCAACTCTGGGACAATCAGCTGAGGTTGCAGGGAAGGCTAATGTCCACGCCCAGTTTTGTGGTGTGTGCCTGTTATTTGAAGCACTTCCGTCACATTGGGTTGCCTGGGGCAGTTCTGGGCTATGGGGCTGGCGATGGGCAGGAGTGTTTCCTGTCCACCAGGATGATGGCTGTGAGCGGACACCCCCCTTTTCTTGGGAAGTTGTGGTGTTTAGTGAATTTTCTCAGCCGTTGGATTATTCCGTTTTGTCTCAGAGCTCTCCTAGTTCTGCTCTTGACTTGACCTGCCCAAATTGCAAGTCTTTGAAGTTTTCTGTATTGGGCTTCTTAGAGTAATTGTTTTAGAAAAAGAAAAAAGGATTAAAACAAACAAACAAAAAAGGGCCCTCCTCAGAGATCTAATGGGTTATTGAAATGCTAAGAGACAAAGCAACCAGGGCCATTAAGGAAAGGTCCACAGGGCAGAGAGATCAGCTTTTCTTCAGGATTTGCATATGCGCGTCAGGGCCCTTCCCCTATCTATGTTCACCAGAACTCCAAAAATCCTCCGCTTTTATTTTGGAGTTTTTCGTGTTGTTTTTTTTTTTTTTTCTATGCCTGTCTCCTCTCTGCTGGGCTGGCTGCTCTCAGATTCTCTGGTGTCTGGTCTCAGTCTATCTATGGTTGGAGTTTGGATCAGTAGAATGAGTTTCCGATACGGGCTGCTACTGCAGTTCTCCCTTCTCCTTCCCGGAGCTGACAGCCCCTCCTCCCACGGGACTGAGCCTGGCAGGGAGGGGCACGGGTCCCCTGGCCGCAAAAACTTACAGATTTCGCTGATCTCAGCAGTTCCACGTTTTCATGAGTGTTGGATGATGTATGCCCAAAGTCAGATTGCTCTGTGGTGTCCAGTCCATGCAGTTCCTGGCTTTCTACCTACTTTCCTGGAGGAGTAACTAAAACATACAGCTCACCAGTCTGCCATCTTGCCCCACCTCCCAGGTGCTATTTCTTAAAAAATGTGTTCCATTGAAAAAGGACTGGAACAAAAAGTCAAATGACCCAATTTAAAAATGGGCAAAGGACTTGAATTGACATATTTGCAAAGAAGGAAAACCAGTGGCCAATAAGCCCTTGAAAACATGCTGAACCTCATTAGTCAATGGGCGAATGCAAATCAAAACCACAGTGAGATACTAGATGGCTACTCAAAAAAAAAAAAAAAAAAAAAAAAAGGAAAATAAGTGTTGGTGAGGATGTGGAGAAACTGCCGGAACCCTTGTAAATTGCTGCTGGAATGTCAAATGGTGCAGCCACTGTGGAAAACTTGGAGAGTTCCTCCTTCCTCCGGAATTACCATGTGACCCAGCAATCTACTCCTAGGTGTATACCCAAAAGAAAGAAAGCAGGAACTCAGTTACCTGTTTATCGCAGCATCATTCACAGTAGTCAAAAGGTGGAAATAACCCAAATATCCGGTCATCGGATGGATGAGCAAACAAAATGTGGTCTATCCATACAATGGAATATTGTTCAGCCTTAAAAAGGAACAAATTTCTGATACATGCCACAGCATGGATGAACCTTAAAACATTAAGCTGAGGGAAATAAGCCAGACACGAAAGACAAATATTGTATGATTTCCCGTATATGAAATACTTGGAATGAACAAAGTCGTGGAGACAGAAAATAGAATAGAATAGAGGTTACCAGGAGGTGGCAGGAAGAGAGAATGGGGAGTTAATCCTTAAAGGATACAGAGTTTCTGTTTGGGATGATGAAGATGTTCTAGAAGTCAATAGTGGTGATATCAATACATTGTGAATGTACTTAATGCCACCGAATTGCAACGTCAAAAATGGTTGAAATGATCATTGTTCTGGTTTGCTAATGCTGCCACTATGCAAAACACCAGAAATGTATTGGCTTTTACAAAGGGATTTATTAAGTTACAAATTTACAGTCTGAAGGCCATGAGAATGTCCAAATTAAGGCGTCAACACGAGCATACCTTCACCAAAGGAAAGCCAGTGGTGCCCGGAAAACTTCCGTTAGCTGGGAAGGCAAGTGGCTGGCATCTGCTGATCCCGGATTATGTTCCAGCTCCTGTATGTTATTCAAAATGCTGCTCTTAGGGTGTTTTGTCCTCTCTTACCTTCTCTGGAGCCAACTCTGAGCTACCATTTCCAAAGTGTCAGCGAATTCTGCTTTCAGTGGCCAACTCCAAACTGTCTCTCTGAGCTGCTCTCCAAAATGTCATTCTCAGCTGCTCTGAGGTCCTTCTGTTTGTGAGCTATTTTATAGGACTCCAGTGATTAAATCAAGACTCACCCTGAATGGGTGTGGCCAATATCTCTATAGAAATAATTTAATCAAATATTTCACCCATAGTTGACTGAGTCACATCTCCATGGAAGCAATCAAAGGATTCCAAGCTAATCAACACTAATACATCTGCCTCCCCAAGATTTCATTAAAGAATATGGCTTTTGGCAGGACATAATACATCCAAACTAGCAGAGTCATTTTTGTTATGGATGTCTTACCACAACAAAAGGGAATCTAAGGAATAAAAAAGCCTGGGAGTTGTGGCAGGACAGGTGAAGGGCAGGAGTGATGGGCTCCTTTTCCCTCCCCAGGGCCTGTCGGATATCGTGAACTGCAACATGATGTCGGTGACCCAGGTGAGCTGGGCTCCCAGGGGCAGGGGGCTGGGGTCAGTGCAGCTCTGACCATTCCGGTGGTCTCCGGCCCACCACCACCACCCAGGCACTGGGCCTGGCATGGAGGGGGCTGTCCAGGGATGTTCCCTGAGGGAAAGTAGGGGGCTGGGAGTCCCTGGGAGCCCCTGGGAGCAGGTAAGAGGATTGGAAAGTGAAGTTCCCGTCCTCACTGCGCTTCTCTCCAGATGATCCGAATCATCCTGCCCCAGATGGTCTCCAGGTAAGGAGCAGCCTCTCTCCAGGACTGAATCCTTCACCCTCCCTGCCACCCCCTCCAGGCCCTTTCCATTCTCCAGCTGCCACCCCCCCCCCACCTTTCCAACTCTTCCCTGTCCCTCCCGGCGTCTCAGATTCGGTGGGGGGTCACCAGGACCCTCTTCCCACCACCACCCAAGTGCTTCCTCCCGTAGGGGCAGAGGCGTCATCATCAACATCTCCTCCGAGGCTGAAAATAGCCTCAAACCTTTCATGGCAGCCTACGCGGCCACCAAGGTACCCAGAGCCCCGCGCACCCAAGGCCGGGCCGTGCTGCCTGCGCCCCCTCCGGCTGCACTTCACCTTGGCGTCGAAGTTCCTGGTGGGAAAGCCCTGAGGAGGGAGGCCACGTGCCACCCGAGCCCGGGAAGATTCATCAGTCAGCCCGATCGCGGTGGTGGTGGTGGTGGTGGTGGGGAGCAGATAGCCCCCTGGGCGAGCCAGAATTTATGTATTTGTTTTCAAAAGAGAAACGGAGGCTGGAGTCAAAAGAACAGCCAGAACCTAGCAGCAAACGCCCGGAGACTGGCCCGGCGGGAAGGGACAGTGGGGGCGTGGGCACCTGGGGGAGGGTCCAGCAGACCCCGGCCTTTGGGAAGCCAGCCGGGGGGAGCCCCGGATCATGCCTGTGTCAGGGGCAGAGCTGGGGAGGACGTGGGTGGGCACGCAGGGCCCCGCGGAGCCGGGCCGCTGCGCAGGGCGGGTTCTTGGGCCTGGGACCCTCCTCTTCTTCCTCCACAGGCCTTTGTGCGAAGCTTCTCGGGGGCGGTGGGAGCCGAGTACCTCTCTCGGGGTATCACCATTCAGGTGGCTGACAGCGGGTCGGGGCCCCTAAGGGACATGGCTGGGGTGGGATCTAGAAGCGGGGGTTGTCCCGGAGCGGGTGGGAGCTCAAAGACCGTGGAGGCCCCTAGGGGCGAGGCCTTCGGGGGGGCGCCAAGGGGGCGGGGACGCCAAGGGGGCGGGGTCCCCGGGAAGACAGGGACCCCCGGGGGTTTCAGCCCCGAAGCGCTCAGAAGCGCGGGTTCTCCTGGGGGCGGGGCCTCTCGAGGGGCGGGGCCTGCCGGGGGAGGAGCCTCGGAGACCTGGCTGGGAAGGGGCGCGGGGTAGGGGACTCTTTCCTTTACCCCCCTTTTACCCGCAGACGGTGAGCCCCCTTTTCGTCTCCACAAATATGACCCAAAACATCAGCCCCGGGCTGCTGGTGAAGGGCGCCGAAGACTACGCGCGGCAGGCCTTGGACACCCTGGGCCTGTCCTCCCACACCTCCGGGTGCCTCAGCCACGCTGTGCAGGTGCCTCGTGGCGCAGCCGAAGGCAGAGGGCTGGCTGGGGCGTTCCCTGGTGCAAGAGGGGAGGGGGCCCGAGGACGGGAGGGCAAAGGCCAAGGGCAGCCGTGCCCTGATCCCTGGTGTCGCTCCCTTCCAGAATTTCCTGCTGCGCGTCACCTTGTTCAATCGTTTTTACCCAAGTCAGTTGGCAGTTAAGTTGACACCTCGGATTTTGTGGTTGGTTGAGCCAAAGCTGACCAAGATGACTTGAGGAGGGTGTGGCCGGCAGGGCCGCTTGTCGGTCCCCTCCTCTCTGCCATCGTGGGCTGAGGCTGCTGACAAAGAGTCCCACACCGTCGGAAGAGATGGACAGACAGGCCGATGGACCCTGGACACCTGGACATTGATTGAGTGATAAGAATGGCACCTCCAAAATGGGGTTTTCAATATGTGGTACTGAGACAACTATAGAGCCTCTTGCAGAAAAGCAAACTATAAAAAATATGCTAAGATTGTGGTAGTGATGATTGCACAAGTTTGTGATTATAGGAAAAACCACTGAATGGTACACTTCAAACAGGTGAATTTTATATTATGCCCATTATATCTCATTCAAGATAATTTTTTTTTAAATAGAGACCTCCCTCCCCAAAAAAACAGAAAATATTAAATTGTATCCAGTCATGAAAGGGGGAGCGGTAACCTAATATGTTCAGAATGTATCACCAGGTTGAACTTTAAAAGTTTGGAAAGAATCTGGGGTGAGGGTAGCTCGTTAGTGGGAATATAAGGAAGAATGCTTTGTGGGTGGTTTGGGTTGAAAGGGGTTGTTTAGAGTCATGTATGTCACCGATTAACACAAATTTAAATAAGCTCTTGCATGAACTGGTACAAATGCATGACCCCGGTACAAAGCGTTAATAATAGAGTGGTATATGGGGAAAAATACCTATTGCAAGCTACAGACAGTAATCCCTTAAAATTCTTTCATCAACAGTAACTGGTGTGCCACGATAATACCAGGGGTCAATAATGGGGAGGATAAGGGATATGGGGTGTTTTGGGTTTTCATTTTTTCTGTGCCTGTGTGATAACTTTCTTTTTGGAGTAATGAAAATGCTCTAAAAGTGAGTATGATGATGATGATTGAAATTCTGAGTGATGATGTGGTGAGATATTGATTGTGTGATGTGGATGGACTATATGATAAATGAATATATCTCAATAAAATCTGCAAAAAATGTTGTATCCAGTCCTCACATCACGCACCAACATAAACTCCAGCTGAATCAGAAATCTCCAAGTACACAAGGAAACACTAGGACTGGAAGAATTCAAGCTGGATTTCTTTAGCTCTTGGGAGTGAAAGTGTCTCACTATGATTTTTTTTTAATTTCAATTTTTTAAATTTATTGAGGCTTGTTTTATGTCCCAGCATATGGTCTATTCTGGAGAAAGTTCTATGATCACTAGAGAAGAATGTGTATCTGGTGATTTGGGATGTGATGTTCTATATATGTCTGTTAAATCAAATTCATTTATCTGATTGTTTGGGTTTTCAATTTCCTTATTGGTCTTCTGTCTGGTTGATCTATCTATAGGAGACAGTGATGTGTTGAAGTCTCCCACAGTTATTGTGGAAACATCCATTGCATCCTTCAGTTCTGCCAGTGTTTGTCTCATGTATTTGGTGGCATCATGACTGGTGCATAAACATTGATGATTGCTATTTCTTCTTGCTGAAGTGCCCCTTTTATTAGTATGCAGTGGCCTTCTTTGTCTCTCCCGAAATCCCTGCATTTAAAGTCTATTTTATCTGAGATTAATATTGCTACTCCTGCTTTCTTTTGGCTGTAGCTTGCATGAAATATTTTTTCCATCCTTTCACTTTCAATTTCTTTGTGTTCCTGTGTCTAAGATGAGTCTCTTGTAAGCAACATATTAATGGTTCGTATTTTTTGATCCATTCTGCCAATCTATATCTTTTAATTGGGGAGTTTAATCCATTTGCATTCAATGTTATTACTGTGAAGGCATTTCTTCAATCAGCCATCCTATCCTTCGGTTTATGTTTGTCAGATATATTTTTCCCCCTGCTCTCTTAATGTCCTTTATTGAACCAATATTGTATCTCTTTAGTATTGAACTTTTCTCCATCTCTCTCTCTGCTTTCTTTGTTTCTCTGTCTGTAGGGCTCCCTTTAGTATCTGAAGTAGGGCAGGACTTTTATTAGCAAAATCTCTCAGCAATTGTTTGTCTGTGAAAAGTTTAAGCTCTCCCTCAAATTTGAAGGAGAGCTTCGTGGATAAAGTATTCTTGGTTGCAAAGTTTTCTCTATCAGAATTTTAAATATGTCATGCCACTGCCTTCTCACCTACATGGTGGCCGCTGAGTAGTCACTACTTGGTCTTATGTCGTTTCCTTTGTATGTTGTGAACTGCTTTTCTCTTGCTGCTTTCAGAACTGGCTGCTTCTCTTCAGTATTTGACAGTCTGCTCAGAATATGTCTTGGAGTGGGTTTATTTGGATTTATTCTATTTGGAGTTTGCTGGGCATTTACGCTTTGTGTATTTATATTGTGTAGAAGGTTTGGGAAGTTTTCCCCAACAATTTCTTTGAATCCACTTTCTAAAACTTTTACCCTTCTCTTCCCCTTCTGGGGCACCAATGTGTCTTATATTTGGATGTTTAATTTTATTCATCATATCCCTGAGGTCCTTTTTGATTTTTTCAATTTGTTTCCCCACTCTTTCTTTCGTTCCTTCATTTTCCGTTCTGTGGTCCTCGAGGTCGCTGATTCGTTGTTCAGCTTCCACTAGTCTTGTACTATGAGTATCCAGAATCTTTTTTTTTTTTTAATTCAGTTTTATTGAAATATATTCACAAACCATACAGTCATCCATGGTATACAATCAACTGTTCACAGTATGATCATATAGTTATGCGTTCATCACCACAATCTATTTCTGAACATTTTCCTTACATCAGAAAGAATCAGAATGAGAATAAAAAATAAAAGTGAAAAGAGAATACCCAAACCATTCCCCCATCCCACCCTATTTGTCATTTAGTTTTTACTCCCATTTTTCTACTGATTTTTTTTCAATTTTTTAACTTTGTTTATCAAAAAATTAAAAACAAACAGGCAAACAACAACCAAAAAAACCCCACAACATTTCAAACAAAGCAATGGATTAAGGAAAACAAATAACCTAAAATAACTACTTTGCTTCCAATATGTTCCTACCATACCCCAAGAAAATTAATAAACCATGTCCAAACAGAGGAGTAAGAAAAACAAATAATCTAAAATAACTACATTGCTTCCAACATGTTCCTACCATACCCCAAGAAAATTAACAACCCCTAAGAAAACAAAGGAATAAGAGAAAAAAAAAAACCTAAAATAACTCTATTGCTTCCAACATGATCTTACTATATCCCAGAAAGTTTACAAACCATAATCATTCCTGAGCATTCCCATAACATTGAGATTACCCTCCATAGTTTATCTGTTCTTATTAGATTATCATTCCCCCTCCACTAATTGGTATCTCTAGGTCCCCTACATTCTACAGTATAAAACATTGTACATTTTTCACAGAATTCACATTAGTGGTAACATACAATATCTCTCTTTTTGTGCCTGGCTTATTTTGCTCAGCATTATGTCTTTTTTTTTTTTTTTAATCTTCATTTTATTGAGATATATTCATATACCATGCAGTCATACAAAACAAATCGTACTTTCGATTGTTCACAGTACCATTACATAGTTGTACATTCATCACCCAAATCAATCCCTGACACCTTCATTAGCACACACACAAGAATAACAAGAATAATAATTAGAGTGAAAAAGAGCAATTGAAGTAAAAAAGAACACTGGGTACCTTTGTCTGTTTGTTTCCTTCCCCTATTTTTCTACTCATCCATCCATAAACTAGACAAAGTGGAGTGTGGTCCTTATGGCTTTCCCAATCCCCTTGTCACCCCTCATAAGCTACATTTTTATACAACTGTCTTCGAGATTCATGGGTTCTGGGTTGTAGTTTGATAGTTTCAGGTATCCACCACCAGCTACCCCAATTCTTTAGAACCTAAAAAGGGTTGTCTAAAGTGTGCGTAAGAGTGCCCACCAGAGTGACCTCTCGGCTCCTTTTGGATTCTCTCTGCCACTGAAGCTTATTTCATTTCCTTTCACATCCCCCTTTTGGTCAAGAAGATGTTCTCCGTCCCACGATGCCAGGTCTACATTCCTCCCCGGGAGTCATATTCCACGTTGCCAGGGAGATTCACTCCCCTGGGTGTCTGATCCCACGTAGGGGGGAGGGCAGTGATTTCACCTTTCAAGTTGGCTTAGCTAGAGAGACAGGGCCACATCTGAGCAACAAAGAGGCATTCGGGAGGAGGCTCTTAGGCACAACCATAGGGAGGCCTAGCCTCTCCTTTGCAGCAACCATCTTCCCAAGGGTAAAGCCCTGTGGTAGAGGGCTCAACCCATCAAACCACCAGTCCCCTATGTCTGTGGTCATGTTAGCAACCATGGAGGTGGGGTAGGCGAATACTCCTGCATTCTCCACAGGCTCCTCAAGGGGGCACTGCATCTTTTTCTTTTCCTTGTTTTTTTTTTTTTTTTTAACTTTCCCTTGTTTTTTAAATCAACTGTATGAAAAAAAAGTTAAAAAGAAAACAAACATACAATAAAAGAACATTTTAAAGAGACCATAACAAGGGAGTAAGAAAAAGACAACTAACCTAAGATAACTGCTTAACTTCCAACATGTTCCTACTTTACCCCAAGAAAGTTACCTAATATAGCAACATTTCTGTGAACTTGCTCCTACTACATCCATCAGAAATTAACAGACCATAGTCATTCCTGGGCATCCCCAGAATGTTAAATAGCTTATCTGTTCTTCCTGGATTACTGTTCCCCCTTCCTTAATTGCTCTCTATTGCTAGTTCCCCTACATTCTACATTATAAGCCATTTGTTTTACATTTTTCAAAGTTCACATTAGTGGTAGCATATAATATTTCTCTTTTTGTGCCTGGCTTATTTCGCTTAGCATTATGTCTTCAAGGTTCATCCATGTTGTCACATGTTTCACGAGATCGTTCCTTCTTACTGCCGCGTAGTATTCCATCGTGTGTATATACCACATTTTATTTATCCACTCATCTGTTGAAGGACATTTGGGTTGTTTCCATCTTTTGGCAATTGTGAATAATGCTGCTATGAACATTGGCGTGCAGATATCTGTTCGTGTCACTGCTTTCCGATCTTCCGGGTATATACCGAGAAGTGCAATCGCTGGGTCGAATGGTAACTCTATATCTAGTTTTCTAAGGAACTGCCAGACTGACTTCCAGAGTGGCTGAACCATTATACAGTCCCACCAACAGTGAATAAGAGTTCCAATTTCTCCACATCCCCTCCAGCATTTGTAGTTTCCTGTTTGTTTAATGGCAGCCATTCTAACCGGTGTTAGATGGTATCTCATTGTGGTCTTAATTTGCATCTCTCTAATAGCTAGTGAAGCTGAACATTTTTTCATGTGTTCCTTGGCCATTTGTATTTCCTCTTCAGAGAACTGTCTTTTCATATCTTTTGCCCATTTTTTAATTGGGCCGACTGTACTATTGTCATTGAGTTGTAGGATTTCTTTATATATGCAAGATATCAGTCTTTTGTCAGATACATGGTTTCCAAAAATTTTTTCCCATTGAGTTGGCTGTCTCTTTACCTTTTTGAGAAATTCCTTTGAGGTGCAGAAACTTCTAAGCTTGAGGAGTTCCCATTTATCTATTTTCTCTTTTGTTGCTTGTGCTTTGGGTGTAAAGTCTAGGAAGTGGCCGCCTAATACAAGGTCTTGAAGATGTTTTCCTACATTATCTTCTAGGAGTTTTATGGTACTTTCTTTTATATTGAGATCTTTGGTCCATTTTGAGTTAATTTTTGTGTAGGGGGTGAGGTAGGGGTCCTCTTTCATTCTTTTGGATATGGATATCCAACTCTCCCAGCCCCATTTGTTGAAAAGACCATTATGACTCAGTTCAGTGACTTTGGGGGCCTTATCAAAGATCAGTCGGCCATAGATCTGAGGGTCTATCTCCGAATTCTCAATTCGATTCCATTGATCTATATGTCTATCTTTGTGCCAGTACCATGCTGTTTTGGCAACTGTGGCTTTATAATAAGCTTCAAAGTCAGGGAGTGTAAGTCCTCCCACTTCGTTTTTCTTTTCTAGAGTGTCTTTAGCAATTCGAGGCATCTTCCCTTTCCAAATAAATTTGATAACTAGCTTTTCCAAGTCTGCAAAGTAGGTTGTTGGAATTTTGATTGGGATTGCATTGAATCTGTAGATGAGTTTGGGTAGAATTGACATCTTAATGACATTTAGTCTTCCTATCCATGAACATGGAATATTTTTCCATCTTTTAAGGTCCCCTTCTATTTCTTTTAGTAGAGTTATGTAGTTTTCTTTCTATAGGTCTTTTACATCTTTGGTTAAGTTTATTCCTAGGTACTTGATTTTTTTAGTTGCTATTGAAAATGGTATCTTTTTCTTGAGTGTCTCTTCAGTTTGTTCATTTCTAGCATATAGAAACATTACTGACTTATGTGCATTAACCTTGTATCCCGCTACTTTGCTAAATTTGTTTATTAGCTCTAGTAGCTGTATCGTCGATTTCTCAGGGTTTTCTAGATATAAGATCATATCATCTGCAAACAATGACAGTTTTACTTCTTCTTTTCCAATTTGGATGCCTTTTATTTCTTTGTCTTGCTGGATTGCCCTGGCTAGCACTTCCAGCACAATGTTGAATAACAGTGGTGATAGCGGGCATCCTTGTCTTGTTCCTGATCTTAGAGGGAAGGCTTTCAGTCTCTCTCCATTGAGTACTATGCTGGCTGTGGGTTTTTCATATATGCTCTTTATCATGTTGAGGAAGTTTCCTTCAATTCCTACCTTTTGAAGTGTTTTTATCAAAAAGGGATGTTGGATTTTGTCAAATGCTTTTTCAGCATCTATTGAGATGATCAATTGATTTTTCCCTTTTGACTTGTTAATGTGTTGTAATACATTGATTGATTTTCTTATGTTGAACCATCCTTGCATGCCTGGAATAAACCCCACTTGGTCATGGTGTATGATTTTTTTAATGTGTCTTTGGATTCGATTTGCAAGTATTTTGTTGAGGATTTTTGCATCTATATTCATTAGGGAGATTGGCCGGTAGTTTTCCTTTTTTGTAACATCTTTGCCTGGTTTTGGTATTAGATTGATGTTAGCTTCATAAAATGAGTTAGGTAGTGTTCCATTTTCTTCAATGTTTTGAAAGAGTTTGAGTAAGATTGGTGTCATTTCTTTCTGGAAAGTTTGGTAGAATTCCCCTGTGAAGCCATCTGGCCCTAGGCATTTATTTGTGGGAAGATTTTTGATGACTGATTGGATCTCTTTGCTTGTGATGGGTTGTTTGAGGTCTTCTATTTCTTCTCTGGTCAGTCTAGGTTGTTCATATGATTCCAGGAAATTGTCCATTTCCTCTACATTATCCAGTTTTTTGCCATACAGTTGTTCATAGTATCCTCTTATAATTTTTTTAATTTCTTCAGGATCTGCAGTTATGTCACCTTTTTCATTCATTATTTTGTTTATATGGGTCTTCTCTCTTTTTGATTTTGTCAGTCTAGCTAGGGGCTTGTCAATCTTGTTGATCTTCTCAAAGAACCAACTTTTGGTGATATTTATCCTCTCTATTGTTTTTTCGTTCTCTATGTCATTTATTTCTGCTTTAATCCTTGTTATTTCTTTTCTTGTACTTGGTTTAGGATTGGTTTGCTATTCATTTTCTAGCTTCTTCAGTTGATCCATTAGTTCTTTGATTTTGGCTCTTTCTTCCTTTTTAATATATGCGTTTAGTGCTATAAATTTCCCCCTTAGCACTGCTTTTGCTGCATCCCATAGGTTTTGGTATGTTGTGTTCTCATTTTCATTCGTCTCTATATATTTAGCAATTTCTCTTGCTATTTCTTCTTTAACCCACTGATTGTTTAGGAGTGTGTTGTTTAACCTCCAGGTATTTGTGAATTTTCTAAGTCTCTGATGGTTATTGACTTCTAATTGTATTCCATTGTGGTCAGAGAATGTGCTTTGAATAATTTCAATCTTTTTAAATTTATTGAGGCTTGTTTTATGTCCCAGCATATGATCTATTCTGGAGAAAGTTCCATGAGCACTAGAAAAGTATGTGTATCCTGGTGATTTGGGATGTAATGTCCTGTATATGTCTGTTAAATCTAATTCATTTATCAGATTGTTTAGGTTTTCAATTTCCTTATTGGTCTTCTGTCTGGTTGATCTATCTATAGGAGACAGTGATGTGTTGAAGTCTCCCACAATTATTGTGGAAACATCAATTGCTTCCTTTAGTTTTGCCAGTGTTTCTCTCATGTATTTTGTGGCACCTTGATTGGGTGCATAGACATTTACGATTGTTATTTCTTCTTGCTGAATTGCCCCTTTTATTAGTACGTAGTGGCCTTCTTTGTCTCTCAAAACATCCCTGCATTTGAAGTCTATTTTATCTGAGATTAATATTGCTACACCTGCTTTCTTTTGGCTGTAGCTTGCATGAAATATTTTTTTCCATCCTTTCACTTTCAGTTTCTTTGTGTCCCTGTGTCTAAGATGAGTCTCTTGTATGCAACATATTGATGGTTCATTTTTTTTTGATCCATTCTGCGAATCTATATCTTTTAATTGGGGAGTTTAATCCATTTACATTCAACGTTATAACCGTGAAGGCATTTCTTGAATCAACCATCTTATCCTTTGGTTTATGTTTGTCATATTTTTCCCCTCTGTCTATTAATATCCTTTATTGTACCCATACCGAATCTCTTTAGTACTGAACCTTTCTCCAAGTCTCTCTGTCCTTTCTTTGTTTCTCTGTCTGTAGGGCTCCCTTGAGTATCTCCAGTAGGGCAGGTCTCTTGTTAGCAAATTCTCTCAGCATTTGTTTGTCTGTGAAAAATTTAATCTCTCCCTCAAATTTGAAGGAGAGCTTTGCTGGATAAAGTATTCTTGGCTGGAAATTTTTCTCACTCAGAATTTTAAATATATCGTGCCACTGCCTTCTCGCCTCCATGGTGGCTGCTGAGTAGTCACTACTTAGACTGATGCTGTTTCCTTTGTATGTGGTGAATTGCTTTTCTCTTGCTGCTTTCAGAACTTGCTCCTTCTCTTCTGTGTTTGATAGTGTGATCAGTATATGTCTCGGAGTGGGTTTATTTGGATTTATTCTATTTGGAGTTCGCTGAGCATTTATGATTTGTGTATTTATGTTGTTTAGAAGATTTGGGAAGTTTTCCCCAACAATTTCTTTGAATACTCTTCCTAGACCTTTACCCTTTTCTTCCCCTTCTGGGACACCAATGAGTCTTATATTTGGACGTTTCATATTATCTATCATATCCCTGAGGTCCATTTCGATTTTTTCAGTTTTTTTCCCCATTCTTTCTTTTATGCTTTCATTTTCCATTCTGTCATCTTCGAGGTCACTGATTCGTTGTTCAGCTTCCTCTAGTCTTGTACTATGAGTGTCCAGAATCTTTTTAATTTGGTCAACAGTTTCTTTAATTTCCGTATGATCATCCATTTTTTTATTTAGTCTTGGAATGTCTTCTTTATGCTCTTCTAGGGTCTTCTTGATCTCCTTTATCTCCCGTACTATGGTCTCATTGTTCATCTTTAGTTCTTTGAGTAGCTGCTCTAGGTGCTGTGTCTCTTCTGGTCTTTTGATTTGGGTGCTTGGGCTTGGGTTATCCATATCGTCTGGTTTTTTCATATGCTTTATAATTTTCTGTTGTTTTTGGGCTCGTGGCATTTGCTGAACTTGATAGGGTTCTTTTAGGATTTGTAGACCAATTGAAGTCCTTATCTCTAATTTATCAGATCTACAGTTTCGTGGAGTACACTTTCTCTAACTAACCAGCAGGTGGCGTCCACGAGCCACCTGTTCTCCACAAGCCAGTTCTCCCCTGCTTAGCCTTTTTGGTGAGTGGGGGAGTGAGTCTTGTGGGGTCCAATTGGTGTACCAAGCTTGCGTGTGTAGTTGGTGTTGCCTGCCCTGTGTATGGGGCGTGTTTCTGGGCAGTCAGGGAGGGGGGTGGCTCTAACAATCAAATCTCCCTGGTGATCCTAGAGTTTTAAAGCTGCTGCAATAGTCTAATCCTTCAGTTCAGTCCTGCCACAGTTTGTCTCTGCCACTGACCCACAAGTCCTTGGTATTGGCGTATGGCTCCTGAGACTTGCAAGTGGGCCCCTCTTCCAGGCCGTGCGCCCCGGGTCCTCTGTTGAGGGATGACTGTGCTATGTCACAGGTGAGTGCCGTCCCCCCAGGGCAGTTCTGGGCTGCTGGGCTGTGTAGGGAGGCTCCCAGTCTGCTGAAATGATGGCTGAATGGGGTTTTGTTAATTCACACTGCTCTACCTTCCCAACTCTGGGACAATCAGCTGAGGTTGCAGGGAAGGCTAATGTCCACACCCAGTTTTGTGGTGTGTGCCTGTTATCTGAAGCACTTCCGTCACACTGGGTTGTCTGGGGCAGTTCTGGGCTATGGGGCTGGCGATGGGCAGGAGTGTTTCCTGTCCACCAGGATGATGGCTGTGAGCGGACACCCCCCTTTTCTTGGGAAGTTGTGGTGTTTAGTGAATTTTCTCAGCCAGTGGATTATTGCATTTTGTCTCAGAGCTCTCCTAGTTCTGCTCTTGACTTGACCTGCCCAAATAGCAAGTCTTTGAAGCTTTCTGTATTGGGCTTCTTAGAGTAATTGTTTTAGAAAAAGAAAAAAGGATTAAAAAAAAAAAAAAAACAAAAAAAAAAAAACGGGCCCTCCTCAGAGATCTAATGGGTTATTGAAATGCTAAGAGACAAAGCAACCAGGGCCATTAAGGAAAGGTCCACAGGGCAGAGTGATCAGCTTTTCTTCGGGATTTGCATATGCGCCTCAGGGCCCTTCCCCTTTCTATGTTAACCAGAACTCCAAAAATCCTCCGCTTTTATTTTGGAGTTTTTCGTGTTGTTTTTTTTCTATGCCTGTCTCCTCTCTGCTGGGCTGGCTGCTCTCAGATTCTCTGGTGTCTGGTCTCAGTCTATCTATGGTTGGAGTTTGAATCAGTAGAATGAGTTTCCGATAAGGGCAGCCACTGCAGTTCTCCCTTCTCCTTCCCGGAGCTGACAGCCCCTCCTCCCCCGGGACTGAGCCTGGCAGGGAGGGTCGCGGGTCCCCTGGCCGCAAAAACTTACAGATTTCGCTGATCTCAGCAGTTCCACGTTTTCATGAGTGTTGTATGAAGTATGCCGAAAGTCAGATTGCTCTGTGGTGTCCAGTCCACGCAGTTCCTGGCTTTCTACCTACTCTCCTGGAGGAGTAACTAAAACATACAGCTCACCAGTCTGCCATCTTGCCAGAATCTTTTTAATTTGGTCAACAGTTTCTTTTTTTTCCATAAGATCATCTATTTTTTTTTTTTAATTTACTCTTGCAATTTCTTCTTTATGCTCTTCTAGGGTCTTCTTCATGTCCTTTATATCCTGTGCATGCTTTTGTTGTTTGTCTTTGGTTCTTTGATTAATTGCTCCAAGGGCTGTCTCTCCTCTGATCTTTTGATTTGGGTGTTTGGTTTGGGTTATCCGTATCGTCTGGTTTTTTCACCTGCTTTAAAATTTTCTGTTGTTTTTGGCTTCCTGGCATTTGCTTTATTTGATAGGGTTCTTTTAGGATATGTAGGATTATTCAAAGACGAATCTCTAATTTGTCAGATCTACAGCTTGGTGGCATACACTTTCTCTAACTAACCAGCAGATGGCATCTGCGAGTCACCTATTCCCCTCAAGTCAGTTCTCCCCAACTTTGTCTTTGTGGCGTGTGGGGGTCTGATTCTTGTGGGGTCCAACTGGTGCACCAAGTATGGGTGTGTTGTTGGTGCTGTCTGCCCTGAATGTGGGGAGTGTCTCTGGGCACACAGGGAGGCAGGGCAGCTTTAATAATCAAACCTCCCAGGTGTTCCTGGAGATTTAAGGCTCTTGCAAGAGTCTAAACCTTCATTTCAGTCTCTCCACAGACTGTCTCTGCCACTGACCCACAAGCCCTTGCTATTGGCATATGGTCCCTGGGATTTCCAAATGGGTCCCTCTTCCAAGCTGTGCCCTTCCAGGGCCTCTGCTGAAGGAAGGTTGTGCTACATCACAAGTGCGCGCCATCTCTCAAGGGAAGTTCTGGACTACCGGGCTGTGTAGGTGCGTTCCCAGCCTGCTGTAAGGACAGCTGTATGGGGCGTGCCAATTTCCCCCTTTTCACACAGCTCTGCCTTCCTAGCTCCAGGACAATTAGCTGTGGGTGCGCAAAAGGCTGTCGTCCACACCCAACACTGTGGTGTGTGCGTGTCCCGCTGGAAACACCCCTCATCATACTGGGTTTCTTGGTGTGGCTCTGGGCTGAGGCCCTGGCAGCGGGCAGGAGCGTTCCCAGCCAGCAGGGAAGATGGCTGCAAGGGGCATCATTTTTTTTCCCCTTTTGCTAACCTCTGCCTTCCTTACTCCGAGACAGTTAGCAGCGGGTACGCAAAAGGCTATCTTCCATGCCAGATATTGAGGCATTCGCACAGCCTGTTCCTGCCACGCTTCACTGTGCGGTTCTCGCTGTCGTATCTGCAACCGCTTTTTTTTTTTTTAAAGACCCAGTCCACCTCCAAACACCAACCCTCGGTTTCCCCACACCACAAAGTGGCTGCTGGATATTCAGTGGCTTACTCGTTTCAGAACGCAGACTCTTGGTTTCACCAAGTGCACAGTCCCTGTGGATGCAGCAGACCTTGTCCAGCTGGTGCATTGCTGGAACTGGTGTTCTGGGTCACTTTCTGGCTTTTATCTAGTATTTTTCCCAGAGGTGTTTTTTTTGCCCTGTCTCTCCTGGCCACCATCTTAGGTTCTCTCACTATGATTTAAAAGTAAAAGCAATAATAAAAAGAACCATTAACCAATACTGGACTCGAGTTAATGACATGCAGCCTGCACTGGTTAGGGAAGTTGCTGGTGTCTACAGCTTACTTTGATATGCATTGAAAAGTAAGATGAATTAACGGAAAGAGACAGAAAAGGATTGAGAGAGGAGAGATGTGAGAAATATATGTTAATGGTAGAACCTGGGTGGTGGGTACATGGGAGTTCCATGTACAATTCTTTCAACTTTTATGAATGTTTGGAATTTTTCATGATAAAATATTTGGGGAAAATCAAGAGCCATAAAATAAACATTTCTAAATAAAACTAAGCACATTTTAGAAACTGCTTAGGAAAAGATGATGCCATAAGCCAAGTAAAATTGTGATCATTTAGGAGAAAATATTAATAACTTACATCATACAAAAAATGTTCATCTCAATACATAGAAAACTGTTAGAAATCATGGAGAAAAAAGCCAGAATCCCAATTTTTTTAAATGTGCAAAAGAAATGAACAGATATTTCACAGAGAAAGATATACAAAGGGTCCTTAAGTATATGAAAAAGTATTCAACTTCATTCATGATAAGAGCAATGCAAATGAAAACTGCTCTGAAGTAGCACCACTCACACACAAAATTGGGTACCAGACTAGTCCCCAGTATATACTTCACCTTTCACCTTGGTTCACTGTTCATCCATATTTGCTTTGTTTGCCCCCCCCCCAATCTCTTTCTCTCTGTGTGTTCGTGATGATGAATGGACCATTTGCGAATAAATTGAAGATATCATGACCCTTTACCCCTAAATACTTTATCAAATAGTTTCTAAGAAGAATATTCTCCAACATAACAACAGTGTAATTATTGAATCCAGGAAATAGGTGATTTAATCAACCAGTCTTCTGATTTATTAACTAGCCACCAATGTCTTGCACTAATGGTTAGGCAGTGCTTGCTTGATCAGACACCTGGACACCATCACCTGGTCAAGGTGACACATGAACCCAACCATCACACCCCCTCAAAATAAAATCTAAGGTCACTGAAACAGCTGGGACACAGGTCCCTTTGTTCCCTGGACCCAAAGCATGGGCAAGGGTGGGGAACCCGCAGAGGAGATCCTGGGGTGTCTGCTCCTTTGCCTTGGGGAGAGTCAGCTGCAAACCTCCATGTACGTGTGTAAGTAAAGGGACGCCCCCAAGAGCGCCCGGGGGGATGGAGCGCCTGTGACAAAACAAAAACTGAAGACCTACAGCTAAAAAGAGATATGCATATTTCCACCCCTGCTCTAGTGACAAGCTTATTTCGTTAGGAACAGCTAAGCTAAATAAGAGAGATAATGATATAGAAGGGCTAGCTGTCAGTTTTTAAAATTAAAAAGTAAAGCAGTAACAAAAAAAAAAAAAAGACTGAGCTAGAGCTATCTTAGCTAAAAAAAAAGACTGGGGTCCAAAGTCGGTAATCCCTGGGCAGACACTGAAAAATAACCAATGCAGTTAAAGAATTAGGAAAAGTGCAAATTATTAGACCAGTGCAAAGCCCCTCTAATAGCCCCGTTTAGCCAGTAAATAAAACCATATTTGTGAAGGGATATTCTGCTGGGGAATTAATTGAATTGGGAAAAACTTCTCCTCCTAGTAGCCAAGAAGCCAATGCTTTGGCCTGTATCTACCTAATATGCCCCACATCTGCTAAGGAAGCGACCTTATAATTACATAAAAAGAATGGGCACAGAGGAGGGCAGAAGCATTAAGAATCCATCTCAAATACTCCGATTTAATAACTGTAATACAAGACTGTGGAACTTGTTCCCAGCTGTGCCCGCACTCAGTGCCTTATAGTAGTGGTATGCATATACATAAAGCTAAATGCCTCTAAAGGATTTAACAAAACTGTGAAGACAACATACTTTCATGGATTTCAAAATTCACATACAATAAATCGTCGTGTTTTTTAGGGGACAATGTAATACCTACACATGCCATTATTTCTTATTAAAGATTGTAAATTACAGTTTCAAACTACCTTAACTAAAGTGTTTAAAGTATTTAGCATTATTCTAACAAGTTTGATTTTAATAGTAATTGTATGTTGTACGATGTTTGCTTGGATAGTTTCCAGAATCATGTTGGTAACTTACATATGTGAGGTATACAGAATGTCTTGTTTTTTTTTAAATTCAGTTTCAGTGAGATATATTCACATACCATACAATCATCCACAGTGTACAGTCAAGTGTGCACAGTCCCGTCCTATAGTTGTCCATTCATTACCACAATCAATTTCTAAACATTTTCATTGCTCCAAAAAAAAGATAAAAATAAGAATAAAAATAAAAGTATAAAAGAACACCTAAAATATTCCATCCCTCCCATCCCACTCTATTTTTCATTTAATTTTTGTCCCCGTTTTTCTACTCATCTGTCCATACATTGGATAAAAGGAGTGTGAGCCACAAGGTTTTCCAATCACAAAGTCACACCGTGCAAGCTACATAGTTATACAACCATCTTCAAGGATCAAGGTTACTGGGTTGCAGTTCAACAGTTTCAAGTATTTCCTTCTAGTTATTCCAATATACTAAAGACTAAAAAGGGATCGCTATATAGAGCCATAAGAATGCCGTCCAGAGTGACCTCTCGATTCCATTTGAAATCACTCAACCACTGAAACTCTGTTTTGTTTCATTTTGCTTCCCCCTTTTGGCTCAGAAGATTTTCTCAATTCCTTGATGCCAGGTCCAGGCTCATCCCCGGGAGTCATGTCCCCATTGCCAGGGAGCTTTACACCCCGGGAGTCCTGTCCCATGTAGTGGGGAGGGCAGTGAGTTCACCTACCCAGTGGGCTTAGAGAGACAGGCCACATCTGAGCAACAAAAGAGGTTCTCTGGGGGAGACTCTTGGTACAATTATAAGTAAGCTTAGCCTCTCCTTTGCAGTAACAAGTTTCATAAGGGCAAGCCCAAGATTGAGGGCTCAGCTTACCAAATTGGTAGTCCTGAGTGTCTGTAAGAACATCAATAATAACCCAGGTGGGGGACTTTAATATTTCTGCATTTTCCCCCAGTAGGATGTTTTTAATAAAGGAAAAGGAGAGTACTTTTGTCCTAAATGACGGGTTGTTACAGAATAAAAAAGAAGAAAATGTAGGACAAAACCTAAATAGATACAGAAAGTTGCAGAAGGTTCACCAAAAAGGAAATTATTTCTTGTGGTCAAAGTTGGATAAGATTTAATGAGTCTATCCATTGGCGCCCAACGTGGGGCTCCTGCACTTGGAAGTCCTCTCCACGCAGCGGTCCAGTGACGCCACTCGCTCGCCCGGAAGCCTCTCCAGCTCTCCTTCTCCTCGCCTGCAAGGTAAGGGCCGCCTCTCCCTCGCCGCTCCCGGAGCCGCCTCTCCCTCGCCGCTCCGGAGCCTCTCCTCCCTTCCCCAATTATCCCGGCTGCCTCTCGTCCTTTTCTTCTATAACCCTCATTCCTCCTAACGCTCTCCCTCTTTCCCTCCATTACTTTGCTGTAGTCCTTTGTGTGTTTGTTTCTTTGTTTGGCGCCGTGTACCTCTTTGCAACCGCCCCCCCCAGACTGCTCCAAAATGGCGAACTTCCTCCTTCTTCTACTGAGGGGAGGAAGTACTCTAGTGATGACGTCAGCCCTAAGCCGGGCTGGAAACCGCATGCGCTTTACCCCGCCCTTTCACAGGGCGGAGCTAGTCCGCCATCTTGTGACTTGGACCCCGCCCTTTCACAGGGCGGGGCTGGTCCGCCATCTTTTGTCTTGGCCACGCCTACCGCGCCGCCATCTTGCGACGCTTGGGGCCTCCCACTTTCACCTCCCCCTTCGACAGGCTCCCCCTCGGAGCCGCTGCCGGCAGCTGCCGCCGCTCCTCCCACCCTGCCGACTAACAACCCCTGGCTGCCTTCTACACCTCAAGGCAACCCTTGGGGCAACACTCCCTCTACCCCCACTCCCGCGCCAAGCCCTCTGCAAGCGCGTCCTCCTTTCTCTCGTGCTTTTCGCTGCTTTCCTCTTAACCCTATCCCTACCCCACAGAAACCGTACGATTGGTATCCCATTGACTTAGATACTATCAAGCAGCTTCGCAAGGCCGTCAAGGAGGATGGGTTAGGTAGCCCATATGCTTCCCAAATACTGCAGGATCTCGCCATGAACTATTGCCTCCCTCAAGACTGGGCCTCGCTTGCCCGTTCAATTTTTAACCCCGGTCAGTTTGTTGACTGGCGTCCTCACATCCAGTCAGAAGCAGCTAAGCAAAGTGAGCAAGACGCAGCCATTGGAGTCTATCATCCCCCCGAAGCCTATTTGGGCACTGGAGCGTTTATAAACGCATCTGCTTATATTAATGCCCCTGCTGCCTTCTGGACTGTCCTCAGAGGCATCGCCTTACGCGCGTTTGCCAACTGCTCTGCCCGTCGACCTGACAACTTTACCAAGCTCCTCCAGGAGCCAAACGAACCTTTCGCCACTTTCGTTTCCAGGGTTGAAGAAGCCTGTGCTAGAAAAGTTACCAACCCCCAAGCCCAACTAGCGCTCACCCGGGAACTCATTCTAGAAGGGGCTAACTCCCCCTGTAAGCAAGCCATTCTCCCCTTGCGGGAAAAAACTCTTAATGACTGGGTTCTCGCCTGCAGCGCCTTTGACCCAGCTACCGCGTCCCTAGCCCAGGCTGTCTCTGGCGCTGTCACTGCCGCCTTAGCCACCACCACCGGTTGCTTTAAGTGCGGGCGGAACGGTCATTTTGCCCGGGAGTGCCCCAATGTGGAGGTCAAACGCCCGCCTTACATGCAGCGCAATGGGCGCCCTCCTCCCACTCCCTGCCCACGCTGCCAGCGTGGCTATCACTGGGCGCGCGATTGCAAGAGCAGGCCCAGAGATCTTAGCAAGGATAGCTTAAAAAACCCCTATTATCCATGGTGCCCTGACGGCAGTCAGCGCCAGGGCACTGAGCACGCTTTAAACTCCAAGCGGGGCGAGCCTCAGCCCCGCCCCTAAGAGGCAGCGTGCCGGCCGGTTCTAATAAAATTAATCATTTCACCGGCAGTAAAGCGCTTCTCTGGACAGTCCCTATCACTCCAGAAAAGCCTACTCGTAAGTTAAGAATAGAGGGACAATGGTACACGGGCACGCTTGATTCAGGGGCAGAAGTCTCTTGCATGCCCGCTCAGTATGCCACCATGTGCATGGTTCTCGATGGTCCCTCGGTAGTGGGAGCCACCGGTACCTCTACTTCTCTTCAGGCCATGAGACCCATTAAGTGGGAAGATGAAGAGGGCCACTCAGGCACCTTCCGCCCGTTATTTCTGCACACCATAGACCAAATTTTATGGGGCCGTGATATCCTTGCCGCTTTTGGGGCAGTGCTTACCGCGCAGCCCCCCCAATAATGTGCGCCACTGCTCGTTTAACACCTCCAACGCCTGTTCCTCTGCAGTGGGATACCGAGGAACCTATATGGGTGGAGCAGTGGCCCCTTCCCACGCATAAATTAGTAGCACTCCAAGCCCTTGTCCAGGAACAGTTGGACGCTGGCCACATAGAGCCTTCTACTAGTCCCTATAATTCGCCAGTGTTTGTTATTCATAAAAAGGCCACAGGGAAATTTAGGCTCCTCAATGATCTGCGGGAAATCAATAAGCATATTCTTCCCATGGGTTCCCCGCAGCCTGGCCTCCCCCATCCGGTGGCCATCCCGGCCCATTATCATGTAGCCACCATTGACGTCAAAGACTGTTTCTTTTCCATCCCGCTACATGAGCGAGACCGCCCGCGCTTTGCCTTTACAGTCCCCGTCCCCAATCACGCGGGCGCGGCTAGTAGGTATCAATGGAAAGTCCTCCCTCAAGGGATGCGTAACAGTCCGGCCATCTGCCAACTGTATGTTAATCACGCAGTGGCCCCCCTGCGAAAGCGGGCCATGCTCATCCATTACATGGATGACATCTTGGTGGCCTCTGAGGACGCCGAGGCGCTTCCTCTAATCCTCAGAGACCTCACCACTAATTTAGCTGACCTCGGCCTTACAGTTCAGCCCGAAAAAGTTCAAATTGTGCCTCCATTAGCCTTCTTAGGATTTAGTATTGATAAAACCATTGCCCCGTCCGCTCCCCAGCTGGACATACCGGATCGGGTCACTATCACTGAGCTCCAACAGCTCTGTGGCCAGATCAATTGGCTCCGCTCTGCGTTGCCAATTACCACTGCGCAGCTTCAACCACTTTTTATGCTGCTGAGTGTCCCTGAAGCCCCGCCGCTAGCAATCTCTCGGCGCATTAAGCTCACCCAGGAGGCAAAGAAAGCCATTGCTGCCATTAACAAGGCGCTTGCTGCCTGTTGTCTCAACAGGTTTAGCACTAAAGAGGGCAATCTTATAGCACTCATCCTTCCTACGCCCGGCACACCCATGGGCTGCCTGTGGCAGGAAGGCCCTCTGCTTTGGGTGCACCCTGCTAAAAGCCGGCTTAGGAAAATTTGCCCTGCAGTGCGGCTCTGGATCAGCCTAGCTTCAGATCTAGTCACCCTGGCTGTTCATGTATTTGGAGCGCCGCCGGAAAAAATTGTTTGGCCCCTGGATGCAGGCCAAACCCGCCTGCTCATACGTGATAACCCGGATATGCAAATCCTCTTAGAAGGATTTCAGGGGGAATTCAGCTGCCATTATCCTAGCCATCGACTGTTACAGGGGCTCGCCAAGCTTCCCTTCCGCAGCCCCTTCCATCCTTTCCCTTCCTCTGTACCCATCCCGGGTGCCACTACCGTCTTCACTGACGCCTCCAAAACCCGTTTTGCCTTCCTCTCTTATTCCCAGGACCACCCGGAACCCCGCTTATTCAGTTATGTCAACCTTCATTCAGTCCAAGTGGGGGAAATTATGGCAGTGTCATACGCGCTGAACGCCCACTGCAACCACCCAGTAAACATTTTCACAGACAGCCTCTACACGTATCAGGTCTGCCGAGTCCTCGCGTTTTCCACCTTTTTCCCGGGAGACTCGGCCATTGATAAAGCACTTTCTGACCTCAGAAGCATCCTGGAGCATCGACAGGATCCTTGGTTCATTAGCCACATTCGTAGCCACTCAGGCCTTCCGGGGCCCCTGGCTAATGGCAATAGTATAGTGGACCAAGCGGTCTCAGCTCAGAATACCCAAGCTATGCTAACTCACACGGCTGCCCCTCCGGGGGATGCTGTTAACCAGGCCAAGTTATTGCATTCCAGGTTTCACTTTTCGGCTATATCGTTGCATCATCTATGTGGCCTCCCCCTAGATACCTGTAAACATCTTGTCCGCAATTGTGCAACTTGTGCGCCCTTTGTGCCGCTTGGCCCCCTGCAACCTCAGGGAGTCAACCCACGAGGCCTAAAGCCCAATTCTAGATGGCAAATGGACGTAACTCACGTTCCGTCCTTTGGACGCCTCAAATATGTGCATGTAATAATTGACACCTTCTCGGCCATGTGTTATGCAGTCCCCCTTGCCGGGGAAACGGCCAAACACTGTATCAAGGCCCTGAGACAAGGAATTCTCTTCATGGGAATTCCCTGGGACCTAAAAACGGACAATGGGCCTGCCTATCGCAGTGCCTCCTTTGCGGCCTTTCTTCAATTATATAACATCACCCATCATTTCGGCATCCCCTATAATCCACAGGGGCAAGCCATTGTGGAAGCAGTCCATCGCCGCTTAAAGACACAAATTGAAAAAGAAAGGGCAATGCTCCCCCAGGCAACTCCAGGGGACCTTATCATAGCAGCCCTTATTCACCTTAATCTACTCACATTCAATAAAGAAGGGCTTTCGCCCCTACATAAACATTGGGGGCCCTCGTATAGGCCCACCCAGGCCCCGATGGTTTACTGGAAGGACCCAGAGAATAATGCCTGGAAGGGTCCCTCCCCACTCCTCGCCCAGGGGCGCGGGTTTGCTTGTGTTTTCCCAGATGATGCAGCACAACCAATCTGGATCCCAGGAAGAGCAATCCGGCCCGCCACCAGCGACCACGCGTCTCATGAGACGAGAACGCCGTCGTCTCCGCAACTTGGTGCATCAGATGTCAACAGTACATCTGAGCCTGGATCCCAGCCCAAGTGAAGCCCCAGAGAAACAAGAGATCAGAGAAATCATACGCCTCTATAGACAGGCAAAAGTCAGCCCCCTACACCTCCACAACCCTCACCCAAGCATAGCTTCCCTTCTAATGGTCATGTTGGCCCTCGCCTCTTCTACCCAGGCCAACCCCCACCAGCCTTGGAAGTGGACCCTCGCGCGTTGGGAGGACTCCAAAATAATTCTTTACATTACCACAGCAGGATCCCCCTCCTTTGTTTTTAAGGCCACTGATCTGTTCCCTAATCCAAAACCTATTGGTTATCCAGGCAGCCTAAATACACAAAATTATTATATGTGTCCATCTTCAAATCCTGGAAAATCATACTGCAATTCCCCCTATGAGTACTACTGTGCATACTGGGGGTGTGAAACATTAGCCACTGGCTGGAAACCTTCTGTCCCTGACAAATTTCTAAATCTTACAGTAATCCCTTATACTTGCCTAAACTCAGGCAATCGCTATTTCGACAGGTACCTTTGTCCTAAAAGGCTAATGCTCACCGTACAAAACCCTACCGATACGTCTTGGCTATTTATCTAGCGGGGTCCAATCCGGGATCCCTTATTCTCATAAAAAAGGAAGCAGCTCAACATTCATCTTCGGGCATAGGTCCCAACCAAGTCATTAACCCCCTTTTTCCACAGCTCTCCAGCCGCACCTCAGCTCCAACCAGCCGCACCTTAGCTGCAAACAACGCATCGCCAACCCCACCACCCCAACCTTTTCTACCCCCTTCTCGTTACTCCTCTCCCCTCTTCAACCTTATCCAAGCGGCCTTCACCTCAGTGAATTCCTCCAGCCCTACTCTTACCTCTTCTTGTTGGCTTTGCCTCTCCACCTCCTTCCCCCTATATGAGCCAGTTGCCTCCAACCTCTCCTTTTCGGAAAACACAGAGGACAGCCCTTCGGAATGCAATTGGAATACCTCTGCCGTCCCTCTAACTTTTCATTCAGTCTCCTTTACAGGAAAGTGCATCCGCCCTCGCTCAAGTAACTCTCCCAACCTCACAGCTTGTGCCAACTACTCATCTCCCAGCAGCTCTGCCAAATTTCTTATTCCCCACAACTCCTCCCAATGGCTCTGCTCCTCTACAGGACTTACCCCCTGCCTTAACGTACTAACCCTCAATACAACTCATGAAACTTGCCTCTTGATTGTCCTCATCCCTAGGGTCCTATACCACAGCGAGGAAGACTTCTTCCTCCGCCTGGAAACAACTGCAGCTCCTGCCCCACTGCAAAAGCGAGAGCCCATCACCGTCCTCACGATTGCCTCCCTCCTAGGTCTTGCAGGCGCTGGCACCGGAATCGCTGCATTAGCCAGTCAAGGCTCCGCTCTAACTCACCTCCGGGCGGCTGTTGACGAGGACATTCGTCACCTACAAGACGCTATTTCCCATCTTAAAAATTCTGTCAACTCCCTCTCTGAGGTGGTGCTCCAAAACCGCCGAGGTCTCGACCTTCTCCTCCTCAAAGAAGGAGGCCTCTGCGCCGCCCTAGGAGAAGAGTGCTGTGTATATGCCAATTCCACAGGTCTCGCCGAGGACAGCCTAAAGAAGGTCCGAGAGGGACTGGAACAACGTAGAAGAGACCGTGAAGCCACCAGTTATTGGTCCCACATCTTTACCCCCCTCCTCCCTTACCTCCTCCCTCTCCTCGGCCCCTTACTAATGATCATTCTAGCTCTCACTTTAGGACCCTGTATTATCCGTAGAATTGTTCAACTTGTAAGGAAACAAACAGATGCTATTTTTTCCTCGTTCGTGCAAATCCAGTACCAGCGACTCGCCACCTCTGACGCTCCCTACTCCGAGATGACAACCAACCCTCCGCAACCTCACCGCCACCGGTCAACCCGCCGACCGCGAGGCCCTTCTCGATCGCCTAGACATCACACCAACCTCGAGCTCCAGCTTATCTGAACCTCCAACTTTAAACCTTCCACCTTCGCCCATCCCGCTAGCAGCGAGGCCCTTGTCGAGCGCCCAGGTGCCACACCAACGCTGAGCTCCAGCCTTGCTGAGCTACCGTCAACCCTTTTTCCCCTCCCCAACCTTCCCCTTCCCTCATCCTTTGGCGGACCTCTCCGGTAAGCTTCTTCCTTTAATTAGAAAAGAAGGGGGAAATGCGGGATACTGATTACGTGCTTCGACTTGGCGGGCCTGGGCTGGGGGACCTGATCAGCCCCTGGGGAGGGTGGTGGGCACGGGCGACAGCGCCCTCCACTGCCCCCCAGGCCTGGGAAAGTGGAGCCGGAGGCAGGCCCCATTTCCTCACCCAAAATACCACCGTTAGGGGAGGCTTGCCGGAGGGAACCGCCTTTTCCCCACCCCCTTATCTTGCCCCTGACACTCCCCATTGCCAGAGCAACTCCCCCACCGTCAGTGCGCATGCGCAGTTACCAGAACAACTCCCGCCCCTTGTCTATCAACCTCCGCGCCCTCTCCGAACCAATCCAAGCCTTCGACCTCTACAGCTACCCCGCCCTCTAATCGCCCAATATAAGCTTGTGCTCTCGCCTAAAAAAGCTCTCTTAGTTTTCTTCTATTACCCTAAAAGAACCGTGTCCTGCCTGTTCTTTTTCGCCGCCCTCCACACCTTGCACGCCCCCCCGCCGGGGACCTGGCCAAGTCCCCCGCCTCGCCCTCGCCTCCGGGAAAGAGCCCCTGCCGCCGGTACCCTCTGAGCAAGCCTGGGAGCCTAGGATTTAGCAACCGGCCGCCACCCCCCCCCCCCAGACAAGTCAACTGCGACCGCATCCATAAAATTTTTAAGGACTTAGTATGAAATAATATATTAATGCCAACTAAAAATTAGTTTTCTCTCTTTTAAAGAATCAAAGTTTCCTTGGATTTTTGGTCTGTTTTTAGTAAAAGTTTATAAAAGACTTTTTCTGAATAATCAGCAAAAAAGCAGAAAGACTGTGTTTCTTCAGAATAACTTCTTGTACTTTTTCATGTTGACCTTATCATGTCCTTGGTTGTTTAAAGATACCAAGTCTTCTCACTTTTAAAACAGCTAAGTCTTTCCCTTAACTTTGCTTACGTAAGAAATGAAGTATTGTCTCAAACCGAACAACTTTTAACATTTTACTTTCTCAAGGTCAAACCCTAAAGGATATCTTTTTTGTTTGTTTGTTTGTTTGTTTTTTCATTTTTATTGAGATTGTTCAGATACCATACAATTATCCAAAGTTCCAAAGTGTACAATCACTTGCCCCTGGGTACCCTCATACAGCTGTGCATCCATCACACTTAATTTTTGTTCAATTTTTAGAAACTTTTCATTACTCCAGACAAGAAATAAAGTGAAAGATGAAAAAAGAAAAAAAGAAAAGGAAACTCTAAACCTCCCTTATCCCTAACCAACCCCCCTCAATTGTTGACTCCTAGTATTGATATAGTACGCTTGTTACCGTTTATGAAAAAATGTTGAAATAGTACTAACTGTAGTATATAGTTTGTAATAGGTATATAGTTCTTCCCTATATGCCCCTCTATTATTAACTTCTAATTGTATTGTCATACATTTGTTCTGGTTCATGAAGTGATTTCTAGTATTTGTACAGCTGATCATGGACATTGCCCACCATAGGATTCAGTTTTATACATTCCCATCTTTTGACCTCCAACTTTCCTTCTGGTGACATATATGACTCTGAGCTTCCCCTTTCCACCTCATTCACACACCATTCGGCGCTGTTAGTTATTCTCACATCTTGCTACCAACACCCCTGTTCATTTCCAAACATTTAAGTTCATCCTAATTGAACATTCTGCTCATACTAAGCAAGAGCATCTACATTTCTTCCACAAGGCAGGAGGGAGAGTCAAAGAAGGTAGAGAGGCAAAAGAAAGAGGAAACAAAAAAATGACAGCTAGGAAGCAGCAAAAGGAAAAATAACCTTAAATCAAAGTAGAATAAAGAATCAGACAATACCACCAATGTCAAGTGTCTAACATGCCTCCCCTATCCCCCCCCTCTTATCTGCATTCACCTTGGTATATCACCTTTGTTACATTAAAGGAAGCATAATACAATGATTCTATTAGTTACAGTCTCTAGCTTATGCTGATTGCATCCCTCCCCCAATGCCTCCCCATTTTTAACACCTTGCAAGGTTGACATTTGCTTGCTCTCCCTCGTAAAAGAACATATTTGTACATTTTATCACAATTGTTGAATACTCTAGATTTCACCAAGTTACACAGTCCCAGTCGTTATCTTTCCTCCTTTCTTGTGGTGTCTCACATGCTCCCCATCTTCCTCTCTCAACCATATTCATAGTTACCTTTGTTCAGTGTACTTACACTGCTGTGCTACCATCTCCCAAAACTGTGTTCCAAACCACACACTCCTGTCTTCTATCACCCTGTAGTGCTCCCTTTAGTATTTCCTGTAGGGCAGGTGTCTTGTTCACAAAGTCTCTCCTTGTCTGTCTGTCAGAAAATATTTTGAGCTCTCCCTCATATTTGAAGGACAGCTTTGCTAGATACGGGATTCCTGGTTGGTGGTTTTTCTCTTTCAGTATCTTAAATTATATCACACCACTTCCTTCTTGCCT
Organism: Choloepus didactylus; assembly: GCF_015220235.1. Taxonomy (NCBI): domain Eukaryota; kingdom Metazoa; phylum Chordata; class Mammalia; order Pilosa; family Megalonychidae; genus Choloepus; species Choloepus didactylus. The sequence goes on along the minus strand of NC_051333.1, from coordinate 11,045,631 downwards.
CCATGGTTTCTGCTGAGAGATCCGCACATAGTCTTATTAAGCTTCCTTTGTACGTAATGGATTGCTTTTCTCTTGCTGCTTTCAGGATTCTCTCTTTGTCTTTGACATCTGATAATCTGATTATTAAGTGTCTTGGCGTAGGCCTATTCATATCTCTTCTGTTTGGAGTACGCTGCGCTTCTTGGATCTGTAATTTTATGTCTTTCATAAGAGATGGGAAATTTTCATTAATTATTTCCTCTATTATTGCTTCTGTCCCCTTTCCCTTCTCTTCTCCTTCTGGGACACCAATGATACATACATTATTGTACTTTGTTTCATCCTTGAGTTCCTGGAGACGTTGCTCATATTGTTTCATTCTTTTCTCCATCTGCTCCTTTGCGTGTAGGCTTTCAGGTGTTTTGTTCTCCAGTTCCTGAGTGTTTTCTTCTGCCTCTTGAGATCTGCTGTTGTATGTTTCCATTGTGTCTTTCATCTCTTGTGTTGTGCCTTTCATTTCCATAGATTCTGCTAGTAGGTTTTTTGAACTTTTGATTTCTGCCGTATACATGTCCAGTGCTTCCTTTACAGCCTCTATCTCTTTTGCAATATCTTCTCTAAACTTTTTGAATTGATTTAGCATTAGTTGTTTAAATTCCTGTATCTCAGTTGAAGTGTACGTTTGTTCCTTTGACTGGGCCATAACTTTGTTTTTCTTAGTGTAGGTTGTAATTTTCTGTTGTCTCGGCATGGTTTCCTTGGTTATCCAAATCAGGTTTTCCCAGACCAGAACAGGCTCAGGTCCCAGAGGGAAGAAATATTCAGTATCTGGTTTCCCTATGGGTGTGTCTTAGAAAATTGCTCCACCCTTTGATGCCTCGGGTCACTGTGCTTTTGTGCCCAGCAGGTGAAGCCTGTTAGCCTATAATTCTTGACTGGTGTGAGGAGGTAGGGCCGTGTTCCCCCAGGCTCTGGGGTCTGGTTCTGAATGGAAAGGGCCCCACCCCTTTCCTCTTAGAGAAGACAGACCCCTCAGGTGGAGGTCATTAGCATTTCAATGGTCTCGCTCTCTGCTTGTGGTGTCTCCACCCTTCCCCGAGTCACAGCCCTGGAAACTGAAAATGACTGGGGCTTTCTCCACTGAGCCAAAAAAGAAACAGATAGTCCCCTTCAGACCCAGTCCAAGGGGACCCTCCGGCTCTCCCAGGTCAGTCGTCACCCAAAGCCTCTGTCTGTTTTTTGGGGCTGCGTACCTGTAGTGAGCAGTTCACACTCGCTACTTAAAACCCCAGTTGGAGCTCAGCTGAGCTGTATTCACTTGCTGGGAGACAGCTTCTCTCTGGCACCACACGGCTCTGCAGCTCAGGCTATGGGGGAGGGGGTCTCCCGACCTGGTTCCGCTTTACTTACAGATTTTATGCTGTGTTCTCGGGCATTCCTCCCAATTCAGGTTGGTGTATGATGAATGGATGGTCTCGTTTGTCCCCCCGCAGTTATTCTGGATTATTTACTAGTTGTTTCTGGTTTTTTGTAGTTGTTCCAGGGGGACTGCTTAGCTTCCACTCCTCTCTATGCCGCCATCTTGCCCGAGACTCCTAAAGGATATCTTTTGATTACAAACAGTGGCAAAGGATTTGTTCTCTCACCTTGTAAAAAATGAAGTGCTAAAAATGGCTAAGTTCATCTGATATGTTTTAAGTTGCATAAAAATGTTGAGACAATATTATGAAAATTAAGAGATTTTCTGAACTTCTGCTAGTTACTATTCCGGTTTGCTAATGCTGCTGTTACGCAAAATACCAGAAATGGATTAGCTTTTATAAAGGGGGTTTATTTGGTTCTATACAGTCCAAAGGCCATGAAAATGTCCAAATTAAGGCATCAACAAGAGGGTACCTTCACTGAAGAATGGCTGCTGGCATCCAGGAAACCTCTGTTAGCTGGGAAAGCATGTGGCTGATGATTTCTGATTCTTTGCTTCTCCAGGTTTCTGGTTTCAAAATAGCTTTCTCCAAAATGTCTCTGGGCTTGTCTCTCTTAGCTTTTCTGGAGCAAACTCTGGGCTAGCATCTCAAAGTGTCAGCAGCCTCTCTCCAAAAGTCTCTCTCAGATGCAGCACTGAGCTCCTTCTGTCTGTGAGCTTTTATAGGACTCCAGTGATTTAATTAAGAACCATATTGAATGGGTGTGGTAACACCTCCATGGAAATAATCTAATCAAAGGTATTACCCACAGTTGGGTGAGGCACATCTTCATGGAAACACTCAATCAAGACATCACACCCTAATCAAAAAGATTAATCAATCTGCCCGTACAAGATTGCATTAAAGAATATGGCTTTTTTCCCAGGGGACGTAATATATTACAAACTGGCACAGCTACGAACCTGCAGAATATCATATAGTGTTGCTAGTCATGGTTTTAATTATTTTTAAAGATATTATATGCCACAGAAACAGCCACATTTCCTTGTCAGTTACATGGCTTTACTCTGATGCTTCTCTGAAAGCACTTGCAGTCAGCTACAGATCAAAACTTCATCTTCAGCACAAAGAGACACTTAAAAGGAAGCAAAGCAAGTGCATAAATTATGTTCTACCCATTAACATAAGCCTAGTAAAAATGGAAAGAAGAAACAGGGACCTGTGTTTTAACTGATGTGCTTACATTTTTAAGCCAGGCCCCCAGTACTGTGCACAGTGTCTCCCTGTTTGGTTATTGGCTAGACCCGTCTCTGCAGTCCCCCAATCTATAAAAATATCAGCACATCTTCTGGTCATGCCCTGGTCATACCCCAAAGATGGATAAAAACACCTTGCTGCTATGGACACCTGTAGCCCTGCCTGCCAGAAAAAGGCTCAGTCACTTTGGCTCTTCCATGGACCCTGCTCCAGACTGGCTCTGCTGCCTGGTGCAGGAGGATGCTATGGGACAGGCCAGTGGATTCCTGGAGCCCATCTTCCTGTTCTCAAGAAGACCAATGATGCTACAATATGAAGGTGCACCTGGAAATGACTGCCAGAGTGATGTCGTTAGAACCTGACAGGACACAATTGGCACTAAAGCCTGCTCCTGTGGGGGGACAGCATGTGTCCATTAGCAGCAGATATCCTGGGCCCTAGGGAGAAAATTTTACAGTACTTTGACTTGCAGGAGAAGACCTTGCCATTCGGGTACCCACTAAACATTTTTGTTGAAGCCCCAGGCTTCCTTCCTGCTTCATCTCACTGTCTTCCATTATGGAGCTGCAGCCGTAGCAGCATTCCACAACCACACTGACTGTTGGGTTTGCAACTACGTTCCAATGTCAAGTAGCCCTGTCCTCCCATGGAATATTCTTCCACTGTCTTTAGTTAACTGGAGTACTTCAATAAAAAAAACTTTTAATCACCCATATCCCCCAAGGTGGCAACTACCTAATTCTAATATTCTCTATAATTATTCTTTTTCTGCTCAACCTGCTATTTCTATTATTAGAGAACATCTAAATAAGGCCCACCCAACCATGGCATCTGTTTGGAATGTGTGCCAATTTGGATATATTACGTCCCCCCAAAAACCATTTTCTTTAATGCAGTCCTGTGGGAGCAGAAGTATTACTGTTGATTATGTTGGAATCTTTTGATTCTTTCCATGGAGATGTGACTCAATCAATGGCGGGTGGAATGTTTGATTAAATTACTTCCATGGAGATACAGACCCTGCCCATTCGGGGTCTTGATTTAATCACTGGAGTCCTATAAAAGAGCTCCCAAACAGAATGAGCTCAGAGCAGCTGAGAGGGACATTTTGGAGGGAAGCTAAGAGCTGACACTCACGTTGACACTTGGAGATGCTTGGAGACATTTAGAGACGCAAGCCTAGAATTTGCTCCAGAGAATCTAAGAGAAGACCCCAATGCTTAGATGCACAGGTGCTGAAGAAACTCTGAGAGACCCAGAGACATTTTGAAGAAAGCCCTTTTGAAATGCAACCTGGGAGCAGAGGACCAGCAGACACCAGCCATGTGCCTTCCCAGCTGACAGAGGTGTTCCAGAAGCCATCGGCCTTCCTTCTGTGAAGGTATCATCTTCTTGATTCCTTAGTTTGGGCACTTTCATGGTTTCAGAATTTAAATTTGTAACTTAATAAATCCCCTTTAAAACAGCCAATCCATTTCTGGTATTTTGTGTAACGGCAGCACTAGCAAACCGGAACAGGACAGCTTGACCTGGATGCTTTCTGAATATGGCATCCTAAGCACCAGAACTCTTTTGTGTATTGAAAGACGTGATCCTTCCGACTTAGCTGCACACCGACATCTGGGATGGCTGTCCACATTGGAATGTGATCGAAACATCGTTGTACAGCAGAATGAACGTACAGGAAAACAAAACAGCTCTAAGCAAGCCAGAGCATAACTGCCTCCCCGGGTGCTGGTTGGTTTTGTGGAACACACTCTTGGACACACCTCCCTTATGAATGGACAGGCTGGATGTACCTTAGGGTATTCATTTTTGCCAAGAAGCAGTCATAAAGTTTTGTCCATTGCACCCCAAAATCTTCCCGCCCTTACCAGATCTTTTAGGCCTAAGAATAAAATGCTCTCTAGAATGGTGGGAATGGCCCCTGAGTATTTTTCTTCCTAGGGCTGGAGCTTTAGATGCCCTAACACAAGTAACAGCTGTAGTTTCACTGCTCATGTTCTTAAAGATACCAAACACAGTATAAGTCATTTAAATGGAAAAACTGAACAAATAAGAAAAGTAATCTTACAAAACAATCTTACATTTGTATGGCTGGAAGACAAAGGCGAGAGCGGCGGCGGTGATGGTGACACGGGGCACACGAGGTGGTGGCTGGCAGGTCTGGCCAAGGCCCAGCAGAGGAGGTGGCTCCAGGGGAACCCACTACCGGAGGGAATCTGGAAAAGTTGCAAGCAAACCATCAGTCTTCCAAGAAAAGTTTGGGTACCAGAAGTTCTGGATAAAAGGGCAAAAACAATGGATTCACCATTAGTGGGAGCTTTGTGCCGGTGTGAATGTATTATGTCCCCCAAAATGCCATGTTCTTTGAAGCAATCTTGTAGGGGCAGACATATTAGTGTTGATTGGGTTGGAATCCTTTGACTGAGTGTTTCCCTGGAGATGTGACTCAATCAACTGCGGGTGAAATGTTTGATGGCATTATTTCCATGGAGATATGGACCCTGCCCATTCATGGTGGGTCTTGATTTAATCAATGGAGTCCTAAAAAGGAGCTCACAAACAGAAGGACCTCAGAGCAGCTGTGAGTGACACTGGAGAGCAACTGAGAGAGACATTTTGGAGACAGCCATTGAAAGCAGACTTATGTCAGCCCAGAGTTTGCTCCAGAGAAGCTAAGAGAGGACAAAACGCCCCAAAAGCAACATTTTGACGAACACACAGGAGCTGAGAGTGGAGCTGGAACATAATTCAGGCTCAGCAGGTGCCAGCCACGCGCCTTCCCACCTAACAGGGGTTTTCTGGACGCCATTAGTCTTCCTTCAGTAAAGTTATATTCGTGTTGATGTCTTAATTTGGACATTTCCATGGCCTTTAGACTACAGCTTTGTAACCAAATAAACCCCTGTTATAAAAGCCAAACCATTTCTGGTATTTTGCACAATGGAAGCATTAGCAAACCAGAACAAGCTTCCTGACTCACCTGCTAGAGGAGATCCACAGCCACTCCCCATCTGGTTCACTGTTTTGATTGTCTTCCAGATTGTCCTTAGGAGGAGTCTTTTATAACGAGCAAAGCAAACCTGTGTGCAGCACAGAGCAGCTGGGCTGCGAGAAGGTCTGCTCTGATGCCTTTGTACCCCTCTCGCGTGTGCACCTCTGGATGTTGCAGGTCACCCAGGCGGCACCTCCCTTGGTGATTTATTGCACCTCCTTCAGTGATTCATTGGGGCTATGACTTTCATAAGGTTGCCAGAATGGAGCACGGTGAAGCAGGCAAGAAGGCAGCTCGGAGCAAACCCTAGGGACTGCGTTGGAAACAGCACCAGGCTCTGGGAGAAACAGAAGACAACCATGAAGAAGATCCCATGATGTACCCCAAGGTGGAATTAGAAGGTAAAAAAGAAAATAAAGAGCAGAACCAGCGAATGGCCGTCAGCAGATCTGGGAGGATGGGCTTGTGAAAACCTTGGGCTGCAGTTATCGGCAAGGGCCGTGTTTGAGGTGGGCTTTCTTCTGGGGCAATATTTTCTGTATGGCTTCCAAGTCCACCCATCTTATGGGTGAGCAGATTTCCTTCCCCACATAAGACAGACTGCTCTATTTCAAGACCTCCTGAAAAGACCACGTTCCTTCTGATAATGTATGGTGTTACAGGCCTTTGCCTATTGCTTAACATTCGGGAGATGCTTCATTTTAGGATTTGGGACCATTGGAGACTCAATAACCATAAAAGGAGGGAACCTGAAGATCTGCGTGCTTACTCTTATCCTTTGACTTGGAATACACCGTATGCCCCTCCTGGCTGTAACACTGCTGTCAAACCAGATCAAATCCAGTACACCAAGCCGTCTAAGGCTCAACTCACCTGCAAGAAAAACAAAGCCAACGTTGCTGAGGACAAGCAGTATGAGAGATCCCCTGGCCGATCTGGAGACTCTGCAGCCGGAGATCAGAATGGACCGGGAACGCTTGGATCCAGCAACCGGCCTAACAGTCACCAAAACAACACCCATGGTCCCCAGGATAAAAAAAGCCAAAGTGGGGTTCAAAGCTGGGTCCAACAAAAGCAGTAGAGACCACAGATCAGGCGGTGGGAAGACCTCCATCTGGATTTAATCTTGGTTGAACTTAAAACTTTACTTTGCTGACACGATCAGGAACTCAACTATGTTTTGTTGTTGTTGTTGTTTTTGTTTTTTTGAACTTGCCTTTTTTTTAATTAAATTTTACTGAAATATAGTCATATACCAAACAGTCATCCAAACGGTACAATCAACTGTTTACAGTACCATCATATAGTTGTGCATTCATCACCCCAATCTATTTTTTGAACATTGTCCTTGTACCAGAAAAAGTGAAAATAAGAACAAAAAAATAAAAGTAAAAAACAACACCAAAATCATCACCCCCCCTCCCACCCTATTTTTCATTTAGTTTTTTGTCCCCATTTTCCTACTCATCCATCCATACCCTGGATAAAGGGAGTGTGATCCACAACGTTTTCACAATCACACTGTCACCCCTTGTAAGCTACATTCTTATACAATCATCTTCAAGAGTCAAGGCTACTTGGGTGGCAGTTTGATAGTTTCAGGTATTTACTTCTAGCTATTCCAACACATTAAAACCTTAAAAGCGTTATCTATATAGTACATAAAAATGTCCACGAGAGTGACGTCTCGACTCCATTTGGAATCTCTCAGCCACTGAAACTATTTTGTTTGATTTCACATCCCCCTTTTGGTCAAGAAGATGTTCTCATTCCCACGATGCCGGGTGCAGATTTATCCCCGGGAGTCATATCCCACATTGCCAGGGAGATTTACACCCCTGGGAGTCAGGTCCCATGTAGGGGGTTGGGCAGTGAGTTCACCTGCCAATCAACTATATTTTAAGTGTAAGGCCGAATACTTTAATTTTGGAATGGTGGTGAGTATGTCTGTGTTTCAATGCATAGCTCCAAAATGTTTTGAAAACACAATTTCTGTGGATAATTTTATCGATGGGTGGATGCTATAGACTTCACCAAAGATAATCTAGCTCATCTTTGTGAAATGGAAAACAGTCATTTTATATACATTTTAGCTAATACGTGATTATTATTACTAACATGACAGGCCTATATGCCTGGAGAAAACAAAGCATGTAGTCAGTCTACTTACAGTTACAAAGGTTTGAGCAATTAATTCTGACAATGGCTATGCAAAACGGTATGTCTGTTTTGCAAGAAAAAAAAATTGTGGTGGAATAGATCTATAAATAGATGAACAGCTAGATAAATATGGATTCAGTAAAATAAGATTAAAATCAGAGAAAAATATCTTTAGCATTTAATGAGTTACATACTTCAGAAAATCCAAATATATCATAGGGAGACAGTGCATTTAAAAAATAAAATAAAATTCAAGTTACCAGAGTCCTAAAGAGCTCTTTCTTGGATAGAATGGCCGTCCTCAGCGCAGTCTGGAAAACTATCCCTTATGTAAACAGCACCTTCCATCTCCAGAGGGTTGAACTGTTACCGGGACTGGAAGTCACCAAGATGGTGGCTCACAGAAACTTCCACCTGACCTTTTCCTCAAGCTTTGCTTGCTTTCAGGGAAGTTCCACCTCACCATCCGCTCCAGTTTCGCCTGTTTTCACAAATTAAGTGCAAGATGCCAGTAACCACAGGCCAGTTTGAGCCAGTCCTGCCCGAGACAGCGCCGGGGCGGCCCGTCAACAGTGCCAAGAGCAAAAGCTGCCGCGCCCACAAACCACGATGGCGACTTGGCTCCGGGCACAAACAGTACCGCGTGCAAAAGTGCCGACTGCAAAGAAGGACCATCTGCGCATGCCCAGGATGCACCCCCGCCACCCCCACCACCTCACCCCCATCGCCTATAAAAGGACCCTAGAAGCTACTTTACCGCGGCAGGAGCTCACCCTTCTTCATTCTTTGATCAAAGAACAAAGTTTCTGCTCTAAGAAAACAAAACAAAACAAACTTGTGCTTTCCATCCCTGAAGGTAGGCAATGGGTCACTGAATAATGGCTTCCATTGAGTAAACATTTGGCTCTGCTTGTTCTCGGCGACACTGTTGGCCCACGATCCAAGCTCAGGGACTCTGAAGGCTGGGCTGGGACGAGGGGAAGAGATGGGGAAACACAGTGTTCCCGGGCACGTGTTCTCAGCAGTAATATAGTTGCAGAACTTTGCATTTATGTCTTCCAGATCTGGAAAACAACAGAAAGATTTAAATCATTCATGTTGAACGGTTTTTGCATGTACAGTATTATGGTACGTTTTTTAGTATGAGAGTTTTTTTTTTTGTACATTGGACTGCTGTCATTCCACTTTTATATTAAAGGGAAAAAATCCTTGAAAAAAAATCCTGTGTGGCTTCAGATATGCTCACTGCCACTCAAGGTAGTACTTGTGCCATGATTAGCACCTCTTGTTGTTAATATATACCTGATAAACATACAAATGTCACCAATGCAAGAGCACACCTGGAAATTTTATAAACTGTATACAAAAGTTAAAGTTCATAAACACCTTTTTCCTCTTAGCTCACTTACCCACCCTTGCATTAGAGTTATGCTCTTCTTATTAGGTTAGCACACTAACAGTATCAATAATTTGTCTCTCTTGTGGCTGTATTGTGATTGTTGCCTTATTTCTCAATATTGCAGGAGGTAAACCTGTACCCTTCTGTTCCCACGCCCAGGGACTTATGCAGAAGAGGTGGCAGAAAGATTGTGAGAGGACTGGGACTGAGTAAATTGTACCTAGTGCACTGGTTTGGATATATTATGTTCCCAGAAAAAGCCATATTCTTTAATGCAATCTTTTGGGGGCAGACTTACTAATTTTTTTGATGAGCGTGTGACTGGTTGATTGAATGTTTCTGTGGAGATCTGACCCCACCCATTCTGGGTGGGTGTTGATTAGTTTACTGGATTAGTTTTTCCTCTTTAAAGGGAGCTCTCAGAGAGCAGAGACGTGAAAATGCCCCGGGACATGCTAACCCAGGACCAAGATGCTTTCAGATACTTGAAGACGCTTGGAGATGCAGACAGAAGGACATTTGGAGAAGCTAAGTGAAGACAGAAGCCCAGAGACATTTTGAAGAAAGCTATTTTGAAACACAACCTGGGAGCAAAGGACCAGCAGTCGCCAGCCACGTGCCCTCCCAGCTGACAGAGGCGTTCCAGACGCCATCAGCCATTCTTCAGTGAAATAAGGCATCTTGTTGATGCCTTAGTTTGGACACTTCAAATTGTAAATTTCTAGCCAAATAAATCCCCTTTATAAAAGCCAGTCCACTTCTGGTATTTGGCATGATGGCAGTATTAACAAACTGGAACGCCTAGTAAAATGGATTCAGAAAAAGCACAAAAGAAATGTACTAGCAAATTCTGTTGTCCACCAAGCAGCTCCTATGCTTCTGGGTGGAAAGCAACCCTCTGTTCAGGTTCTTTGGGTACCAGAAATCATTCCTCAAGAGCCCTCTTGAAATGATATCATAGAAGCCCAACAAACTATGCTCGCCCTCAACACTGAAAACTTGAAAAAAACAGGGTGGCATCAGGACACCAAATCTGGACTATGGATTGGACCAAATAGCCTCCTTGTTCTCCCCGATGTTTGCACCTTTATTATGATAAGGTCTCCAGATGAGCCCCAATGAGCTGAAAAACTGAACAACAACAACAAAAAATACCTGTGGGACCACTTTAGAATAGCAGCACAGCAAGCCACCACTCACTGCAGCATCTGCCCCGGTACAACCCAGCACGACCCTTCCACTTGCCTCCTGGAAAATTCCCACCACCACAGGGGCCTTTCAAAAAATAGCAAATACGTTTCATCCAGCTTCTCCTCCACCAAAGAGCCACCTGCCACTACACCCCCCATGGGCCCAGGAGATTAGGTCTATTGGAAGCAACACCTCAGAAAGCACGGACTTGAGCCCCGATGGGAAAGATCCTACCAATTTCTCCTCGCCACCTCCACAGCCACCAGATTCTGAGGAGTAGACTCCTGGATCCATCTGTCGCACCTAAAGCCAGCTCCTCCACCTGAGTAGGCCACCAAAGCCACTGGAGACCTGACTCTGTGATTCTACCAAGTCCAGAAGCAGATGGCATCTGATGCAGGCTGCAATTCCGAGACCCCAGACCTGATCCCACAGAAACCGACAACTCCAGAAGTAGACTGCTCTCCCAAGACGCTGGATGACAGCTGGGTATACCTACCCTCTAATTAAGCCCCCATGTGATAATGATGAAAGCCACACCTGCTAGCACTGCTACCTGCTTCTTGCTCCTATTATCATTGTAGCCCTAATGTGGGCAATTAACAATTATCTTTCCCTGTCAATTTTGCCTCTATTTCCCCTACCCTAGCGCTAACCCTCACCCTGTCCCCCTTTCCTACTAATGTACCTTCTTGGAATAATAATGCCATTATTCAATTATTCCAAACAGTAGCTACTGAAGAAAATTTAACTACCTGCTGGATCTGTCATAACAACCCACAGCACCCTTCCCCTGGATCCATGGGAATATCATTAAGTAATGTTTCCCACTGGCCTGGCACTTGTAATATCACCAGTGACATCTCCATTCCCCCAGGCATTTGTATCATCCCACCCCAGCCCACTCCAAACGATCTACCATGTGTAACTTTCAACTCCAAAAGCCCACTGTATCTCACAGAATTCAGCAGAAGTGAAGATGGTCGTGGTGTTTCAAACAACCCTCTCAAGCCTGATCCCTGCCTCCCTCTAACTTTGTCCAACTGGACAGCATATTAATTCTACTATGCCCTCCCCATCTCTTGGACCCTCATCCTCTCTGCCACCAAGAAGCCCAACTTTGGAAAGGTCCGCCTCCTCTAGGCTTGGCTTTTCTGTGTAATAGCTCTGAAGGGTTTCTCGGACTTTCTTGCCTCCACGTGGCATTCCCACAGGCCAAGGTTCTGTCAGTTTCCTCTCACCCCCCAGCCTCACTATACACAATTCCACCTGCTTCCATCCATGACCTCTTGGAGCACTAGGCCTCATCCTAGCAGGAGCAGGAGCCCCCTTAGGCCTCGCTGCCCCTGAGATGGGGTTTGGAATACATGAAAACACCCATCAAAACCTAACTGTTACACTCGAAAAAATAGCATCGGAAACCGGACAAGCCCTCTCAGGACTTCCAATTCTCTCAACTCCCTCGCAGCTGTCAGCTGTTCTCATGTGTCTTTTAGCTGAAGATGGTGGCGTTTGTGCTGTTGCCAATACCTCCTGCTGCACGTGGATCAACACCCCTGCAAGTCGAAACTGACATCCAAGAGCTCTCCGAGCAAGTCAAATGGCTTCACGGCATGAACCAGCAACCCAGAGACACGTGGGCATCAATTGAGGGGTTTCTTCCTAACGCCTCCTGGTTGTGTTCCCTGGTGTCACCGCAGATCGTGTTAGTCATCATCCCGCTCCTTGGGCCTGTCTTCATCTGTACCATCACCAGCTTCGTCGCCCAGCGTCTCAGAGCCATCTACCTCTTTCCCCTGTCCCCTGCAACTTTAGGGAACCAGCCTATAAAATCACAAACTGACTGTGCTTGGTCTTCAGGGAGTTCAAGGATGCCCTTGACCAAAAGGAGGGAATGTGAAAATGGAAGGGCTAATAGCTTCACTAATCATCTTGATCTGCTTGAACTTCCTTTTTATCCAGGGAAGCACAAAGAAGAAACAGAGAACTACTGAGCCAGGCTGACATACCAATAATCCTTCATGGCATTAAGGCCTCTGCCCTGCAGAGAAGAAACAAGACATGCTGACACCACAAGTCTACTTGTCTTCACCAGCTAGCCCCCTCCTGCAGAGACAGCCTGCCTGTCCGAGTTGCAAAATAAATGAAACATGAAACAAGAACATCCCGGGTCCCAGGCAACTCTTGTAACTGACCCTCCCTGGCTCCCCGCCCTCATTCCCCCATATCCTCCCTTTGTTCCTGGTGGCCATATACGCTGCTTGCCCAAAACTTGCTATTTGAGCAGTGACCTTTTGTTGCTATTCTGCATTATTTCTACTTTAGTTCAATAAACTTATTCTATACTTTGGTTTTCAGCAAAACAGTGTTCAAGAGTTTAAAATGAGACCAAAATAGTTCTGTGCCTTTCCCCCCGGGGGTGCAGGAGTGAATGAGCCAAGACTGACATTGGGGTTTTGCCAAGCAAGTATGACAATGCAAGAGTGAGGCAAAGGACTCCATCCCGTGCTGCCCACATGCTCGATAAGGTTGCCAGGAGGCCGTGACAGCCTGCAGCCTGGACCCGGAGAACCTCAGGCCAGAGTTGGATTGCAGCACTGCCTCACTGGCCATCACCACACTCCCCGAGATGGGCAGCCAGAGCAGCATCGACCGCTTCCTGAAGTAGAGTGAAAGCGTCACGAAGCAGATCTCCTTTATGTCGGAGGTCTCTGATGAATTCAAGACGGTGCTGTTCCAAGCCAGCCGTGCCCTGTGCCAGAAGTAAACTTGCAAACACGCACACCCTCGTGAACTTCCGGTTCATGGTGCTGTGGGCAGATGGTAGCTTTGAGTGCAAGGGCTCAGTCGTGAATTGCATCATTGGTATCACCGAGGAGAACTCAGGGAGCAAGGAGTCGATGAAACACCTGTGAGTTCATCCAGGACTATGGGTTCGCCATGCTGGCCACCACAGCCTGTGTCTCCTGGGCTGGCCCAGGCCCAAGACCCACAAGCCCTTCAAGTCCATCCACTTCATCTACAACCAAGTGGTTCTGGGAGAGGAGGAGGTCCAAGTAAGTACAGGGAGTTCTCTGGCCAAGTTTGGAGCCCAGAAGGAAGAAATGTTGTCTAGCAGCTTGGTGTGGCTGGAAAGGTGTGTGATGGACGATGCCAACAAAGTAAAGGGCCAAGTCACCTTCTACCCCAATGTCCTGGTGCAGAAGCAGAAGACCCTTAGGGTGGGCAGGGTTCTGAAGGGTCTGAGTGTATCCCAACCTGGTTGGGTAAGCCTCTGCAGTAGTACATTCTAGAACCGTCTGAAAACGCTTTTGACTTCAAGTCTGTCCCATTGGCCACCGCACCCATTGCAGAGAACCTAACAGAAAGCACCACACACCAGCCATCAGGCAGCCTGAGAAAGTAGCAGCCACCCAGGAGCAGTTGGCAGTGGTATCCGAGTTCTGTGGTCTGGGGCCCTCACTGAGTCACAGATGGAGAATGTCACCTGCTGTATCAAACATGCCTTCACTGACCACATGGTGTTTCAGCCTGACTGCACTGTTTCAGTTTGCTAAAGCTGCCAAAATGCCATATACCAGAAATGGGCTGGGTTTTTCAATGGGGTTTTATTAGTTCTAAGCCCATGAAAATGTCCAAATTAAGGCATCAAAAGGAAGATACCTTCTTTGAAGAAAGGCTGCTGGCATCTGGGGTTCCTCTGTCACATGGGCAGGCACATGGTGACATCTGCTGGTCCTTCTCTCCTGGTTCTGGTTTCAGTGGCTCTCTCCAAAACATCTCTGGGCATTTCTCTCTCTCTGTGAGCTTGCTCTCTCCAGGGTTTCTCTCTTAGTTCTCTGGGGCAAGCTCTGGATTTCATCTCTTAGCTTCTCTGAGCTCTCTGGGTTTCATCTGTCTTTTATTCTCTCATCAAGGACTCCAGCAAGGGGATTAGGACCCATCTTGAATGGGCTGGGTCACATCTCTAAGGAAACAACCCAGTCAAAAGGTCCTACCCACAACGGGTCTGTACCCACAAGAATGGATTAAAAGAACATGGCCTTCAAGCTCTCGATCTTGGGGCTTGCCCTTCTGAAACATATTCCTGCAAAGGAGAAGCTAAGCCTACTTATAATTATGCCTGAGTCACCTGCAGAGAACTTTTGTTGCTCAAATGTGGCCTCTCTTTAAGCACACTTGGCAGGTAAACTCGCTATCCCCCCTCCTACGTGGGACGTGCCTCCCAGGAGTGTAAATCTCCTTGGCAACATGGGACATGACTCCTAGGGATGGGCCTGGACCTGGCATCATAGGATTGAGAAAGCCTTCTTGGACAAAAAGGAGGAGGAGAAATGAGACATAATAGAGTTTCAGTGGCTGAGAGATTTCAAATAGACTCAAGAGGTCATTCTGGAGCTTATTCTTATGCAATATATAGATATCCCTTTGTAGCTTTTAGTGTATTGGAATAGCTAGAAGGAAATACCTGAAACTGTTGAACTAGAACCCAGTAGCCTTGAATCTTGAAGATGGTTGCATAACTAGATAGCTCTTAAGGTGTGACTGTGTAATTGTGAAAACCTGACGACTGACACTCCCTTTCTCCGATGTATGGACAGATGAATAAGAAAATGAAGACAAAAATAAATAAATAATAAGCAGGGATAAGGGGTATGGGATGTTTTGGGTGTTCCTTTTTTATTTCTATTTTTATTTTTATTCGTATTTTTATTTTTTTTCTGGAGTAATGAAAACGTTCAAAAATTGGTTGTGGTGATGAATACACAACTAGATGATGATACTGTGAACTATTGATTGTACACTTTGGATGATTATCTGGTATGTGAACATAGCTCAATAAAATTGCATTAAAAAAAAAAGAGACCATGGCCTTTCTTGGGGTACCTAACAGCTCCAAACCAGCACACTGCACTAACGCACCCAACCACCAGGCCTTGGAGGATGTCACGGTGCATTGGCACCCTGGAGGCCACGAGGCGCTCTGCCAGGTGCCTGCCCGGAGCCTGCCCTTCGGCCAGCCCGGGGCCCGCTCCACGCTGGTGCCGCTGCCCAAGGAAGCGCCTGCACATTGGACCCCACGCCGGAGATCACTGTCAGGGACCGCGGCCCCAGCACCCAGGAGACAGCGAAGCTGATGAGGACAGAGCCTCGTGGAAGACGCGGAAGTCAGCGCAGCTGATCGCGTCCAAAAGAGGCCCCCAGGCTGAACTTTGGTGCAGCCCGCGAGGAACAGGGGACTTTCTCCTTGTCTACCACCCAGACGCTTGGAGAGGCTGTGGGAGATACCGTGAATGTCCTGGGGTTGCACTTTGTGAGAGGCCGGACGGCGTGTCAGAGTCCGCGAACACGCATGCGTGGGTCCCGGCTGGAGTGTGCCGGGGGCGCTGTGGGATCCTGGCGCTCCAGCCGCTTCTTTGGGACACGGTGACAACGCAGACGACAGCCAGAAGCTCAGAGGAGCTGCCAGGAGGCATCACCTAGGCGTCCGTGGGCTGAGGGGGCTGAAAGGCCAGCCTGTCCCTGTCCCCTCAATACTACACAGAAGCCACGCACACCTCATCACCCAGTGGAAACCCCTTCGCCAGCCTCTGTACTTAAAAACAATCAGGGATCATGGAGGATTTTTTTTTTTTTTTTTTTTTTTGAGTTTGTCCCCACCCCAGGACCTGCGAGGGAGTATTTTTTTTATTTAATAAAGGATGATTTTAGCTTCTTCTAGAACTTGCTGCCCTGCCTGCTGGGAAGGGACATCACAAATGAATAAAATGTTCTCGCCTCCTCCACCTCAAAAAAAAAAAAAAAAAAAAAACAGGACTGAAATAAATTATACAGTGTAATAACATAAAAATCCAGGAGTTGAGTATATGGAGTTAAAGTGACCTCAGATTCTTGAGTTGTCTGAAATGAGGATAAAAGTAGTAATTAGCTTTAGGCTTTAATAAGTAAAATATGAGTATTACAATTTTTAAACTAACCACTAAATAATAGAAACAAAATGAATAGCCTCTACATTAGCAGAGGTAAAAGAAGGAATGATAACAATGTAATCAATATAGAAGGAGGCCACAAAAAAAAAAAAAAAAAAAAAGGAGACAAGACAAAAAGGAACTTCAAAATTAAGTGGTAGAATTTAAAACCAAATATACCAGTAATCATATTAAATGTAAATGAACTAAATACTTCAAGTAACAACAAAGATTGTCAGATTGGGGGGCGGGACAGAAAATTGACATGATGCATTGTTTTTGTGAGACATCTGAAATAAATCAATGGCATAAAAAAAATTAGGGGGATTATTCTAGAATAAAAGTGACTACAGAGTCATAACAAATAAATGCAAACTGTATTTTATTTGAATTCTGAGTCAAACAAACCAACTCTAAAAAGACAACTTGGAGAAAATTGAGCATGTTCGATTATGGATTGGGTAATATTATTAGATTAATAATATTAAAGAATTCCTATTAATTCTGCAAGGTGTAAAATTAGCTTGATGGTCATGTAAGCAATTATATGTTTGCATTAGTGTTCTACAGAAAAATGGAACCAACAAGATATATATTTACAAGTATATAAATATTAAGATATTATTATAGGACAGAAAAACAGAACCAACAGGATATATATTTGCAAATATATAAATATTAAGACAGTATAATAGGAACCGGCTGATGTGACCATGTGGATTGGCAAATTCAAATTCTGTAAGTCAGGCTGCAAGGTGATGTTGAATTCCTCAGGAGAAGCTGGCTGTTTGGGGAAGAGATAGAAATCCTTCTTTCTTCCTTCCTTCCTTCCTTCCTTCCTTCCTTCCTTTCTTTCTTTCTTTCTTTCTTTCTCTTCCTTCCTTCCTTCCTTCCTTCCTTTCTTCCTTTCTTTCTTTCTCCTTTTTTTAAAATATGGTTTTATTGAGATATAGTCACATACCATACAATCATCCACAGTATACACTCAGTTGTTCACAGTAACAACATACATTTGTGCATTCATCACCAGAATCAATTTTTGAACATTTTCCTTATTACAAAAGAAAAAAAAAATGTAAAAAGGAACACCTAAAACATTCTACCCCCCCCCCCCCATTTTTCATTTAGGTTTTGTGCCCATTTTTCTGCTCATCTGTCCATACACTGGGTAAAGGGAGTGTGAGCCACAAGGTTTCCACAATCACACAGTCACACCACGTAAGCTTCATAGTTATGCAATTGCCTTCAAGAGTCAAGGCCACTGGGTTGCAGTTCGACAGTTTCAGAAGTCCTTCTTTCTGACTGCTGAAATCCTCAGTTTTCTCTTAAGCCTCCAACTGATTGGATGAGGAGAGTCCTCTCATTGCTAAAGGCAGTCTCCTTTGTAGACAGTAGATGTAATCAACAATTGATGCAATCAACTGACTAATTATTTAGATCTGTCAGGCCAGTGCTCATTTAACCAAACAACTGGACACCGTAACGTAGCCAAGTTCAACATGAAATTAGCCACCACAGGCCACCTCTTGTCAACTTGGCACCCATGCACATCTCCTTAAACCATAGTGAATTTCTAAATTAATACAGTAACAGACTTAGTTCAGCTAACATAATTCAAATGTCCTCCATACACCAGGAAACAGACCAACCCTCTCCCCAGAAGGGGAAGCAGAGCCTTGGCTGATATTCACTCTTATCCTTAATATCCTGTAACTTAAATACTATGACATAAAGTTAGAGGATAAAGAAGAAAACAAAGATATTTGCTTTGTGTTTATAGACAAATACATTCATAACAAAACCAGGAAGAAATAATCATAACCATTATAGTCCTCATTTCTGCAACTGGTCATGTGGTCATAGTTCATATTTATCTCTATCTTCTTCCAGTACTCATTCCATGTTCCCTTTACCCTCAACAAGCTCTTCAGCTGGCCGTGGTTCTTTGCCTGGTGGGGTGACCTGAATGAAGTCCTGCCTGGAGTGGGTTGTTGCAGTTTTCCAGGGACTTTAATCACAGGGCATGGTAATACTAAGAGACACCCTAGGGGATCTCCTGTATGCCAGGAAAATGCTTCTTTTCCCTCCTTTGTTTGGTTGCAGTCCTCTTTCCCCTTGATAGTCAGGATCAATCACCCCAGCCAGTACAGCAATCCCCTTCTTTGCCTGTTGAATCAGAGGCATGAGGAACCCAAAGTGGCCAGGTAGCAGTCTTAACTTCCAGTTCAGGATAATCCTTGTTGTGTCTCTTGGTGGTAGCACTCCTCCTTTTGGAGTTAAGACCTCTAGACCAGCAGAGCATAGGGGCACAGGGATAAGAAGCAAAAATTTTCCTAGTGGATCACTAGGGGTCATAGTGAGCTGTGCCACTCCTGTTTCCACCCCTTGAGAATCCTTGAGAATTCCACCTGAGAATCCTAGCAGTGGGAGAAACAGCACCATAGAGTGGATGCTGATTCAGAGCACACACGGCCTCCTGGAGAACACTGCCCCAGGCCTGCACGGTGTTGCCACCTAGTTGGCACCATAACTGAATCTTCAAAAGGCCATTCCACCGTTCTATCGCTCCAGCTGCTTCAGGATGATGGGGAACATGGTAAGACTGAGAATTCCTTGAGCATGTGCCTATTGCCACACTTTACTTGGTGTGAAGAGGCTTCCTTGGCCAGAAGCAGTGCTGTGTGGAATACCATGACGGTGGATAAGGCATTCTGTAAGTCCACAGATGGTAGTTTGGGCAGAAGCATTGCGTGCAGGGAAGGCAAACCCATATCTGGATTATGCGTCTATTCCAGTAAGAACAAAATATTGCCCCTTCCATGTTGGAAGTGGTCCAATATAATCAACCTGCCACCAGGTAGCAGGCTGATCACCTTGGGGAAAAGGATTCTATTGAGGGTTGATCTCTCCTGCTGGCAAATTGGGCACTCAACAGTGTCTGTACCACGTCAGTCTTGGTGAGTGGAAGTCCATGTTGCTGAGCCCATGCATAACCTCCATCCCTACCACCATGACCACTTTGTTCATGAGCCCTCTGGGCAATGAGAGGAGTGGCTGGGGAAAGAGGCCGACTGGTATCCACAGAATGGATCATCTTATCCACTTGATTATTAAATTCTTCCTCTGCTGAAGTCACCTGGGACAAAATAGCTTCATGTTTTTAGCCCATTTACAAAGGTCAAGCCACATGTGTCTCCCTCAGACCTCTTTGTAACCAATTGTCCAATCATGTTCCTTCTAAATCCCGGAGCATCCAGCCAAACCGTTGGCCATAGCCCATGAATTGTATACAGATGCACATCTGGCCATTTCTCCTTCCAGGCACAGTAAACAACCATGTGCACTGCTTGAAGCTCTACCCACGGGAGGATTTCCCTTCGCAACTGTCATTCAGGGATGTTGCAGAAAGGGCTGCAGTGGTGCAGCCGTCCACTTTTGGTTGGTGCCCGCAAAGAGTGCAGAACCATCTGTAACCCAGGCCTGAGTTTTCTCTTCCTCAGTCAACTGATCATCAGAAAGTCCCCAAGAGGCCATAGCTATGGGCTGGGAAAGAGAAAGCAATGTGGCAGGAGTGGGGGCCATGGGCTTTTGGGCCACTTCCTCATGTAACTTACTTGTGTCTTCAGAGGCTACTCTGCCCATCTGGTATATACCACTTCCACTTGCAACGTGGTGGTGCACACCCACCTTTATGGCTTGGTGGGTCGTGAAATACCCAGTTCATGATGGGCAACTCAGGTCTCACGGTAAGTCAGTGATCCACAGGTAAGTGTTTGGGCTCTACTAAGGCCTAGGAGCAGGTCAAAAGGAGAGTTAGTGGGGTACTGTTTGCAATCCCTGAGTGATAGGGTATCTTCGTGCTGTGGACTAACAATGGACACCCAGAAGGCACATGCTACCCCCAAAGCAGCAGCCGATGATCTGTATCTGTGGAGAACGTCACACAGAAAATGAAACAAAATCCAGGGATCCAATAAGACGCAGAGAATGTGGATTTAGAATAATGTACAAGAAAAGGACTAAAAGATTGGTGGTCTTTGACACTCGATGAAATGTGAATTCAGAGTAACATCTTTGCTTGTAGTTGAATTTGCCATTAATGTTTCACATTGTTGTACAGCTTTGGTTAGCAGACTTATCTTTATGAATACAACCACATGTACACAAGTTCATCTTATCTCATTTTTAAACCATAGTATATTTAGATATCTGTTAATACTTTGTGTAGAGATTTTGTGGGTTTTTTTCAGTTGCATGACTTATAATATAATTTTATTGTATATTTAATCTGACACATGGTAAGGTTAGAATTGCTTTTCCTAAACCATAATTTTATTATTATTATTTTGACAAACTTTATTTCAAGAGTAATTGTGGGTTTTTTTTCAGAGGGGGTGTTAAATTCAGTTTTTTTGAGATGTATTCACATACCATAGAATCATCCATGGTGTACAATCACCTGTTCACAGCACCACCATATAGCTGTGCATTCATCACCCCAAGCTATTTAGAACATTTTTCTTATACCAGAAAAAATCAGAATAAGAATAAAAAATAAAAATAAAAGAGAACACCCAAATCATCCCCCCACCCCACCCTATTTTTCATTCAGTTCCTGTCCCCATTTATCTACTCATCCACCCATACACTGGATAAAGGGAGTGCGATCCACAGCGTTTTCACAATCACAGTCACCCCTTGTAATCTACGTTGTTATTCAGTCGTCTTCAAGAGTCAAGGCTACTGGGTTGGAGTTTGGTAGTTTCAGGTATTTACTTCCAGCTATTCCAATACATCAAAACCTAAAAAGTGTTATCTGTATAGTGCATAAGAATGTCCACCATAGTGACCTCTAGACTCCATTTAAAATCTCAGCCACTGAAGCTGTCTTTCGTTTCATTTTGCATCCCCTTGTGGTCAAGAAGATGTTCTCAGTCCCACAATACTGGGTCCAGATTCACCCCCGGGAGTCATATCCTGCGTTGCCAGGGAGATTTACACCCCTGGGAATCAGGTCCCACGTAGTGGGGAGGGCAGTGAGACCACCTGCCAAGTTGGCTTAGCAAGAGAGAGAGGGCAGGCTAGGTTTTAAGTCACACACTGTTCTAGTTTGCTAATGCTGCTGGAATGCAAAACACCAGAAAAAGATTGGCTTTTATAAAGAGGGTTTATTTGGTTACAAAATTACAGTCTTAAGGCCATGAAGTGTCCAAGGCAACACATCAACAATCAGGTACCTTCACCGGAGGATGGCCAATGGTTCCGGAAAACCTCTGTTAGCTGGGAAGACATGTGCCTGGCATCTGCTCCAAGTTCTGGTTTCAAAATGGCTTTCTCCCAGGACATTCCTCTCTAGGCAGGTCCTCTTCAAAATGTCACTCTCGGATGCTCTTGGGGCATTGGTCCTCTCTTAGCTTGTCTGGAGCAAAAGTCTGCTTTCAAAGGCTGTCTCCAAAATGTAAGCTGCGGCTCCTCTCTCAGCTCATGTGTGTTCTTCAAAGTGTCCCTCTTAGCTGTAGCAAGCTCGCTCCCTCTGTCTGAGCTTATCTAGTGCTCTAGTAAACTAATCAAGGCCCAGGATGAATGGGCGGGGCCACACCTCCATAAAAATTATCCAATCAGAGTCATCACCCACAGTTGGGTGGGGCGCATCTCCATGGAAACAGCCTAATCCAGATGTCCCAACTTAACCAACACTAATATGTCTGCCCCCACAAGATTGCATCAAAGAACATGGCTTTTTCTGGGGGACGTAATATATACTAACTGAAATACCTTTATCTATGATTCTTATAATCATATAAGATTATATATGTTATATATATAACATATATGTTATATATGTATATATACATATATATATACATATATATATATAGTATGTTCCTTTGTGGCAACCCGTGGCCTGAGCAAAACAGGCCTGCAGACCTTTGGTGCACAGCAGTCTGTGTGACCCAGGCAGCTAAGTGTTTAACCTATCGTCTTTGTAAGGCAGTAAGGAGAAAAAGGGTAAATTGACCTTCAAATGTAACTTTATGGGAAGGAGGCAGGAAGTGAGAGGCTCTTAGTCTCACAAAAAGAGCAAAATGTAATTGTTCAAGTGTTATTCTAGTCCTTCCTGCACCACCCCCCAAGTCAGAATGACCTGTTCCCGCATCTATGCGCCCCCCATCCTTAGGAAGGCCTTTGTCTCAAACTCTTATAAAAGGCTTTCTGCCCTTTTTGCATTGCTCAGTCTTCTTCCCTGTGAATGCGCTGCTTGCCCAGCCTGAGAGAGCCGTCATGATCTCTCCACGACTTCTCACCCTGTAAGTAAGCCCTG
The DNA here is from genome assembly GCF_015220235.1 of Choloepus didactylus. Classification (NCBI taxonomy): domain Eukaryota; kingdom Metazoa; phylum Chordata; class Mammalia; order Pilosa; family Megalonychidae; genus Choloepus; species Choloepus didactylus. The sequence continues at coordinate 11,022,932 of NC_051333.1, read as the reverse complement.
AATAAAAGTTCATGTATCAGAAAATGCTTGTTGTATTCTTTGGCCTTTGGACTGGCATGGCCCTCTTGGGCTGCGACAATTGGCAGATCCAGCCTGGAGAATCAAATAGCTGTCAGCCGGAGACTAAGGAGATCCTGGGCACTGATGACATGAACTTGGGGAGGGGAAAGGAGAAGGCCCTGGGTGGGATACCGGGAAGGCCTGCGACGTCTATGTGGGAAGGGGTGTCCACCCTCCCAGAGGAATGGATGTCTAGGTGGGGAGGGGTGGCTACCCTCCTAGATGAGTGGAATCTGCCGAGGGAGTGTGATATGTTTATCCCTCTCTGGCTGGACAAATAGCCATCCTGTATCAGGCCACAGGACCAGTGGGGATTCAGAAAGAAAAAAAGGGCCACCAGATTGCGGCTGCGGGGGGCTGGCCATTGTTAGAGGCTGTATGCGCCGCTGCTGAGGAAGCTTTAGCAGCTAAGGTGGCCGTAAGCCACCTGGGAGGTAAATTAAAGCTAGAAAGAGATATGAGGCTAGCACAAGCGGAAATGAAAGAGGCTCTGGATAAAAGTTTAGAAATATTGGCACACCAGCGCACTAGAGTAAGAGGACATAAGCTGCCCAAAGGGCAAGTTAGGTGTATCCTGGCTTCCCCTGACTGGGACTAGGCCTAAAGTGTGGGACCCTGTTGATTCCTCACCAGAAGATGATGAGCCCCTGTCTGACTGGGAAATTGACACTAAGGAAAGTAGGCGTACTCGACCTCTGTTCCAACAAAGGGTTAAAGCAGAGGAGGTTCAGCATCCTGATCCCCCATGGAGGGAGGAAGATGGGGCAGTGGCAGCAGCTTCTGATCAGAGGGTGCTCATTTCATCCTGGGAGTTTTCCCCAGGGGATTTAGGAGATATTAGTAACCAATATTGACAAAAACCTAGGGAGCCGTTAGCAAACTGGTTGCTCCTGTTTCATTCTGTGTTAAACCTTGCTAATATGTTATTTAGAATATTTGTAGATTTTTTCCAGTCAACTGGTGTTAGGCTTCACATGGGGAAAACAACAATGGACATTTGCTGTGCTTCCACAAGGACACCTTCAAACGTGGAAACCTCCAGAACAGCCTGAGTACCCTGTGAAGTTCTTGGGTTTTGTCTGGTTGGCTAAAACTAAGGCCATTCCTTCAGATGTTGTTAAAATGCAAAGTTATCCCACATTGCTTACTTCTGAACAGTTGATGGCTTTTCTTGTGTTGTTAAGTTATAGGGAAGTGTTTATACTCTATTTAGTATGAATTTTAAAACCTTTGTATGCCCTAATTAGAAAAGGAAAAGTGTGGGATGGGATTTTCCACAGCAGGCTGTGTTTAAAAAGACTAAGTGAACTGTTTTGCAAGCAGAGGCTTTAAGGGGGGTGGACCCCGATATACCCTGTGATTTGGATGTGGCCAGTGCCAATATTGGCTTTGGGTGGGGTTTGTGACAAAGGCAACAAGCTAAATGTGTACCTGTTAGATTGTGGTCCCAACTATGGAAGGGCACAGGACTCAGGTATAGCCCTTTAAAAGAGCAGTTGTGCACAGTTTGTAATCCTCAGTTGTGAGTGTTGAAGGTCTAACTGAGGTGCCTAATGACCTTACAGAAGACCACACCCATACAGGTATGTGGATCTGGGACACTATGAATAAGCCCTACTTGGGGAGTGCTCAGGTGAGCACACTGACAAAATGAAAAGTCTACCTCCTACGACATGGCATCTTTGACAATGGGTCTTTAAAAACAGAGATGCATGAAATTTTAGGACCAGCCTCCTGTGTGAAAGAGCAGCATGCCCTGTTTCCTGTGGCTCCTCCCGAGGTGGCTCCTCCCGTGCCCACCTTGACAGACAAGGAAATACACCTGACTGCATGGATTGGCACATGGGCAACCTGCTACCTGGACAGCCGTGACTGTCCAGCCCAGTACTGACACCATCTGGTGGGAAGACATCTGGAATGCCTGCCACAAATGTAAGGTAACCATTTTTCATGTCTCTGCCCATAACACCAGTTCATTACCAGGTGACATAGAAGCAGATGCCCTAGCGAAATTCCACAGCCTAACACCAATGACGCATGAAGGGGCTGAATGGCTGTGCTGGAAGACTGGGCACCGAGGACACCAGATTCCTGTCACCTGGTGGCAAGTAAACTATATTGGCCCCTCTCCTCTGTCCAAAGGGACAAAATATGCCTTCACCGCCGTGGATACGGCTAAACACTTAAAGGATGATAGAAACAATGAACTCGAGAACTGTATCAGCATTAACTCCAGATAAAGGGGCCGGCTGCCTTCAAGCCACAATGGGGCAATGATAATAACTCTCTCTTGCCTGTGCCAAAAACACTAGGAATTGGGGAAAATAAGGTCATTTGGCTCTGGCTCTGGCCCATGCAGGTGGTTGAGAATCCTAAGCCCCTGGGTATTAGAATTACATAGGAAACTAACTGTAGTTCTGACAATGAAGGGCTCCCTGCAGGGGGAGGAAACATGGTATTTAAAACCCCCTCACCTGGAACCCTTCTATCTACTATGAAGACTCAGTTTATATATATTGTTAAACCACTCAACTGTCCAATTTAATCCTTACATGTGTTGTTAATTCTTGTTTAAAAAAAATGTGTTACTATTTCAATAATGCAATGACTTTTAAAATGTTTTCAGTATTTAGCCTTCTAACAAGTGTAATGTTGTTGGTAATAATCTGTTGTGAAATGCTTAAGAACAATTTCCAGAATTATTCTGATGACTTACATGTAGAGGGTATGAGGGATGTCCTTTTTTTAATTGAAGGAAAAGGAAGTTGTTTTTTCCTAAATGGTTGTATCAGAATAAAAAATAGGGGATATGGAACAAAACCTGAATGAATATAGAAAGTTGCAGGAAGTTAGTGGAAAGGGAAATTTATTTCTGTGATCAATGTTGAAAAAAAATGGTAAAGACTAGAGATAGAATAAAGCAGAATGCCTGATAGCTTTATCCTTTAGCTATTTTAGCCCAGGCCGTACTTGTGCTAAATGGTAACACTCATTAACCTGGCCATAGCACCACTTGCTAATAGGTTTCTTATCTCTCTGTATCGGTGTATTATTACTATGTTGTTTATTGTATTGTTGTGAATTATGGATGTGAAGTCTGTCCTATGGTATGCAAACTGTTGTGCAGGGGTGGATTGTGGCAACCCTTGGCCTGAGCAAAACAGGCCTGCAGATCTTTGGTGCACAGCAGTCTGTGTGACCTGGGCAGCTAAATGTTTGACCTATTGTCTTTGTAAGCCAGGAAGGAGAAAAAGGGTAAATTGACCTTAAAATGTAACTTTATGGGAAGGAGGCAGGAAGTGAGAGGCTCTTGGTCTCACAAAAACAGCAAAATGTAGTTGTTCAAGTGTTATTCTAGTCCTTCCTGCACCACCCCTCAGGTCAGAGTGACCTGTTCCCACATCTATGCTCCCCCAACCCTTAGGAAGGCCTTTGTCTCAAACCCTTATAAAAGGCTGTCTGCCCTTTTTGCATTGCTTGGTCGTCTTCCCTGCGAATGCGCTGCCTGCCCGGCCTGAGAGAGCCATCATGATCTCTCCATGACTTCTCACCCTGTAGGTAAGCCCTGAATAAAGGTTCATGTATCAGAAAATGCTCATTGTCTTCTTTGGCCTTTGGGCTGGCATGGCCCTCATGGGCTGCGACATCCTTTTTGATCCTATCCTTTTCAGACAAGAGAATCCTAATATATGTGCTTTCTCCTAATGACAGCCCCTTAAACAAATAAACCCCAAGTGTAGTGTAGTTACACTTTTCTTAACTGTTCTAATTCCTCCTGGGTCTTTTTGTATTGATAGTTTATTTGAATATTGTTATTTGGTTAATTAGGCAGAATATTTAATGGGAAAATATTACAGCCGGAACTCAAGACCTGTGTTTTCAGTCAGTCACTTAACCTCTTTGTGTCCCCTTCATCTGACCTCTTACCTACCTGGATATTTTTATGAAAAAAAAAAATGCGAAAATAAATGTAAAGTTGCTTTAAAAAGATTCTTTTGAATATAGTGTATGAATACAAAAATCAGTCAGTTTGAGCTTGAAATGGATACATAAGTTGTCCCCTAATAAACTGCTCACCAACAGCTGTGAACCCTGAGTGAAAACGCACTGAATGGAACTCAAAATTGTAAGTTTCAGCCTCAGCACTTGTTATCTTCATGGTTTTGGGTAATTCACTTCATTTCTTTTTAACTTCAGTTTGTCATTGTGGAGGAATTATGATGGTCAATGGGTTGAGGAAACAGTGTTTTGAGATAAGCTAATTTGAGGGATTGAATTATGAACAGATGAAATCAGAAGTGCCCAGCCCTAAGGACTAATAAAATAAATTATTTTTATATAGACATAAAAGTAACTTGCCTCCTTATCATATGCACATATGCCCATCCATCTCCACCCCTCAGAATAAGTTGAAAGTTGGTCAAGGGGGAGTGTGGTTATTTGAGGAGATGGCTGAAGGATGAGGAGGAGACAGTCATTGGAAGATAAAAAAGAGCGCATCTGAAATAGAGAAAATGGCGAGCTTGTTCCCACTTCAGAATGAAGCCCGCGTGACTGGGGCGGGAGAGTGTGGGAAGGAACCGTGTTGCACAGGTGGGGAGTGAGCGGCTCACTGAGGGCCCAGTGACAGGAGGCCGCTGGGGAAATAAGCAGGAGAGGAACATGCTTAAGACTCAGGAGATCCTTCAGGCTGTTGTGTGAGGATGGACTGTACAGAGACAGGCAGGGCCGTGGGGAGCCAGTTAGGAACCATCTGCAATAGTTCAGACCGACGATCACGGTGGCTGCGCCGGGGTGGTGGCTGTGGAGGAGGTGAGAAGTAGCTGATTGTGAAAGACATGTTTTGAAGTTGGATGGCTAGGACTTACTGATGGGTTTGTTCCTGGTAAGAACTCAGTAAACAGCCTGGGCTTTGGCATAAGGCTCTGGGTTTGGACACCACACTGACCCTTGTTAGCTGACTGTGTGAACTGACCGGGCCTTACTGCCTTCATTGGTGAAATAAGTGTGAAATAACAGCACCTACTTCAAAGATAGGTTGTGAAATAAAATGAAGTAATCCATGTGTGGGAGTTGGAAACAATAGGTACCCCAGGAAAACGTGTTCTTAAATGTCATCCATTCCTGTGCATGTAAACCCATTGTAAGTAGGATCTTCTGATGGGGCTACTTCAGTTACGGTGTGACCCACCTCATTCAACTTGGGTCTTAATCTTCTTACTGGAGTCCTTTATAAGAGAATGAAATTCAGACAAAGAGAGAGAAAGCCAGGGAAGCAAGAACCTGAGATCAACAAAACCCAGAAGAGAAGGTCTTAAGAGACCAGCAGACGCCACCATGCGTCTCGCCATGTGGCAGAAGATAAAGGTTCACCGGCAGCTGATGTGTAGGTTGTATACATCATCCTCCTTGAGCACTTAATACTGCCATGAACATTTTCTAAGAACAGGATATTCACTTAGGTAACCACTGTAAGTGAAGTTGACAAGTTCCAGAAATTTAACTTTGATATAAAGCTTACAATCTACATTCCACTTTTTTTCTATGTCCCAATAATGTCATTTGGAGCCTCTTCTCCTCCAGCCAGGGGCTTTTTGATAGACCATCTATCCATTTGGGAATTCTACTGCCATCTTGGAGAAGGCAGGTGGGATTTGGGGATCCTTTCTCAACCAACCCCCAACTTATCTTTTCTTTCTGCTTCTCCTCATTCTCAAGGTGCTTTTTAGGTAACAAAAATTAGGTCTTGTATCACCAGGCAGTTTTTTTAAAGAAAATTTATTTTTAGGGAAGTTTTAGGCTTATAGAAAAATTGCACAGAAAGTTTCCATATATACCCCCTACACATACCGCCCCCCACTCTCATAGTCTCCCCCTATTTTAACTGCTTGCATTATAGTGTGGCACATTTATTACAACTGAGGAACCGATATTGACACATTATTAGTAGCTAAAGTCCATAGTTTACATTAGGGCTCACTGATTGTGTATATAATTCTCCAAGTTTTTTTCTTTTTTTTTTTTTAAATCAGAGACACTGTAGATTTGCAGAAAAATCATTACAGATAGTACAGAGTTCCCATATAATCCACCTCCCCCTTACATACAGTTTCCCCTATTATTAACACTTTCCATTGTGTGGTATCTTTGTTACAATTGATGATACAATATTATTATAATTATACTACCAACTATAGCCAATAGTTAATGTTAGAGTTCACTATTCGTGTTGTACAGCCTTGGGTTTTTTTTTTTGTTTTTTTTTTTTATTCTAACAGATAACACAACCTAAAATTGCCCCTTTTAACCACATTCAAATACTGTATGTAATTGAGTGGCGTTAACTACATTCACAGTGTTGTGTTACTATTGCAACCATCCATTACCAAAATCTTTCCCTCAACTCAAACAGAAAGTTTGCACCAGTTAAACATTAACTCCCCATTCACTTACCCCACCCGGCCCCTGGCAACCTGTATTCTAGTTTATGGCTCTATGAATTTGCTTATTCTAATTCTTTCCTATCAGTGAGATCCTACAAAATCTGTCCTTTTGTGGCTGGCTTATTTCACTCAACACGATGACAAATTATCCGTTTTGACAAATGCTTAATGTCGTGTATCCTCCATCCAGGAAGTCTTTTATATATATGATTTTGAACTTCTTACTTGGAAACAGTTTTAGACTTAGTGAAAAGTTGCAAAAAACGGACAGACCCTTCACCCAGCCTTCCCTACGATTAGCATCCTACAGGATGTCAACATCGGTACCGGGTCGTTAACTAAGCTACAGACCTTATTTGGATTTCACCAGTTTTCCCACGAATGTCCTTTTCCTGTTCCGAGATCCAACACTGCATTTAAATGTTCTCTCTCCTTAGTCTCCCCCAACCAGAGACAGTTCTTCAGTCTTTCTTTGTCTTTTATGACCTCGACACTTTTGAAGAATATTGATCAGTTATTTTGTAACCAGGTTATGAAATACTTTGGGTTTGTCTGAATTTTTCTCACTATTAGATTGAGGTTATGCATTTTGGTCAAGAATACCCCAAAAGTGGCGTTGGACCCTTCTTAACGCATCCTCACGGGGGGCACAAGATATTGATTTATCTTATTATTAGTGATGTTAACCTTGATCCCTTAGTAAAGATGCAGTCTGCCAGGGAGTTTCCAGTGTGAAGTTAATAATTTTTCCCTTTGTGATGAATAAATTGCCCTGGGAAGATACTTCAAAACTACGCAAATATTCCATTTCTCCTCAAACTTTTTTTCACTAATTTTAGCATCCACCAGTAGGTCTTGCCTGAGATGGATATTACTGAAATGAATGATCACATAGTTGATTAATTTTTTTGTGTGTGTGGTGACCAAAAAACTGTAGGCCGTACTCCCAATCACCACCCACACTATCTTGAAACGAATTGTCTGATTACAGAAAAAAAACTTGTCTGCGGAAAAGAACAAAACAAAATAAGTTCAGATCCCTGCTATTGATACCTATCAAAAGCAGTGGGTTCTCTGCCAGATGGGCTCAAATGATCAATTCCTCAGACGCCGGGGTTTCAAAGAGGGAAAGAGTTTCTTGCTAAGCACAAAGCAGGAGACCAGATGGCCTATCGGTCTAAAAAATCTGTCTCCCAGAACTGCTGTAACTCTGATAGTTTTATAGTATCCAGAGATGGGCAGGTTGTAAGATAATGAGCACAATGGCTCCAGATGACACAGTTATAGATGATTTAATTATCAAGCATGCATGATTGATTACATGCTTTGTCACAGATCATATGTAAGAAAATGGTGGTCTTAATCTGATAATGGGCGTGATTTTTAGTGTTATAATGAGGTTCAGGTTGCTTTTAGGTTAAAGTCGAAGCTATTGCACAGTCAGGTGGGCCAATTTTGATTAGATCTATCTGCGTCTAGCAAGAGAGTTTAAGAACTGGGGTGAATTGGCTCTGGGCTGACTCAGTGTCCTTCCTTTATAACATTAGGGACCGTCTTTTGGGATCATGGGACTCTAAAGGTGAAAAATAGGATAAGGTGGTATAAGTGGGGGTCAGTCACAAGGTGTGCTGGTTTGAATGTATTATGTCTCCCAAAATGCCATGTTCTTTGATGCAGTCCTGTGGGGGCAGACATGTTAGTGTTGATTAGGTTGGAACCTTTGGATTAGGTTGTGTCCATGGAGATGTGACTCACCCAATCATAAGTGATAACTCTGATTAGGTAATTTCCATGGAGATGTGGCCACGCCCATTCAGCATGGGCCTTGATTAGTTCACTGGAATCTTATAGACGGGCACACAAACAGAAGGAATTCAGAGCAACTGAGAGTGACATTTTGAAGAGGAGCTGCAGTTTAGAGAGGACAAAACGCCCCAAGAGCAACATTTTGGAGAATGCCATTTTGAAATGCAGCTTGGGAGCAAGTGGATGCCAGCCACATGCCTTCCCAGCTAACAGAGGTTTTCTGGATGCCAATGGCCAGTCTTCTGTGAAAGTACCCTGTGGTTGACAGCTTAGCTTGGACACTTTTATGGCCTTAAGACAATAACTTTGTAACCAAATAAACCCCCTTTATAAAAGCCAATCCATTTCTGGTATTTTGCATTCTGGCAGCATTAGCAAACTAGAACACAGGGTTTTTGCAATCACAAGATAGAGGCTATATTGTTATACAATCATTATCAGAGATCAAGGCAGCTGGGCCATACTCAGGCATTTCCCTTGGATAGAAAGTTATAAAAGCACCTATGTAATTGGTACAGAACGAAATTTATGACCCCAGGGTTTCCAAGAGAGAAACAGTTTAATCTTGTACATGAAGCAGGAGATCAGGTGGCCTAGCAGCCCCAAAATCTGTCTCCCTGAGTCTAAGGCATTCAAGGTTTTTAGAATTCAAACAAGGGGGAATGGAGTGGTTGCCACACAATAGTAAACATACACACGGGTGAGACTGGTTGAGTCTCAGTATTTTCAGATATTAACTTCTCACTATTCTACAATATAGAAAGAATTCTCTCTCTTCTGTGACAGTGGCCCTTGAATAAAGTCGTCCTTGCCTATTTTATGTTGTTTGGTGCAATTGTTTCTCGGACAGTGACATAAGCCATGTGGGGCCTGTGGATGAACCCCTCCCCACTATCCAAACACCCTTCTCTCCTTTCTCCTGAGGCAGCCATATCATCATCTACCCCTGTGCCAGCAGGGCGCTCAGCACCCCAAATATTCCAGGCTTGGGAAATGGTGCAGACGTGGCACAACTGATATGGCGTTGCTAACCAGGGCAAACACAGGGAAGGCTGTTTCCAAATTGCCACGCTTTCCTAAGCACTTCTGCAGGTGTGGCTGCTTTCTCTGGCCTACAATCCAGCTCCTCCAAGGGCTGTTTAACAAGTTTCCCACAAATTGCATGAGGCCAACACTCTGTAATAAATTCACTCTATTGTTAAGTATAATAAAATGGCCTCATCTTAGGCCTTGCTGGGAGGGACCTCTGTTAGCTTCTCCGGAGCAAGAGTCTGCTTTCAAGAGCCATCTTCAAACTGTGTCTCATCTGCAGCTCCTCTCTCAGCTCCTGTATGTTCTTCGAAGTGTCCCTCTTGGCTGCAGCAAGCTTGCTCCTTCTGTCTGAGCTTATATAGTGCTCCAGTAAATAATCAAGGCCCAAACTGAATGGGTGGGGCCACACCTCCATGGAAATTTTCCAGAGTTATCACCCGCAGTTGGGTGGGGTGCATCTCCAAGGAAACACTCAAAGAATTACAATCTAATCAACACTAATATGTCTGCCCACATAAGACTGCATCAAAGATAATGGCGTTTTGGGGGACACAATACATTCAAACCAGCACAGGAGCCTTTCTGAGAAAGGATTTGCCAGAGGCCGAAAACAATTGACCTGCTGGGCCCTTCTGAAAAAATAGAACTTCCCCTGTGGGGTTGCAGAAAAGCAACACCTGGTGATGAACCACTTTGGTTCCATAAGGAGAGCTTCTCAGAATGGACATGCAAACAATACTTATCAGTGGGATCTGCTCCCCACTTGGTAAGACGGCACCCCCTATGTAAAATGGACACTCAATCAGAACATTTGCTCTCTGGCTTCTGCCCTATATATGCCCCCCTCCCCACTCTCTGGGTGGGGCTGCTTTTTACTGGTTTAATGGGGTGCTGTCTGATTCACCACTCGCTCAATAAAGCTGTGAGATCCTAACTTGCATGAAAAGTTTTTCTTTCTAGCAATACATATATAGATATTATAAATATAATTTTACATATGTGTGTGTGTCTGTGGTGTCTGGGACTGGACACAGACCGATACACACATACACAAAGTATTTTGATAAAAAGATAAAAAATACACAAAGCACGAAGTTGACAGAAATGAGAGGAGACAAATCATAATCACAGGGAAAGGCTTTAATTCATCACTCTCAATAACTGCTGGAACAAGCAGATGAAATATTAAGATAGAAAGACCTGAACCACATGTGTCCTTCCATTCCACCTCAGAAGTGATCTACTCTCACCCTTGATCTACAGACTGAGGGTCGATGTCCCGGGAACGGAATCCCCCCAGGCCGCCGTGTTGCCCGCAGTCCCGGGGAGCGATCAGGCCTTTTGCACCCGGGCGAGCGGCCGCGGTCCCGCTTTGCAGCTGGGAAAGGCCTCCCCAGCCCGGCATTGCCTTTCCCACGCGGCGCCCAGGGACTCGCTCTCGCCTGGGAATGCAGGCGGGAAATGAGCCGGGCCGCTTCGGGGTTAGCGGTTGACACAGCCGAGATGCCGGCACCGAGGTCTGGGGGGCTCAGAGGAAGGCAGAGGCTGGGAATGGAAGGGGCCCGGGTCCCTGAAGCGCTGCGTGACGCAGGGTCCCGCGCCCCCCCACCCCGCCCGCTGCTTGCAAATCGCGTGAATGGGACTTAAACGCGCACCGCAGAGGGCGCAGAGCTCAGGTTTCAGCCGCGCGCTCGCGGGTTGCCGCGTCGCCCGCCCGCCCGCCTGGGGGAGCAAACCAGAGCCCCAACCAGCAGACGCGCCGAGTTCAGCGACCCCAAGGCAAGGGCACCTGCGAGTACCTTCTACCCAGCCCTGGGGAGTGGGTGGAGGCGGACCTTGTCCGGGTCCCCAAGGTCCCCGCGGGCCAAGTGAGGGGGGGGCGGGGACGGGGCGGGGCCTAAGGGCTCAGGCGCTGCAGGCGGCCGGGGGTGGAGACACAGGCTCCCCGAGGCAGCCTCCTGCCCGTGGCCCTGGGTGCGGCGCCCGGCTGGCGGCGGCTGCGATGGAGTCGGGCTGGACCCCGCTGAGCGCGCTGGGGGCGGTCACCGCCGCGTGGCTGCTGCTGTGGGGGCTTTGGGGGCTGGGCCGCACCGTCTACGTCTTCCTGCTGCCCCAGGTTCGCCGCGACGCCGCTTGGCTGCGGTCGCAAGGAGCCTGGGCAGGTGAGAGGGCTCCGCACCGTGCGGGTCGGGGGCACCCCAGGAAGCAAGGTTTGACGGATGGGGCGACCAGGGGATTGCAGAAGGAGGAGGGGGGGAGGGTCCCTGAGCGGGTGCAGAAGAGCAGGTTTCGGGAACCCGGGCAGATGAGGAATGAGTACAGCGACAGAGAGGGGCGGGTCCGGGTGAGCCGAGGTCGTTGGAAAGGTGCGAGAAGAGCCGGGAAAGAGGAGCGGAGGGGTCGGCGCGGGAAGGATCTGGACCGGCTGAGGGTGGGTTGGGGCCAAGACCTCGGCAGGCTGGAGACGCACCCGTGCGGGGCCTGCGTGGGAGACGGCCGCTGCCTCCGACACACGCCGCCTTTTTCTCCTCTCCAGTGGTGACCGGAGCCACCTCGGGCATTGGCAGGGGTTACGCGCACGAGGTGAGCTGGGGCTTGGGGCCGTGGGGGTGGGGGGTAGGGGGTAGAACAGGAGCTTCTCATCCGCTTGCCTGGTCGGCGGCCCCCACTAAACTGACAATTCTGTGATCTCTGTGGCTCCCTGAGGCGTCCCCTCCTCCAGGAAGCCTTCCCTGTGTCCCTGGTCTGTTCCCCTCGGGTGTTTACAGTTCCCCACTCCAGCCCCTCTCCTTCCCCCATCATCTCCCTGATTCACTCATTCAAGTGGTATTTCTTGACCACCTACTATGTGTCAGGCACATTCCAGGCGCTGGGGAGGCAGCCATGAAAGAAATAGATTTAAAAAAATAAAAGAACCATTCCCTCGGAGAGCCTATGTTCTTGTGGGGAGACAGGTGTAAATAAGATACATAAATTAAATAGCATGTGGGTCAAACAGCAGCCTTGGGCAAGTTTGGAAACGCCCTTCAGACTTGACATTCTGGCTTGTCACCGTCTGTCACACCCACTGGACTGTGAGCCTCCAGTCGGCAGGGCTGTGGCTGTGTCTGGCACAGAGCAGATGTGGGGAATTGTTTGCTGAAGGCAGAAATGTTATGCGCACGCGCGCACACACACACACACACACACACACACACACACACACACACACAGCATCAGCCTCTCTGATGTACGGGGCTGTTGAGAAGTTTGGGCACAATGTCCCTCCAAAGCTGATGGGTGCTAGGTCCCATAGAACCCATCATCCTCGGACATGCAGATTGAGAGGGGCAGACATGCACCCACCCAAATGCTGATCGTCCACCTGTTAATGTCACCCGTTCCACAAATACTTGTTTGCTGCTCTGTTTCAAGGGGAAGGGCATTCGAGGCAGAAGGGGTGACATGTGCAAAGGCCCGGAGGCAGGGAAATCCAAGGGGTGTTTGTGGTGACACAATGAACTGCCTGCTGTGCCTGGAATTTCTTAGAGGGGCGATGGCAGGAGACCTAGGCAAGGGTCTGGCCACGCAGGGCCTCATGGGCTGCAGTGAGGAGTGTGGCTTTGTCCCATGGGCCCTGGGGAGCCAAGGCAGATTCTAAACTGGAGAGAGTCAGGGCCAGATTTGTGCTTTAGAAAGATCCTTCTGGCTTCTGAGTGGAGAATGGATGGGAGGGGGAAAACTGAAAAAGGGGAGCAGGCAGGAGGCTTCGGGACCCAGAGGAGGGGAAGGGTTGGAGTGGGTCTGTCATGGTCATCCTGTGTCCCCAGCATCACCAACCAAAGACCAGAAGGTGCTCAGTAAGCACATTCTGAATGAATATATGAATGAAAGAATGAATGCTTGAATGAATGGGTTCATATCTCTCAGAATAAAAGCTGAAGACCTTCCTGGGACATTCAAGGCCCCATGCTCTGGCCTCGGTTACCCCTCGAGCTCTTATACATCCCGCATTTCACTCAATGTCCACGGGCTCCACAGTGCTCTCTGAGATGCCAGCAGGGCCTCTGCACTGGCTTTTCCTGCTGCCTGGCATACTTTTTCTCTGGAACACATGCTCCATGAGGGCAGGGTTCCATGTCCTCTTTTCGCTTCTACATCCACAACACTGTGCAACACACAGTCAGCATCCAGGAAATATTTGTTAACTGAGTGAAGCCACAAATGCATGAATGAATCCCTCTAGCTTGCCCGGAGAGGTCTGAACATCGTCCTCATCAGTCGAAACCTGAGCAAGTTGGAGCAAGAAGCAAAGGAGATAGGTGAGTCCAGGGGAAGCTGGCTAGGGCAGCAGCTGGGACTGGACAGGGGTGGGGACAGCGGTTGGGGCTGGGACAGGGCAGGGAGCAGGAGCTGGGGTTGGACTCTAGTCAAGGGCAGTGTCTGGGACTAGGGCAGGGCCGATGGCTACTGGGGGACAGGGTGGCCACAGGGGCTGGACTGGGGCTTTGGCCAGAGCTGGGGTTGTGGCAGGGGTGGGACTGGCCTCCAGTGAGGGCCTTGCTCCCACACCCACCTCCCAGAGCGGCTCCATGGAAGGACCACCAGAGTGATCCAGGCCGACTTCACGGGGGGCTTGGAGATCTACGAGTCCATTGAGGCAGGCCTGAAGGACCTGGAGATTGGAGTCCTGGGTAAGTCCCCAGCCCAGCTCAGCCGCCCCCACACTTTCCCTGTCCCCTCCCTCTTTTCCACCCGGACTCCTGGGGACTGTCAGACCAACACGAGCCATGTGTCCCCCTCTTGCCCAGTGAACAACGTGGGTATGCTGTACCACACCACAGGGTTGAGGAGACTGCTGGACACTGAGAACCTCGCCAAGGTGAGTGGGGGAGCCAGGTAAGAGCCGGCTTGGTGCTGCCGCCTCAAACTCTTTACTGTCCTCTATAGGACAACCGGCATAATATACCGACTTGTACTCCACTTTGAACCAAGTACACCTTCAGCCAGTTTTTTTTTTTTTTTTCCTTTTTTTTAAAACTTTTATTTTCCAATTAGAAATATATAGTGCTTTTTTTTTTAATCTTCATTTTATTGAGATATATTCACATACCACGCAGTCATACAAAACAAATTGTACTTTCGATTGTTTACAGTACCATTACATAGTGGTACATTCATCACCCAAATCAATCCCTGACACCTTCATTAGCACACACACAAAAATAACAAGAATAATAATTAGAGTGAAAAAGAGCAATTGAAGTAAAAAAGAACACTGGGTACCTTTGTCTGTTTGTTTCCTTCCCCTATTTTTCTACTCATCCATCCATAAACTAGACAAAGTGGAGTGTGGTCCTTATGGCTTTCCCAATCCCCTTGTCACCCCTCATAAGCTACATTTTTATACAACTGTCTTCGAGATTCATGGGTTCTGGGTTGTAGTTTGATAGTTTCAGGTATCCACCACCAGCTACCCCAATTCTTTAGAACCTAAAAAGGGTTGTCTAAAGTGTGCATAAGAGTGCCCACCAGAGTGACCTCTCGGCTCCTTTTGGAATCTCTCTGCCACTGAAGCTTATTTCATTTCCTTTCACATCCCCCTTTTGGTCAAGAAGATGTTCTCCGTCCCACGATGTCAGGTCTACATTCCTCCCCGGGAGTCGTATTCCGTGTTGCCAGGGAGATTCACTCCCCTGGGTGTCTGATCCCACGTAGGGGGGAGGGCAGTGATTTCACCTTTCAAGTTGGCTTAGCCAGAGAGAGAGGGCCACATCTGAGCAACAAAGAGGCATTCAGGAGGAGGCTCTTAGGCACAACCATAGGGAGGCCTAGCCTCTCCTTTGCAGCAACCGTCTTCCCAAGGGTAAAACCTGTGATAGAGGGCTCAACCCATCAAACCACCAGTCCCCTATGTCTGTGGTCATGTTAGCAACCATGGAGGTGGGGTAGGCGAATACCCCTGCATTCTCCACAGGCTCCTCAAGGGGGCACTACATCTTTTTTTTTTCCTTGTTTTTCTTTTTTTTTTTTTTTTTTAACTTTCCCTTGTTTTTTAAATCAACTGTATGAAAAAAAAAAGTTAAAAAGAAAACAAATATACAATAAAAGAACATTTCAAAGAGACCATAACAAGGGAGTAAGAAAAAGACAACTAACCTAAGATAACTGCTTAACTTCCAACATGTTCCTACTTTACCCCAAGAAAGTTACCTAATATAGCAACATTTCTGTGAACTTGCTCCTACTATATCCATCAGAAATTAACAGACCATAGTCATTCCTGGGCATCCCCAGAATGTTAAATAGCTTATCTGTTCTTCTTGGATTATTGTTCCCCCTTCCTTAATTGCTCTCTATTGCTAGTTCCCCTACATTCTACATTATAAACCATTTGTTTTACATTTTTCAAAGTTCACATCAGTGGTAGCATATAATATTTCTCTTTTTGTGCCTGGCTTATTTCGCTCAGCATTATGTCTTCAAGGTTCATCCATGTTGTCATATGTTTCACCACATCGTTCCTTCTTACTGCCGCGTAGTATTCCATCGTGTGTATATACCACATTTTATTTATCCACTCATCTGTTGAAGGACATTTGGGTTGTTTCCATCTCTTGGCAATTGTGAATAATGCTGCTATGAACATTGGCGTGCAGATATCTGTTCGTGTCATCGCTTTCCGACCTTCCGGGTATATACCGAGAAGTGCAGTCGCTGAATCGAATGGTAACTCTATATCTAGTTTTCTAAGGAACTGCCAGACTGACTTCCAGAGTGGCTGAACCATTATACAGTCCCACCAACAGTGAATAAGAGTTCCAATTTCTCCACATCCCCTCCAGCATTTGTAGTTTCCTGTTTGTTTAATGGCAGGCACTCTAATCGGTGTTAGATGGTATCTCATTGTAGTCTTAATTTGCATCTCTCTAATAGCTAGTGAAGCTGAACATTTTTTCATGTGTTTCTTGGCCATTTGTATTTCCTCTTCAGAGAACTGTCTTTTCATATCTTTTGCCCATTTTTTAATTGGGCCGACTGTACTATTGTCATTGAGTTGTAGGATTTCTTTATATATGCAAGATATCAGTCTTTTGTCAGATACATGGTTTCCAAAAATTTTTTCCCATTGAGTTGGCTGCCTCTTTACCTTTTTTGAGAAATTCCTTTGAGGTGCAGAAACTTCTAAGCTTGAGGAGTTCCCATTTATCTATTTTCTCTTTTGTTGCTTGTGCTTTGGGTGTAAAGTCTAGGAAGTGGCCGCCTAATACAAGGTCTTGAAGATGTTTTCCTACATTATCTTCTAGGAGTTTTATGGTACTTTCTTTTATATTGAGATCTTTGGTCCATTTTGAGTTAATTTTTGTGTAGGTGGTGAGGTAGGGGTCCTCTTTCATTCTTTTGGATATGGATATCCAACTCTCCCAGCCCCATTTGTTGAAAAGACCATTATGACTCAGTTCAGTGACTTTGGGGGCCTTATCAAAGATCAGTCGGCCATAGATCTGAGGGTCTATCTCCAAATTCTCAATTCGATTCCATTGATCTATATGTCTATCTTTGTGCCAGTACCATGCTGTTTTGGCAACTGTGGCTTTATAATAAGCTTCAAAGTCAGGGAGTGTAAGTCCTCCCACTTCGTTTTTCTTTTTTAGAGTGTCTTTAGCAATTCGAGGCATCTTCCCTTTCCAAATAAATTTGATAACTAGCTTTTCCAAGTCTGCAAATTAGGTTGTTGGAATTTTGATTGAGATTGCATTGAATCTGTAGATGAGTTTGGGTAGAATTGACATCTTAATGACATTTAGTCTTCCTATCCATGAACATGGAATATTTTTCCATCTTTTAAGGTCCCCTTCTATTTCTTTTAGTAGAGTTATGTAGTTTTCTTTGTATAGGTCTTTTACATCTTTGGTTAAGTTTATTCCTAGGTACTTGATTTTTTTAGTTGCTATTGAGAGCCAGTTTTTTAAAAGCTACAAATCAGTGCTGTCTACCAGGTGAAGCAGGTCGCCTCCAGTGGGGTGCTCTTTTGCAGTGTCCAACCTGCACAACTGTCCAAGTCAGGCCTGTCCCACCTGGGAAAACCAGGGCCTGCCATCCAAGGGTGTGGCTTTATAAATTTCTGTTTGGGACCCATCTTGAACCCACAGCTTCTCTTCTCTTAATCACCTCCACACACATGCTCACGCTTCTGATGGGACTCAGACGGCCACTTGTACCTTGGTTTCAGCTGCCAACCTCTTTTGTTGAATTCAAATGTTATTTCCTTTAGTTGTTTTTTTTTTCCTTTAGTTTTTATTTTTTTTACCTGAGTTAGATATAAGGACTCAATTAGTTCTATGGGGCTTGTTAAAGAATGTGGTATTTCCCAAACCCATCTTCTATTTTTCAGCATCGGCACTATTGAGATTTGGGGCTGGAAAAATCTTCGTGGGGGGCCATCCCGTGCATTGTAGGACAGTGAGCAGCACCCCTGGCCTCTACCCGCTAGATGTCAGTAGCAGCCCACTCTGTAGTTGTGAAAACCAAAAATGTCTCCAGACATTGCCAAGTGTCCTCTGGGGCCAAAATCACCTCCAGTTGAGAATCACTGTCCTAGAAAGGCTACCACTGTGAACTTAAAAAATCATAACCTCATACCTTTAAATAATATGTGCATAGGGTACATCTTGATTTTTCAGTTTTAGCCATTACCTAGCAAGTATTTCTCTTTCAGATACACCTCTGCCCCCACCACAAGCCCAGCCCTCCAGGCCTCCCAACCCCCAGCATGATATTTCATAGATGAAGCTGCAAAGTCATGTTCCCAGGTGTTCTGGTTTGCTAAAGCTGCCATTAAGCAAAATATCAGAAATGGATTGGCTTTTAAAAAGGGGATTTATTAGGTTACAAATCTACAGTTCTAAGGCCATAAAAGTGTCCAAACTAAGGCATCAACAAGAGGATACCTTCAGTGAAGGAAGGCCAGTGGCATCCAGAACACCTCTGTCAGCTGGGTAGGCACGTGGCTGGCGTCTGCTGGTCCTTTGCTTCCGGGTTGCATTCAAAATGGCTTTCTCCAGAAAGTCTCTGGGCTTCTGTCTCTCTTAGCTTCTCTCAGCTCTCTGCTTGTTTCTCCTGGGGTGTTTCTTTCTAAGCATCTGGAAGCTCTCTCTTACCTTTTCAGAGGGAGACTCTGGGCTTCATCTCTTAGCTTAGCATCTCCAAAGCTCCTCCTGTCTAACGCTCCCAGTGTCTCCAAGACTCTGGGTTTGTGTTGGCAATTAGCTTCTCCCAGGAGCAAACTCTGGATAACATATCTTAGCTTCTCTCCAGAATGTCTCTCTCAGCTTCCCTGAGCCCCTTGTTTCCATGAGCTCTCTTAGAGGACTCCAGTGATCTAATTAAGACCCACCCAGAATGGGTGGTGTCACATCTCCATGGAAGTAATGTAATAAAAGGTCTCACCCTCATTTGGGTGAGTCACATCTCCATGGAAACACTCAATCAAAAGGTTCCATCCAACAAGATTGGATTAAAAGATCATGGTGCTTCTGGGGTCCATAACAGTTTCAAACCGGCACCCCAGGAATATGAAAACACTGTCCACAGCTGAGCCATGTCGTGAGGTGAGATTGCTTTCCCTTTATCGAACAGTGTTTTATTCTCCTTGGGGTTAGCAATTGTCTTGATTTTTCATCTGCTGGGATTTCTCTGTACTTAGTGCTACTTCAACTCCAAAATGTAAGACCAAAATATATTTTAAAAAAAAACAAACAAACAACACTCAACTACATCAGATACCCTAACACATTTCAAATTCTTGAAGAAATGTCTCCAAGAGCCTCGTGTCTTGTTCATGTCTAGACTGGTTAACTTCTGTGCTAAGCATCCTGGGACCTCCTTTCCCCTTCATCCTAGGAAGCCCCTGTTTTCTCTATCATATGTCACAGTGTTTCTTGGTTCACTCCCTCATTTTGTTGGAGCATATCCACTAGTAGCCTTCTGAGAAAGGATACATGGACAGCAAAATTTTCAGCTGTTTTTTATCAGGTGTGACTTTGGGTAAATGACTTAATGTCTCTGAGCCTCGGTTTCCTATCCATAAAATGGGAATAAACATGTTTGCTGGCCTCACAGGGTTGTTGTGAGAGTGGAACGGAGTGACGCACAGAAATGAAATAATGCACCTAAACCTGGGTTGTGTGCTTAATAAATGTTAGCCCTTATTATTAGACATAAACAAAACAGATAAGGATGATTTTTTAAATCTTAAATATTTTTATTTCAAAAGAACCATGTATGTATGCTCATTTTATAAAATTAAAAGAGAGGCCAATTGTTTATTCTGCTTATGGTATTAGAAGAAGTTGTTGGTTTAGACTAATCTTGCCAATGAGAACACTTAGCAAAGCTGGATAAAATGACTGTTTAAAAGCATCATACAACTACCAAGGCATTGAGGAATTTTAGCACCAAGATTTGAGAGGGGAGAATATCCAAGACATTTGGAGCTATGTTTACCTTCAAGGTGGAGAAGAGTTTAAGAACTTTTGATTCTGGGCAACATATAATGTAGTTCAAAGCCTTGAAACCCATCACCCCAGACCCCCCAGGCTTTTGGTTGAGACCCTCAAGAACTGTAATCCAGGAGTTAGGGTAAAATGGAAATAAACTAGGCTTCTTCGGAACTGAAGCCCATTTTTGAATGATCTCAATCCCTGTTTGGGTTAAAGTGATCTGTTCTTCACGAACATACATGCAAGTGTCCTAAACAAAATAAATAGCTAATCGAGCCCCATGATTCAGACCAAGAGTTGTACACCATAACACAGTAAGCCTTATTGCAGCCATTCCACTAAAATGGCTAATAGTAAAGTGTTGGCAGAGGTGAGGGCATGCTCTGCCTGTGGGCATGTAAATTTGGACAATTTTGGAAAACCGTTTGGCAGTACTTCCTAAGATTGAAAGTATGCATGCACCGTGATCCATACATTTCACTCCTGGTTATATATGAGTGCACATGTGTTCCAAAATAATTTATTTGTGCTAGCCCCAAACTGGACAAAACCTAAATGTCAGTCAGTAATTGACTGGGTAAATAAAGCCTCATGTATTCATATTATAATAGGATATTCTGACAGTAAATGTGAATGGACTTCCGCTCTACCAAAATGTGGGTAAATCTCACAAATACATTAGACAAAAGAAGGCAGAGATGAGAGAGCACATGTTGAACAGTTACACATACTTAACATTCAAAACCAGGCAAAACTATTCAAGAGGGTGTTGGAGATCAGGACAGTGGTTAACTTTGGGGAGGAGGCAAGGGGGAGGAAGGCAAATAAGGAAGCATCTGGGAGAATGCTGCTGTTCTCCTAATATGGGTATGAGGTTAAATATTTGTGTTCTGCTTTGTACCCTAAAGATTTGTACTCTTTGATCTGTGTATGTTATACTTTTATAAAATGTTTACAGATACTGTAGAGAAATCCAGAGGGAGAACTTTATGAAATAGGTGAAAATGTTCCTTCTTCCTCCACCCCACTCCCCAAAAGTGGTCCCCAATTTGAAATGTGTGGGTGTTCTTTCTCTCTCTATATATGGAAGGGCATATATGTATTTTCTTTAATCCAGTTGGCAGCCTACTGTTCTGCACTTTGCCTGGTTCAAGTAGCAATATATCTTGGGGCTCATTCTCTGCAGAATAAAAACAGCTGATTCATTCCTTTTACTTGTTGCACCCTGATCCACAAACCTGCTAAACGGCATTCAACCATTCCCCTACTGAGGAGCAGTCAGGGTGTTGCCAATTATTTGTGACCACGACTAGGTGTTGCAGTGACTACATATTCATTTTCCATATGCATGTGTATCGTGGAGAGGAATAAATCCTAGAAGTGGAGTTTCTGGATCAAAGGATATGTGCATTTTAAATTTTAGTGTAGGTGCTATTTCTTAAAAAATGTGTTCCATTGAAAAAGGACTGGAACAAAAAGTCAAATGACCCAATTTAAAAATGGGCAAAGGACTTGAATTGACATATTTGCAAAGAAGGAAAACCAGTGGCCAATAAGCCCATGAAAAGATGCTGAACCTCATTAGTCAATGGGGGAATGCAAATCAAAACCACAGTGAGATACTAGACAGCTACTCAAAAAAAAAAAAAGGAAAATAAGTGTTGGTGAGGATGTGGAGAAACTGCCGGAACCCTTGTAAATTGCTGCTGGAATGTCAAATGGTGCAGCCACTGTGGAAAACTTGGGGAGTTCCTCCTTCCTCCGGAATTACCATGTGACCCAGCAATCTACTCCTAGGTGTATACCCAAAAGAAAGAAAGCAGGAACTCAGTTACCTGTTTATCGCAGCATCATTCACAGTAGTCAGAAGGTGGAAATAACCCAAATATCCGGTCATCGGATGGATGAGCAAACAAAATGTGGTCTATCCATACAATGGAATATTGTTCAGCCTTAAAAAGGAACAAAATTCTGATACATGCCACAGCATGGATGAACCTTAAAACATTAAGCTGAGGGAAATAAGCCAGACACAAAAGACAAATATTGTATGATTTCCCGTATATGAAATACTTGGAATGAACAAAGTCGTGGAGACAGAAAATAGAATAGAATAGAGGTTACCAGGAGGTGGCAGGAAGAGAGAATGGAGAGTTAATGCTTAATGGATACAGAGTTTCTGTTTGGGATGATGAAGATGTTCTGGAAGTCGATAGTGGTGATTTCAATACATTGTGAATGTACTTAATGCCACTGAATTGCAACGTCAAAAATGGTTGAAATGATCATTGTTCTGGTTTGCTAATGTTGCCACTGTGCAAAACACCAGAAATGTATTGGCTTTTACAAAGGGATTTATTAAGTTACAAATTTACAGTCTGAAGGCCATGAGAATGTCCAAATTAAGGCGTCAACACGAGCGTACCTTCACCAAAGGAAAGCCAGTGGTGCCCGGAAAACCTCCGTTAGCTGGGAAGGCAAGTGGCTGGTATCTGCTGATCCCGGATTATGTTCCAGCTCCTGTATGTTATTCAAAATGCTGCTCTTAGGGTGTTTTGTCCTCTCTTACCTTCTCTGGAGCCAACTCTGAGCTACCATTTCCAAAGTGTCAGCGAATTCTGCTTTCAGTGGCCAACTCCAAACTGTCTCTCTGAGCTGCTCTCCAAAATGTCATTCTCAGCTGCTCTGAGGTCCTTCTGTTTGTGAGCTATTTTATAGGACTCCAGTGATTAAATCAAGACTCACCCTGAATGGATGTGGCCAATATCTCTATAGAAATAATTTAATCAAATATTTCACCCATAGTTGATTGAGTCACATCTCCATGGAAGCAATCAAAGGATTCCAAGCTAATCAACACTAATACATCTGCCTCCCCAAGATTTCATTAAAGAATATGGCTTTTGGCAGGACATAATACATCCAAACTAGCAGAGTCATTTTTGTTATGGATGTCTTACCACAACAAAAGGGAATCTAAGGAATAAAAAAGCCTGGGAGTTGTGGCAGGACAGGTGAAGGGCAGGAGTGATGGGCTCCTTTTCCCTCCCCAGGGCCTGTCGGATATCGTGAACTGCAACATGATGTCGGTGACCCAGGTGAGCTGGGCTCCCAGGGGCAGGGGGCTGGGGTCAGTGCAGCTCTGACCATTCCGGTGGTCTCCGGCCCACCACCACCACCCAGGCACTGGGCCTGGCATGGAGGGGGCTGTCCAGGGATGTTCCCTGAGGGAAAGTAGGGGGCTGGGAGTCCCTGGGAGCCCCTGGGAGCAGGTAAGAGGATTGGAAAGGGAAGTTCCCATCCTCACTGCGCTTCTCTCCAGATGATCCGAATCATCCTGCCCCAGATGGTCTCCAGGTAAGGAGCAGCCTCTCTCCAGGACTGAATCCTTCACCCTCCCTGCCACCCCCTCCAGGCCCTTTCCATTCTCCAGCTGCCCCCCCACACACCTTTCCACGGTTCCATGTCCCTCCCGGAGTCTCAGATTCGGTGGGGGGATCACCAGGACCCTATCCCCACCACCACCCACGTGCTTCCTCCCTTAGGGGCAGAGGTGTCATCATCAACATCTCCTCTGATTCTGAAAATGGCCTCAGACCCTTCATGGCAGCCTACGCGGCCACCAAGGTACCCAGAGCCCTGCGCACCCAAGGCCGGGCCGTGCTGCCTGCGCCCCCTCCGGCTGCACTTCACCTTGGCGTCGAAGTTCCTGGTGGGAAAGCCCTGAGGAGGGAGGCCACGTGCCACCCGAGCCCGGGGAGATTCATCAGTGAGCGCGATCGCGGTGGTGGTGGGGGGGGGGGGCAGATAGCCCCCTGGGCGAGCCAGAATTTATGTATTTGTTTTCAAAAGAGAAACGGAGGCTGGAGTCAAAAGAACAGCCAGAACCTAGCAGCAAACGCCCGGAGACTGGCCCGGCGGGAAGGGACAGTGGGGGCGTGGGCACCTGGGGGAGGGTCCAGCAGACCCCGGCCTTTGGGA
Organism: Choloepus didactylus; assembly: GCF_015220235.1. Taxonomy (NCBI): domain Eukaryota; kingdom Metazoa; phylum Chordata; class Mammalia; order Pilosa; family Megalonychidae; genus Choloepus; species Choloepus didactylus. Next base: position 10,999,129 of record NC_051333.1, on the reverse strand, counting down.
GGCCAGCCGGGGGGAGCCCCAGATCATGCCTGTGTCAGGGGCAGAGCTGGGGAGGACGTGGGTGGGCGCGCAGGGCCCCGCGGGGCCGGGCCGCTGCGCAGGGCGGGTTCTTGGGCCTGGGACCCTCCTCTTCTTCCTCCACAGGCCTTTGTGCGCAGCTTCTCGGGGGCGGTGGGAGCCGAGTACCTCTCTCGGGGTATCACCATTCAGGTGGCTGACAGCGGGTCGGGGCCCCTAAGGGACATGGCTGGGGTGGGATCTAGAAGCGGGGGGTGTCCCGGAGCGGGTGGGAGCTCAAAGACCGTGGAGGCCCCTAGGGGCGGGGCCTTCGGGGGGGCGCCAAGGGGGCGGGGTCCCCGGGAAGACAGGGACCCCCGGGGGTTTCAGCCCCGAAGCGCTCAGAAGCGCGGGTTCTCCTGGGGGCGGGGCCTCTCGAGGGGCGGGGCCCGCCGGGGGAGGGGCCTCGGAGACCCGGGTGGGAAGGGGCGCGGGGTAGGGGGCTCTTTCCTTTACCCCCCTTTTACCCGCAGACGGTGAGCCCCCTTTTCGTCTCCACAAATATGACCCAAAACATCAGCCCCGGGCTGCTGGTGAAGGGCGCCGAAGACTACGCGCGGCAGGCCTTGGACACCCTGGGCCTGTCCTCCCACACCTCCGGGTGCCTCAGCCACGCTGTGCAGGTGCCTCGTGGCGCAGCCGAAGGCAGAGGGCTGGCTGGAGCGTTCCCTGGTGCAAGAGGGGAGGGGGCCCGAGGACGGGAGGGCAAAGGCCAAGGGCAGGCGTGCCCTGATCCCTGGTGTCGCTTCCTTGCAGAATTTCCTGCTGCGCGTCACCTTGTTCAATCGTTTTTACCCAAGTCAGTTGGCAGTTAAGTTGACACCTGGGATTTTGCGGTTGGTTGAGCCAAAGCTGACCAAGATGACTTGAGGAGGGTGTGGCCGGCGGGGCCGCTTGTCGGTCCCCTCCTCTCTGCCATCGTGGGCTGAGGCTGCTGACAAAGAGTCCCACGTGTCAGAAGAGATGGACAGACACGCCGCTGGACCCTGGACACCTGAACATTGAGTGATAAGAATGGCACCTCCAAAATGGGGTTTTCAATATGTGGTACTGAGACAACCATAGAGCCTCTTGCAGAAAAGCAAACTTTAAAAAATATGTTAAGATTGTGGTAGTGATGATTGCACAAGTTTGTGATTATAGGAAAAACCACTGAATCATACTCTTGAAACAGGTGAATTTTACAGTATGCCCATTATATCTCAATCAAGATAATTTTTAAAAAAATAGAGCTCTCCTATTCGAGTTTGCTAATGCTGCGGAATGCAAAACACCAAAAATGAATTGACTTTTTAAAAACGGGGGGGTATTTGACTACAAAGTTACAGTCTTAAGGCCATAAAGTGTCCAAGGTAAGGCATCAACAATCAGGTACCTTCACTGGAGGATGGCCAATGGCATCTGGAAAACCTCTGTTAGCTGGGAAGGCATGTGGCTGATGTCTACTCCGAGTTCTGGTTTCAAAATGGCCCTCTTCCAGGATGTTCCTCTCTAGGCTTCAGCTTCTCTCCAAAATGTCACTCCTAGTTGCTCTTGGGGCGTTTGTCCTCTCTTAGCTTCTCCCGAGCAAAAGTCTGCTTTCAAAGGCCATCTCCAAAATGTTTCTGTGAACTGCGGTTCTTCTCTCAGCTCCTGTGCATTCTCCAAAGTGTCCCACTTGGCTGTAGCTCCTTTTCAAAATATCACTCTCAGCTGTACTGAGTTCCCTCTGTTTGCCAGTTCATTTATATGGCTCCAGTGATTTAATTTAGACCCACCCGGAATGGGTGGGGCAACACCTCCATGGAAATTATCCAATCAGAGTCATCACCCACAGTTGGGTGGGACGCATCTCCATGGAAACACTCAAAGAATTACAATCTAATGAACACTGATATGACTGCCCACACAAGAGTACATCAAAGATAATGGCGTTTTGGGGGACATAATACATTCAAACCAGCACACCTCCCTTCCTAAAAAAAAAGCATAAAATATTAAATTATATCCAATCATTAGAGAAGGGGGAGTGGTAACCCAATATGTTCAGAATGTATCACCAGGTTGCACTTTGAAAGTCTGGAAATAGATCTGGGGTGAGGATAGCTCGTTAGTGGGAATATAGGGAAGAATGTTTTGTAGGTGGTTTGGGTTGAAAGGGGTTGTTTAGAGTCATGTACGTCACTGATTAACAGAAATTTAAATAAGCTCTTGTATGAACTGGTACAAATGCATGACCCTGGTACAAAGAGTTAATAATAGAGTGGTATATGGGGAAAAATAACTATTGCAAGCTACAGACAGTAATCCCTTAAAATTCTTTCATCAGCAGTAACTGGTGTGCCACAATAATAACAGGGGTCAATAATGGGGAGGATAAGGGATATGGGGTGTTTTGGGTTTCATTTTTTGTGTGCCTGTCTGATAATTTTCTTTATGGAGTAATGAAAATGCTCTAAAAGTAGATATGATGATGATGATTGCACATCTAAGTGATGATGCTGTGAGATATTGATTGTGTGATTTGGATGGACTATATGATAAATGAATATATCTCAGTAAAATCTGCAAAAAATATTGTATCCAGTCCTCACATCATGCACCAACATAAACTCCAATTGAATCAGAAATCTCCACGTAAATAAGGAAACACATGGACTGGAAGAATTCATAGCTGAATCTCCTTAGATCTTGGAAGTGAAAGAGTCTCACTATGACTTAAAAATAAAAGCAACAGTAAAAAGAACCATTAACAAATACTGGACTCTAGTTCATGACAAGCAGCCTGCCTTGGTTAGGGACGTTACTGGTGTCTGCAGCTTACTTTGACATGCATTGAGAAGTAAGATGAATTAAGGGATGGAGACAGGAATGGAGGGAGAGAGAAGAGATGTGAGAAATATATGTTAATGGCAGAACCTGGGTGGTGGGTACATGGGAATTCCCTGTACAATTCGTTCAACTTTTATGAATATTTGGAATTTTTCATGATAAAATATTGGGGGAAAATCCAAGAGCCATAAAATAAAAATTTCTAAATAAAACTACTTAAGCACATTTAGAAATTTCTTAGGAAAAGATGGTGTCATAAGCCAAGTAAAAATGTGATCATTTAGGAGAAAATATTAATAACTTACATTGTAAGAAAAATGTTCATCTCCTTAATATATAAAGAACTTTTAGAAATCATGAAGAAAAAGACAAGAATCCCAGTTTTTTAAATATGCAAAAGACATGAACAGATAGTTCACAGAGAAAGATATACAAACGGTCCTTAAGTATATGAAAAAATATTCAACTTCATTGATAATAAGAGCAATGCAAATGAAAACTGCTCTGAAGTAGCATTGCTCACGTAGAAAACTGGTTAGACTAGTCTCTATTACATATTTCACCTTTCACTTTGGTTCACTGTTCATTCACATTTGCTTTGTTTGCTCCCCCGCCCCCATCACCTCTCTCTATCGCTGTCTCTCTGTGTGTTGATAACGATGAATGAACCATTTGGGAATAAATTGAAAATATCATGATCCTTTACCCCTAAATACTTTATCAGATAGTTCCTAAGAAGAAGAATATTCTCCAACATAACAACAGTGTAATTATCAAATCCAGGAAATAGGCCATTGACATAATACTATTTTTAATATATATCCCATATTCAAAATTTTCGAATCGTCCCAATAATGTCCTTTGAAGCAATGTATCCCCCCATCTAGGATCCAATCCAGGAACACATACTGCATTTAGTTATCATGTTTCTTTAGTCTTCTTTAATATGCTACAGCTGCTCACCTTTTCTTTATGCTCTGGGACATTTTTGAGGCAAAAGCACTGAGTTTTATGGTCTAGAGCATTTATTACAGGCATAAGACCTTACACAAGTGCAGACAATGCTGCGGAAACAGGACCAGATGGGGCAGTTGGGTGATCAGAGAAAAATCCCTAAGCAGCCCTCCTGAAGCACTGATGCAGGCGAACAAGTCAGAGCTTTCAGGAAAATCTGGGCAGCCAGGCACATCCAGCTGCCAGTGTGGGATGACAGAGGACAGCTGGTGAGGAAGTCTACGGAGGGCCTCTGCATCTGATGGTGGACCTGGGGTTTCTGTTGGTCAGCAGGGCCCTAAGTTAGGAAGAGATGAACAGGGAGTGCGGGGAAAACAAGGGCAGTCACCTTTGCATCTCTCTCTCACTGTGGGAGAGAGTAAGGCCAAGCTGGAACCCACGGGCACATCTGCATCGGTCTCTCACCACATCTAAATAGGACAATCATCTGAGAACGATGCTCACGTATCACGTGTGCTTTCCAAGTTTCATGCAATTTTCTCTTTTGGCCAACTCCAACCCAGAGACATAGAGGGAAGGGAGTCTAAAAACAGTGGCTCCAGCGTCACCCCGTTGACACAGCTAAAAAACTACCCCAGATGTGTTTTGATTCCCTAGAAGAGCTTCTGTGGGATTGGAATTCCTTCCTCAGGTATTTGGAAAATTTCACCAGGAGGCCATCTGGGCTTGGCTTTTTGTGGAAAGGTTTTAAATTTGGGGTTAAACTTCTTTGAAAGATATAGGACTATACATGTTTTCTACTTCTTCTTGGGTGAGTTACAATAAGTTGTATTTTTCAAAAATTTGTCCATTTCATCAACATTTTCAAGTGTATTGTATTGATATGAAATTGTTCATAATATCCTCTTTTTAGCCTTTTCATGCCTGTAGGTTTTATAGTGATGTCTCTCTTTTTTGAAATGCAGTTTTATCGAGATATATTCAGACACCAGATGTCTTTTTTATGCCTGGCCTAGGGATTTGTTTTTTTTCTCTCTTTATCCTTGATCAGTCTTGTTAGGGAGTTATTGATTATATTAACCTTTTATATAAACAACTTTCGACTTGTTGATGTTAATATTGTATGTTTGATTTCTATTTCATTGAAATCTGCTCTTATCTATATTATTTCCTTTTTCTTTACTTTGTTTTTAGTTTGCTCTTCTTTTTCTGCCTTCTTGCTCTTCTTTTTCCACCTTCTGGATATTTGATTTTTAAATCTTTTTTTCTAATATATGCATTACAGCTATTCATTTCCCACTAAACACAATGTTTATAGCATCCACAAGTTTTGCTATGTTGTAGTTTTACTGTTATTCAGTTCAAAATGACTTCTTATTTCCATTTTGATCTCTTTACTGACATGGGTCATTTAGAAGTATGTCGCTTAATTTCCAAACATATGGAAATGTCTTAGTTATCTTACTATTATAGTGTCCTCATTTAATTCAATGGAGAACATATACTATATGGTTTTCATCCCTTCAAATTTGTTAGTTTGATTTCTGACCCAGAATATGGTCTATTTTGGCAAGTGGGCCATGTGCGCTTTAAAAGACTGTGCATTCTGCAGTTATTGGATGCGGTGTTTGTGAGGCCATAAACCAGAGAAGCTATAAGTTCCTAGATAAGGCAATCTACCCACACTCTGTATGTGCATCTTCAAGAGCACCTGCACATTCCATGCAAGATAGTTGCTTGTACTAGAGCCACTCCTGCTACATATTAATTACTTCAAGGAGACATGTTTACGATCTTGCAAATCCTGACTGGGGCTCTGTGCCTTCCTTGTTCTTGCCCATATTAGCCCCCGTAACTCCCTGGGTGGTGCTGGGTGCTACTCCAAACCATCCACAGCCTTCCAGGACCAGCTTCCCGGTCTGTAAGTTCCCTAACAAACTGTTACCATTTTTCCATATGCAGTGGGCTGCTTCTTTTCCATTGTTTGGTCTAAAGTGCCCATCGAACTTAGAAGAAACTTATTCTGCAGATTTACAGCCAGATTGGTGACCAAACACAAAACTAGCAGGGGGTGGGTTGGGGAACAGGAATCTGCAGACACAGTATCACAGTTGGTGGGGGGGTATCCTGAGGTTGCCAACCTCCAGCATGTGGGGGGAGATGGCTCCTTTTTTAGAACAGTTCAGCTCTGTGAGTGAGTCCAGTGTTGCCCCCCAAACACCAGCCAGAGCGTTGCCTGTCCTGAAGGGAAACCTGGGGGGCAGATGGAAATTGTAAGGAAAAGAGGTGACTGCTGCCACCATGTGGCCATTGTCATGGGCAGTTAGATTTGCTTTCCAAGCCCAGTTAAAAGCAGAAGCTCTAGTAAAGGATATTAGGTTAGTGTGTTCCAACAATGCTGATGTCTGAGCAAAAAGGGTATGAACCAAAGAGGGACAATTAGAAGTTGCAAAGGATGCTGCGGCAGCTGGTCCCAGCGGTTTTCCAGAGGGAAGGCTGGGATCCCTGGGAGAGGGCTGAAGAGGGAAAAAGGGAGAAGGAAGTTGAAACTGAAGATGAGCCCAAACAAGCAGGGTCATTAATAACTACAAAAATGAAAGCAACCAGGGACCCTGATGGCCCTCGGGAGGAGTTCCCTGCTCAGAAGCAAACAGTAACAGGGGAGTTACTCTTGCAAAATTAGTAGAATTCCCAGAAAAATTTACACAAAAGGGCTGAGAGAGCACAGCCACTTGTTACTAAGATTATGGGATGGAGGGGGAGATGAAATTATGTTTTCAGGAGTGGAAATGACAAAAAATGCCTAGCATAGCTACACATCCCTCTCTTCGTCGGCATCTCTACCAGGCATGGCAAAGACCAGGTGGCGTTCAACATTTATTACTGTGGTGCATTTTAGCTGCAGAAGTGGCCTAGCCTGATGAGGGGGATATGCCGTCTACAACAGGCAGCTGCTCATCTATGGGAGAATTACAGAATATAGACAGAGAATGGGGGTGAAGAATGCAGCATACGCTGAACACTTTTGTGGACCTGATGATGAGCTGTTCATGGCAGTATAAAGGATAAAATCATCCAAACTGCACCTCCAGCCTGGTATGGGACATTTGTAGCTATTCTCAGCCTCCTAGTTGGCCAGGCCGTTCACCAAGTGGCACAGGCAATAGCAGACTTGGGTGAGATGGAAAAAACATGGTCAAAAGGGGTAAGGGAAGTGACCAAAGAGACATCACAAGGGAAGGGGCAGAGGGGGTCCTGTAGTGTAACCTGTAAACAATTTTGGGCTGATTTATTTGATGTAGTCACCCTAATTGAAAAGCCAGATAAACAACCCAATGCTTCTATGCCAGTTTGAGACTGTTGTGTACCCCAGGAAAAACTATGTTCTTTTGGTCCACTCTGGTGGGTACAGACTTATTGTGGGCGAGATCTTTTGATTGGGTTGCTTCCATGGAGATGCGACCCACCCAACTGTGGGTGGGGCCTCTTGATTAGATTATTTCCATGGAGGTGTGGCCCCACACATTCAAGGTGGGTCTTAATTAGCTTACTGGCGACTTCTATGAGAGGACAAAAAGCACAGACATTTTGAAGAGAGCTGAGAGACGCCTAGAGAGAAAATGCCCAGAACTGACACAGACCCAGACATTTGGAATTGCTAAGCTAAGAGATGAAGCCCAGATTTTGAGAGAAGCTAAGTGAGAACCCACTGGAATCAGAAGCTGAAAGCAATGCAACCAGGGAGCAAAGAACCAGCAGACGCCAGCCACGCGCCTTCTCAGCTCACCACAGGAGTTCCAGACACCACTGGCCTTTCCTCAGTGAAGTTATCCTCTTATTGATGCCTTATTTTGGACACTTTTATGGCCTTAGAACTGTAAATGTGTAACGTAATAAATCTCCTTTACAAAAGCCATTTCTCGTATTTTGCACTTCTGGCAGCTTTAGAAAACCGGAACAGCTACATTAGTAGGACTCTGGCAAAAACTGTCCAAGAAGAAAAGATACCAGCCTCTGCCTATGCCTAAATCTCTGCCACCAATTATCACGCCCACGGCACCCCTCAAGGAAAGTAAGTCTGGTATAAGGGGGTGGAGACCCCCTACCCATGAAGATTAGGGGTGGGGCAATGGTCACCTGCAAATATGGACAACAGCAGGTGATCAGAGGACTCACGTGGAGCTAATTATCCATTGGTCCCCAACAAACTGTTTGCATATTGTAGCCGTTACAATGTAAGAAGCAGAGTGCACACTCTTTGTGGGAATTCCCAGAAATTTCATGGGCACTGTACTGGTTTGTATCTTTTGTGTCCCCCAGAAAAAGCCATGTTCTTTGATGCAATCTTATGGGGCAGACATACTAGTGTTGATTAAGTTGGACCTTTGGATTAGGTTGTTTCCATGGAGATGTGACCCACCCAACTGTAGGTGATAACTCTGATTAGATCATTTCCATGGAGGTGTGGCCCCGCCCATTCAGTATGGGCCTTTATTAGTTTACTAGAGCACTAGATAAGCTCAGACAGAAGGAGCTTGCTGCTGCAGCTGAGCAGACATTTTGAAGACAGCTGTTGGAAGCTGATACAGACATTTTGGAGAATGCCATTTTGAAACACAACCTGGGAGCAAGCAGACACCAGCCACGTGCCTTCCCAGCTGACAAAGGTTCTCCAGATACCATTGGCCATCCTCCAGTGAAGGTACCTGATTGTTGATGCCTTACCTTGGATACTTCATGGCCTTAAGACTGTAATTTTGTAACCAAATAAACCCCCTTTATAAAAGCCAATCCATTTCTGGTATTTTGCATAATGGCAGTATTAGGAAACCGGAATAGGCCCCCAAATAAGTTAGATGGGTAAAGGGGAAAAGCCTTATGAGTAGTGCAAACCACCCTAACATTGCAAATTGGGTACCTCACCCCCCGAAAATATACTGTATGTATTTCTCCCATTCCCGAATATGTATTACAGGTGGATGTCTTACAAGGCCTAGACATTATCACCTCCATCAGTGGATTTCGCCTTCGCATCTGCACGATGAAATCAATTATTCCGGATGCAGCTCATCGGTCCCCAGTGCACCTGCCCCCACCCAGGAGAGTCACCCATGCCAAACAATATCGTCTCCTGGGTAGACATGCTGAAATCAATGAGACGTTACAAGAACTGGCCAAAGCGGGGCTCGTACCACCAGCACAGAGCCCATTTAACAGTCCTGAGCGGCTGGTGAAAACCCTGATGGTAGGTGGAGAATGACAGTTGATTATCGAGAATTAAATTAGGTGGCTTCTCCCATTTGCACAGCAGTGCCTAAAACCGCAATGCTTCTCCGTAACTTAGGGCCCAGTGAGGAGAGTTCGTTAGGTCTTAGACGCAGCTAACGCCTTTTTCGGGATCCTGCTAGCCAAGGTCAATATGCATTTACGTGGGGAGGGTGGCAGTGGACTTGCCAGGTTTTGCCGTGAGAGTTTTCTACATAGCCCCTCCATCTGTCATGGGATGGTGGCGGCTGATCTAGCAAGATGGGAAAAGCCACCAAATATTGTTAAGTTTCACTATATCGATGATATTATGCTTACTTCTGATTGCACCGCATCTCTAGAAACAGTGGCCCTACCTTCACAGAGCCTTTTGACAAGCTGAAGATGAGCTATCAGCGATGCCAAGATCCAGGGGCCCGGACAGCCTGTAAAATTCCTAGGGGAAGGCCAAGGTCTTCCCGGCAGCGGTCATAGATAAAGTACAAATGCGCCTTACTTCCTGCACTGTGAAGGAGCTGCAAGCCTGTATAGGCTTAGTAAATTACTGGAGACCCTTTAAATCCCACCTAGCTCAAATACATTGACCATCATATAGATTAACAAAAAGGGAGCTTGGTGGCATTGGGACCCTGTGGCCAAACGAATGTTCCAGCAAGCAGAAATAGCTGTAAAACATCCTGTCTCTAGGTGCTTTAATAGCAGGGCAAGCTTGTGAATTGGACGTTGCCAGTTCCCCAGAAGGATTCGGGTGGGGCCTGTGGCAAAAACAAAAATGGGAAGCCAACACCATCTGAGTTCTGGTCCCAGCTATGAAAAGGAACAGAACAACGACATAGTCTTATTGAAAAACAACTGTTAGCAGTATATCCTGCTCTTAAGCAAACTGAGCCTGTAACAATGACTTTGCCAATAACTGTGTAAACGTTTTTGCCAGTAAGTGGCTGGGTCAAAGACACTTGCGTGTGACCCAAAAATGCTTGTGCACAGGCTAGGACACTTCACAAACGGCACGCTTATTTACAACATAGCAATCAAAAGACTCAGCTGTTCCACTCCTAGGACTCTAATCAAGAGAAATGAAAACACATGTCCACACAAAACCTTGTACATGAGTGTTTATAGCAGCATTATTCATAATAGCCAAAAAACTGGGAACAACCCAATTGCCCATCAATTGATGAATGGATAAATAAAATGTGGCGTGTCCATACAATGGAATATTATTCAACAAAAAAGAGAAATGAAGTCCTGATAACATGCTACAAAATGGATGAAACTTGAAGACGTTATGCTCAGTGAGAGAAGCCAATAATGAAGGCCCACAAATTGTGTGATTTCATTAAGTAAAATGTTCAGAGTAGGCAATACATAAAGACAAAAAGTAGATTAGTAGTTGCCTAGGTCTAAGGTGTGACTGCTGATGGGTACTGTGTTTCTTTGGGGGAATGATGAAAAATGCCCTAAAATTGTTCATAGTGATGGATGCACATGCTGGGAAAATACTAAAAAAACCTTAGAAATTATACAGTTTAGTGAGTGAATGGTATAGTATGTGAATTCTATCTCTATGAAGCTGTTGAAAAAACATGTGCAAGACCTGTACACTAAAAATTGCTAAATGTTCCTGAGAGAAAGTAAAGAAGATCTAAATGAATGGAGAGTTATGCCTCATCCGTAGATTGGAAGACCCAATGTTGTTAAGAAATCAACTCGTCTCATATTTAACAGATGCAATGACATCCCAATAGAAATCCCAGCAGACATTTTTTTGGTAGAAATTAATTATTCTGATTCTAAAATGTACTGCATATGGAAATATAATTGTCTTGGAATTGACAAAATGATTTTTGAAAACAAAGAAGAAAGTGGAGATCTTACCCTTGTTTATTTCACAGTTTATGATAAAACCACCCTAATCCAGACAATGTGGTGTTGGTGTGGAGATCACTGTAGCTTGTTGGACAGCATAGCGAGTTCAGAAATAGAGCCACATATATTTGGACAGCTGCTTTTCCACAAAAGTAACAGTGTAATTCAATGGAATATTCACATGGGAAAAAAAGGAACTTTCACCCCCTAGCTCACACCACACACACAAATCAACACAAAATGGATCCTATATCTAAATGTAAAAATTAAAACTATATAATGCCTAGAAGAAAACATAGGAGATAATGTAGTAAGCTTAGGAGAAGCACTAATCCTAAAAGAAAAGAAAAATAAAAAAATTGGGCTTTACTGAAATTTAAAACTTCTTTTCTTCCAAAGACACCATTACAAAAATAAAAAGTCAAGCCACGAACTGAAGAAAATGTTGGTAATACCTGTATTTGACCAAGGAGTTGTGTCCAAAATATTTAAAGAGTAAAATAATTATAAGGCAAACAACTAAACACTGCACACGTGGACACTTTACAAAAGAAGATGCATGAGTAGGCAATAAGCATCTGAGTGTGGGCAGCACTTTTAAACATGAGGGAAATTGAAATGAAAACAACAGTGAAATACTACTACTCACCCACTGGAATACTAGAATTTAAAGGAATGATGATGCTGAGTGTTAGTGAGGTTGTGGTACCACCCCTGCACCACACCAATCCGGACACAACTCAAATATACATTAACAGTAGAACGGATAAATAAATTCTGACATGTTGCTACAGTGGAATGTGATAGAGTAAGGAGGAGAATGAGCAAATCATTGCTTCGTGCAAGAACATACATGGATGTCACCAATATAGTGTTGGGCCAAAGAAGACAGACACCAAAGCAATCAGAGAGGGTGATTCCAATTACATCAAGTTCAAAGACTGGCAAAAGTAATCAATGGCGTTTGTGATGATTTGAAGCTTTATGGACCCCAGAAGATCATGTTCTTAAAGCTAATCCGTTCCTGTGGGTGTAAACCTACTGTGGGTGGGACATTTTGATTAGTTGAGGCATGCCCCAGGTGGGTCATAATCCTCTTACTGGAGCCCTTTATAAGAGGATGAAACAAGAGAGAAAAACACAGAAACAGAGAGGAAGCCACTGAAGCCAGAAGCTGGAAGCCACGAAACCCGGAAGAGAAGGAAGAGCCCGGCAAATGCCATGTGCCCTGCCAGCTGACAGAGGAGCCCAGGCATCATCTGATGATGCTTGATTTAGACATTTTCACAGACTCAGCATTGTAAGCTTGTAAGCTAATAAATCCTCATTGCTAAATGCCAGCCCATTTCTGGTATATTGCATTTTGGCAGCCTTAGCAAACCAAAACAGCACTGGAACCAAGAGAGCATATCCACTATCCTCTTGAGGAAGAGAGGAGGACTTGTGTTGGGAGGTGGGTGGGAAGCTGGCAGAGTTCTCTGTCTTGACCTATGTTGGTTACAGGGTGTTCTAGTTTGCCAATTCTCCCGGAATGCAAAACACCAGAAATGGGTTGGCTTCTATAAAGGGGGTTTATTTGTTTACAAAGTTATAGTCTTAAGGGCATAAAGTGTCCAAGGCAACAGGGTACCTTCATTGAAGGATGGCCAATGGCATCCATAAACCTCTGTTAGCTGGGAAGGCACGTGGCTGGCGTCTGCTGGCTCCTAGGTTGCATTTCTAAATGGCGTTCTCCAAAATGTCAGTGTCAGCTTCCAATGGCCGTCTTCAAAATCTGTCTCTCAGCTGCAGCTAGCTGTGAGCTCCTTCTGTCTGAGCTTTTATAGAGCTCCAGTGAACTAGTCAAGGCCCACCCTGAATGGGGAGGGTCACACCTCCATGGATATTATCTAATCAGAGTCCTCACCTACAGTTGGGTGGGTCACATCTCCATGGAAACAACCTAATCCAAAGGTTCCAACTTAATCAACACTAATAAATCTGCCCCTACAAGAACGCATTAAAGAATATGGCTTTTTTCCGGAGGACGTAATATATACAAACCAGCATACAGGGGTATGTTCACTCCATGAGAATTCATTGAGTTTTGTGCTAATGATTTGTGTGCTTTTCTCTGAGTTTATTATGCCACTGGAAAGAGTTTAAAAAAAAACCCAAAGACAAAAAAATTTTAATTTTAATTAAAAGGTGAAAATCCCCCTTTTCCCTCCAATCTTATTCCCTAGTGGTAGCCATGGATAAAACTTTGAAAGTGTCTTTATTGAGAGCTGTAAATATATTTACGAGACAGTTTGTTTATCTTGGAGGATGTCCCACAGCAGAACATAAAGAGCTGCCTCCGGTCTTTCCCCAGCCTCACAGTCCCACCAGATCTGGTGAAACCAGTTGCCGTTGATGGTTTCTCATCTTTGCAGCTATAGACGGTGCTGCCATGGCTACCTCCCGTCGAGAACATAGCTCCTGTGTGTGTCAGGCGGAGGAGTTGCTGGACGTGGAATTTCTGAGTTAAAGGATAGGTGCATTTTAAATTTTCTTTTGAAAATGACTCCATGTACAAAAAAGTGCATTAGCGAGACTTTATGAAAACGTAGGAGTTGGGGGTGAGGACCAGGGGTGATTGCTTCGTGCACCCTCCCCCCAAGGACCTCTGAGATATTGTGAACTGCAAGGTGACACCTGTGGTGCAGGTGAGGGCTGCGGCGCAGATGGCCCTCCTCCAGGAAGCCCTCCCTGACTCCCCACCAAGGTCAGGCACCCCTCAGGGCTCCCCCAGCCTCCCCCACTCCAGCCTTGACCACTCTGGATGATGGCCGCGTAGCTCCCACTGGATGGCGAGCCCCACACCAGAGGGCTGGGCATGGAGGATGGGAGGGTGAACTTGGACGAGTAGACAGATGGACAGATGGATGCATTTATAGGAATAGGGGAGCAGAGGTTCAGAGGGATCCCAGGTTGGGGAACAGGACTCAGGGGGCCCAGGAGCTCAGAGAGGGGGTGGGACCTCAGAGGCAGAGGGAGGCACAGAGGCTGGGAGAGGAAAAATGGGAAGGGGCTCCCAGAAGGTTGCAGGGTCTCAAGAGGACAGAGAGAGACTCAGAGAGTGGGTGGCAGCTCAGGGGGGAGCATGGGGACTCAGAGCGGGAGACTGGGATTTAGAAAGAGGAGTGGAGACTCAGCAAGGAACGCGGGTGTCAGATCGGGGGTGGAGGTTGCACAGGGCCTGGGGAGTCTGGCTCGGAGGGAAGCCGGGAGCTCCGTAAGTTCTCTCCTTTATCCCCCTCCTCCCTGCAGTTCGTGAGTCCTGAGTTTGTCTCTTCAAACTTGACCAACTGCAACGGATCTGGGCTGCTGCAAAAAGGGCCCAAAGACTTTGCAGGGCAGGCCCTGGACCCCCTCGGACTCTGCCCCCCCATGACTCTGGATGCCTCTTCCACACTCTCCAGCTGCTGTGACGGGAGCCGCCTTAGGCAGAGGGTTCAGTGGAAAATGATCTGCCTGGGTCTGGAGTGTATCAGAAAGGTATGGGGTCAAGCTCCCCACTCCGAGCTGGCGACAGAGAGGAGGAGGTGGGAGGCCCCAGGGTGGGGTGTGCTCTGGCCCTGGGGCTTCTCCTTCCTGGGGTCTCCAGCACCGTTGTCTTTTGGTCCCGGCTGGAACGTCATGTCTTGAGCTCCGGGCAGGGCGTGGCAGGCCAGCCTGGGGCTCCCCGCTCCATTCTCTCCCCCCAGACGATGGAGAACCTCCCTCCCCATCTGGCTTCATCTCTCCCCCCGCCCCAGGCAATGGGGCTGCTCAGCCCCCTCCTGGTTGTGTTCTCAGCCTGCCTCGCGCACGTGACCCCCTCTCCAAGCCCTCTCTGCACCCTCGGAGGGGTTGCTGATGTGGCCGAGAGCCTGGGCTCTGGACCTGGGGGCAACAGGCTGGAGTCCTGCCCCTAGCACTTGTGGGGTGAGTGACTTTCGTTTGCAAGTCTGTTGAGAAGGGACACTGAATGAACCCATGGGAGCATGGACCTGCCATGCAGTAAGTGCTCAATGAATGCATGCAATAAGTGCTCAATGAATGCAGTTGTTAGAACTTTCCACTCATTCGTAGAAATGGAAACTGAGACTCAGTGTAAGGTCAGAACTTCTCAGGGGCCCAAAAAATGTGGACAACCTAGAAAAAAATGGCAGCACCGTATCTATAATACCCTAAAAGTGGAAACCACCCAAATGAAAATGTGATGTATCCATACAATGGATTATTATTCGGCAACAAAATGAAATACTGAGGACACGCTACAACATGGATGAGCCCTGCCAACATGATGTTGCATGAAAGACCCTAGTCACAAAGGACCACATATTATATGATCCATTTTTTATCTGAAATGTCCAGAACAGATAAATGCAGAGAAACAGAAAGTAGACTAGTGGGTGCCAGGGGCTGGGGGGTGACTGCTAATGCGTTTGGCTTTCTTTTGGGGGTGATGAAAATGTTCTAAAATTGATCATGGTGATGGATGCACAAACCTGTGAAAATACTAAATGCCATCAAATGGAACCCTTTAAATGGGTGACTTGCATAGTTTGTGAATTATATTTCAATAAAACTGCTCTTTAATGCATTTTTTAAATTGTGAAGTTCAACATATATACCTAACAGTGATAACTTTCAAAGTACAATTTCACAAGTAGTTAGAGATTTCAAAGAATGTCAGGGGTCACAGTTCCACAACTTCAGCCATTTCCATTGTTGTAAAATATAACACACATACAGAAAGGTTTCAGCTCTCAATGTACAGCTCAACAAGCAGTCATACAGGTAATTTCAAAAATTGTTATGGGCTACAGTTCCACACTTTCAGTTCTTTCCTTATTATGCAATACAAGGTATATACAGAAAGGTGAAGACCGTCAAGGCACAATTCAGCAAGCAGCTATAGAGCAAATCCCAAAGGATGCTACAGGCTGCAGCTCCACCATGTCATTTACCTCCTTCCAGCCATTCCAACACCCCAGCATCCAAAAAAAAAATTTATATATAATTATATAAAGTTTCAGTATTCATAGACCTTGGTTTAATCTTATCTTGTTTGTTGCTACCCCTTCCTCTCACCGACTCTCTTTCTCCCTCTTCAGGGGTGTCTAGGCAGTGAGCACCCTAACTTGCTCATATTAAAGGGGGTGTTGACAGTATGGGGAAGGGGAATAAGGCTGTTTTTAAAAATGGAAGCACAGTGGTGATGGTGGCCCCACACTGAGAATATGATTAACACCACTGAATTGTATATTTGAAAGTGGTTAAAATGGGAAATTTTAGGTTGTATGAATGTTACCAGAATAAAAATGTGAAAAAAACATAGTAGAGCGCAAACAGTGAAACCTAATGTAAACTATGAGCTATAGGTAATGGTATAATTATAATAGCATTGTTTCATCTATTGTGGCAAGAGCACCACACTAAGGCAAAGTGCTAACAATACGGAAAACTCCATGTGTGAAGGCGATATATGGGAACGCTGTATTTTCTGCATGATTTTTCTGTAAACTTACAACTTCTCTAAAAAATAAATAAATAAATAAATAAAAATGGAGCCACCAAAATCTGAAAAGAACGCTTCCACCAAACTGAGATGAATACAAGTTTAACTATATGTCTGCAAATTGCAAAATGCTGAATGCTGGTTATTCCTCAATTTCCCTCTTGGAGATCAACGACCCTGACCATGCGTGGGGGCTCTTTTAGGAGCGTATGGTCTCTGGATGTTTCTCCTTGGCCTCGGCAAAGACAGGTTAAACAGTCTCCCAGGGAGGGGCTCCTCGCTCCAGATGCACAGCTCTGGGGGCCTCCAAGAGTCCTGAGCCCCCACATTCCTGGGTTCAAATGTGCATGAGGTTCCAACCCCAGCTCCAACCCTGACCCCTGGCTGCCTCCTCCTTCCGACTTCTCAGGGGGAGAAAAAAAACAAAAAGCAAAAACAAAACAAACACACCAGGAAGCATCCATCAGGCTGTGTCCAGCCCGGGAGGGAGGGGCTGGGGTCAGCAGGGAGATAACCTCAAGATCTCTGTGGGGGCCGGGAGCCAGCCGGGCTGGGGGTGAGAAGCTGGGATTTTTCCCACCCTGAAATTTTCCTGGGTCAACCCAGGAGGGCGTCCTGGATGCTGCCAGCCCTGCCCCCAACCTCCTTCCTCTCTCGACTCAGCTTCCCGGCGAAGGACAGACGGGGCGGGCTGTGGTGGCACCGCCAGGCCCGGAAAAGGAGAGGCATTTGGGGATTGCCAAGAGAAGGGAGCCTGGCTCAGAGCGGACAAGGACCTGCCATGGAGTCACATAGCCTGGGGTGGCGGGACTCGGTGGACACCGCGTGGACTGGCTGCTCGGCCCCCACCACCTTGCCCAAGACTTGGACCCCAGCCCAGCCTTGGCCATGGGCCCTGCCCCCGTCCTTCCTCCCCCACACACTCAGGACTCAGCCCTTCCTTGTGTTAAATAGAAACCTCTTTATTCCAAGTATCGTACATTCCTTAATACATTGGATTTGGGCCAGACCTTGAGTGAGGGGTAAGGGGGAGGCGGTCTGGGATATTTCTGTAGTGCCTTCCAAAACACCACCCACCATTCTGGGCTTGGGTCGTGCGTCTGTGCTAGGAATGGGCTGCGTGGCCTTGGGAAAGTCCTTGTTGCCTCTGGCCTCCGTTTCCCTTCTGTACAGGGAGTGTAGGCTTGGGTGAGAAGATCTCTAAGGATCTTTCCGTTCCCAGGGTCTGGGGTCCCAGGCAGGGCGTCAGGAGAGGGGCACACAGGTGGACGTCTGTCAGCAGCAAAGATGGGGGGACACTGAGGCAGAGGGCTGGAAGGGAGGGTCTCAGAGCTGGGCCCGGGGTCGTGATGAAGATGGAAGTCGAGACCGAGGCAGGCAGGTCAAGCCTGGCCTGGACAGCCGGGAGATGGGGAGACGGCCCAGGAACAGGGGGAGGCCAAGGCAGAAAGGCGGGCGGGGCACAGGGATGTCGGCGAAGAAGGCCCGGTCCCGAGGGGGAGACAGGGCTCCCCCCTCTGACAGCTCCAGGTCCCGGGCCACGGCGAGGATCTCGTGGCGGGCAGCTGTGTTGCGGAGGCCACGGATGTCCAGGAGAGCCGCCACATGCTTCCGCCTGGGGAGAGTGGAGCAGACAGGTGCAGGGGGGTCCTGGGCTGCAGACAGGTGCCCACCTCATCTGTGGACCCCAAAGGACCCCCATCCCCCGGCCACAATCCCCCAGAACTCTCAGCCCACACTCAACTCAGGAGTCCCAGCACCAGGCTTAGCTCTGGGGTCCCACACCAGCCACCCTCCAGCACCTCACCTCCAATCAATTATTTCCAAAATCTCAGGCTCACAATCAATTCCAGAATCACACCTTCACCCCAGCCTCAGCTCCTGATTCAAATAGCCTTCAGTTTTCACCCCCGGCCTAGCTCAGATATCTTCCCCTAAATTTCCATTCTGTGTACCCTCACCCCTATTTGGACTTGACAACAAACTCTTAACTTCATCTTCACTTTCATCCCACTTCATCCACTCAAATCTAGGTTGGAAGTATTCACCACATTCCCATCTACCTCTCAACTCACCCCAAGCACAGTTCTGGAACTCTCTCCAGCACTGCAGTTGAACTCTCAACTCAAGATCTCTCAAACTAAGCCCCATTCCAGAACCTTCATCTCCAAATTTAGCCTGGGAACACCCACTTCACGCCCAACCCATTTCCAGAATCATACTCAACCAAAATTCTACTCTAGAACTAATATCCACCTTGGGAACTCTCACTCCAACCAGAAACTTCATGCTCAAAACCAGCTCTACAACCCTAAACCCAACACCCAGGGACCCTTCCCTTCACCCCTACCTCAGCTCCAGATCACTGATCCAAAACTCAACTCCAGAACCGATGCCATGCTTGAACTCAAGATCCAGAACCCAACTTCCTTTCCAGAACTTCCATGCCAAACAAAAGCTTTTGGGGCCTTTGCCACCACTTTCAACTCAGCATCCCAAAGCATCCCAGATTTGGAATTCCTACCACCATCCGGTTCTAAAACACTCACCCAAGCTGTGGCTCAAGGGCCTTCTGTCTCACCCCAGCTCCAAAACATGACCCCCAAACCCAGCTTTCGAACTGCGACTCCCAGCCCAGCCTGAGAACCCTGAAACACAGCTCCAGGCCCCCAGCCCAAGATTCAAGGTGGGAAACCCCCACCCACCAGGAGTGCTGGAACCCCTGGCCCTAAATGACTCCAGTACTCTGTACCTTACCAAGGACACGAGCCCCTCACCTCAGAACCAGAATCTTCCATCAGTCCCAGAACCCTCACCCTCAACCCCAAACCCTGGAACCTCAACCTGGCTCATGCCACCCTCCTTGTTTGTCTGGGGTTTTGTCTCTCGGGTTACAGAATGTCTGTAATGCCCGGATAGCACCTCAGGACTCAGGGGTGCTGTTGCTGCCGCCACCCCCACCCCATCCCCCACATCCAACAAACGGCAGTGTGGCCTAGTGGCAGGTACACAGGCTTTAGAGCCAGCCTGCTGCCTGGGTTCAAGTCCCAGCTCTGCCACTTGCAAGCTGGGACATTCAAGATAAGCTACTGAATTTCTGCATGCCTCCATAGGGTTCTGGGAGGCATTAAATAAATTAATTGGCAAAGCACTTAGAACAGTGCTGGGCATTACCAGTATATGTTATATTTTCTAAGAAAATTTTTATTCTGGTCTTAATTATGGAGCCAGCATGTAAGATGCTTGCTTAGGAAAAGGCCTGGCCTGACAGAAGGACTGAATGAGCAAGAGCTGCTATTGTTACTGCTGTCACCCTTGATGGAGATGATGATGATGATGATGTTAAGGATTGAGCCAAAAAAAAAAAAAAAAAAAATCTATGAAAAAGTACTATTATCCCTGTGTAACAGAGGAAGAAACTGAGGCTCAGAGAGGGCCACAAGGAAAGGAAGTGGCCCATCAGGATTGGCACTGCGCCTGCCCCGGTCCCTGTGCGTGTGTGCCCGCGTGCCCGTGCGTGTCCCCGTGTCCTCCCCGGCTCCCCCGCAGGGCCGGCCCTTCCTGCCGCCGGCGGGCGGCCCCGCGCCCCCCTGCCCTGGACTTCCTGTGGCCGCCTGTTTGTTTGCGAGCCCTGGTGGCGGCGGCGGCAGGAGAAGGAGGGAAATCGAATCAATAATGCCCTGGTTCCCGCAGGAAACGGCCGTCAGACACGCTCGCCGCCTCCCTCCTCGCCCGGGGGGCAGGAAACGCAGGGACGGATGCCAGCCCCGCTGGGAGACCTTGGCCCGGCGGCGGCGCGGGCGGGGAGGGGCCGGGCCGGGCCGGCTCTCACCTGATGTCTGGGTAGTCCCGCACCAGCACCCCCACCTCCACCTGGATGCTGGGCGTGTCCTCCAGCTGCAGGACTTCCGCCAAATGGGGCACCACGGCGTCCAGCCACGAGGCCTGCGACTCCTGCAGGGGAGGGGGCCAGGCTCACTCCCCCGCCCCATGGCGCCCCCCTCCCGCCACCACCACCGCCAAACCAGCCCCTCCCAAGACCAGGCCTAGGGGCAATTCCCTTGGCCTTCCTGGCCTCAGGGGACGCTTTGGCCAGAGGTTATAAGGAGACTTTGGAAATCAAGAAAAATCCATAATACACTTCCAGTTTTGCAGATAACCTGGGGCATGTCAGTTCCGCCCCCCCCCCCAAAAAAAATGCAAGTTTGCAAAATGATACTGTTGTGGGAAACTGGGCAAAGAGTTTTCTCTATACTCTTTCTCACAACTGCACGTGAATCTACAGCTATCTCAATAAATTAAAAAACAAAAAACCAAAGCACACCAAGGACTCCAGGCCAGAAACCCCTGCAACTGGGACTAGGGGCTGAGTGAGACCCTCCCAGCCCTGCTGATCACGCCTGACTACAAATTACATTTGGGTTCAGAAATACTACGCTTCAGCGTCTGTTTGTGCTCATATTCATAGTTAATGTTTATGAAGCGTTAACTCCGCGCCAGGTACCGTCCTAAGCGCTTTACGTAAATTAACTTATTTAATCCTCGCAGCACAGGTAGGGTGCGTTATTATCCTCATTTTACAGCCAGAGAAACTGAGGGCACCGGCGGCGCGCTCTCCGGCAGCAAGAGAGCGGCTTATCTGCGCCACGGGGCCGCGCCTGGAAGTGACCCGGCTGCCTGTTGTTATTCTTGGAGAGCGGCTCTTGGAGAGTCGGGAGAGCGTGTTATTCTAGGCTCCGGCCCCCGCCGCCGGCTTTCGAGTCCGGGGTTCTCGGAAGCCCGGGTTTGCCCTGGTTTCTGAGGGCGCCCCCGCCCCGCACTGACCAGCCGCCTGAACAGCCTTTGGAGCTGCGCCGCGTCCTCCCGGAGCCTCCCGGCCACGCGGCTGCGGGTCCGCGCCGAGCGGCAGCGCAGGCGCCCGCGGAGCAGGGGCTTCACGTACTCGACCAGCGCTCGCCGGTGCAGCTCGGCCACCAGCACCTGGGGGGTGGGGGGGATTGAGGGCGCGAGGGGTGAGCCGCGCCCGACCGCCCCCCACGGGAACACCCCTCCCCGCCTCGCTCCCACCCCCGGGGCGCGCCCCCGACTCCCAACGGGTGAACCTGGCGATGCCCCCCCCTGCCCCCTCACCCGCCCGCGGACCCCCTTCCCGGTCCCCAAAGGGTGCCCCATTCCACCCCTCTCTCTATTCCCTCGAGCTCCGCCTCCCACCTCCCAGCGTCCTCCAAGGCTTTCTGCACCCTCTGCCCCACCCTACACCCCAGTTCCCGTGGGCACGCCGCCCCGCGCCAGAAGAGGCTTCCCGCCCTGCAGGGGTCTCCCCACCCCACCCCGGGCGCGCTGCCCACCGCCCACCCCGGCGCAGGCGCACCTGGTAAGGCTCGTCCTGCATCCTGCGCAGGGCCAGGGCCTGGGCGCCCAGCGTGCTCAGGACGCCGTCCAGCGCCTCAGGGCTGCTCAGCCACTTCCGGCGCATCAGCTTGTTGAAGTGGGGCTGGAGGGACAGAGGTGGGCTCAGCGCACTCTCTCCTCCACCTTCTTTCTGCACTTCAGCCCTCCCCGAGTCCTGCCTGAAGCCCTGCTCCATGCTGAGCAGGGCTGGGGGTTCTGGGGACACTGTGGGGACTGAGACAGCGTCCACCGCGCGTAGATAGTGATGGCAGTCAGAGCTCCCAGGCTCACCCGCTTTCATTCAGAAACGGTCATTCAACAAATGCTTTCTGGGGCCCCCTCCTATGGGAGAACAAGACAAACAAACTCCTGTGCTCTCCCAATCCTGAGATGGTAGGGGGACTTAAGCACTAGCCAAGCTTCGGTGATATGAAGGAATTACTGTCCCATTCATCAGGTGTGAAAATGGCATGCGATTATGTTTGCTAAAAAAGGCTTCCACATTTTTGGGGGATACAGCCTGCAGAGTTGATGGATGAAATGATAAGACATCAGGGATCTGCTTTCAAAGAATCCAGTGAGCAGGGCAGGTGGGGGAAGAAATGAAGCAAGATTGGCCAGGAGCTGATACCAGGCTGCCTACTTTTGTGTATGTTTGAAATTTTCCATAATAGAAAGTTATTTTAAACACATTCCAAAAATCCCTGCCTTTGAGGAGGTAACATTCCAATGGAAGGAGACAGACAATAATAATTAAAAAAAAAAAAAAAAAAGATATAGCATGGCAGATAACAATAAATGCTTTGCAGACAAATATAGCAGGGAGCGGAGATGGGGTATGGGAGCTTCTATTTTAAATACCATGGTCAGGGAAATTCTCACTGAGAAGGTGATATCTGAGTAGAGACGAATGAGGTGAGAGAGGGAGCTATGCGGATATTTGGGGAACAGCATTCCAGGCAGAAAGAACAGCAAAGGTGATGGCCCTGAGGCTGGAATGTACCTGTCCTGTTCCAGGAGGCCAGTGTGGCTGGAGTGGAGTGAGTAAGAGGGGAGTGGGAGGAGATGAGGTCAGAGAGGGTAGGGGACAGATCCTGCAGGGCCTTGTGGGTCATGGGAGGCCTTGGCTTTGACCCTGAGTGAAGTGGAAGCCACGGGAGGAGTGTGAGCTGATGCTCAGCGTGGATCAAGCTTGTGTACAGCCAGGCACGCACGCTCCCCTATACTCCCACGGGTCTCTCCAAACGCTCTCACCCATTCTGAACTGGGCCCCCTTGGGCCATGCCCAGGGGCCCTTAGACTCTAGGGCCTGGGGAAGCCTGGGCAGGGATCTGGGGGACCCCGAGGGGAGGAGCTCCACCCAAACCCCAGGGATCCTCCTGCTGGGGCCTCTCTGTCCTCCTCTCGGCCCCTTTTCCCTACTTCTTTCTTTCTGCACCCCCTTCTGCTGTCCAGACATGGCCACAGCCACCATCGCCGTTCCTCCTCCCTCCTCCTCACTACTTCCCCAACATCGAGTCATGGGCCTGAGGGGAAGGGGGGGGGCTCTTGTCCTGGCACTGGCAGCACCCCTGGCCCCTCCCGCACTCACCTGCAGCTCCTGGAACAGCAGGTCCGCCAGGACACGGTGGCACAGCCGGGTCACACGGTCCAGAGCACTGGCTGCCGCTTCCCGGGCCGGCTCGCTTTCAGGGGGTCCCACCCGGGCCAGGCGCTCGGCCAGGGCTCTGCAGGGAGCCCAGAGTCAGAGAACCCCAACATCCCAGCCCAGCTGCCTCAGGGGGACCCCAACTCCATGGGGATCCAGGGGTGACAGGTCATGATAGAGGAGCTCGGAAAAGCTGGGGGCAATGGGAGAAGGTCTGGGGGGCCTAGAAGTATTGGGGGACATCTGGGGAGCAGGGGGATATCTGGGGCTGGAGACATTAGGGGGAGCATGAACTGTCCAGAGGAATAGGGAATGTCTGGGGGGATGGTGAGAAATGTCAGGGATTAGGGGATTTCTGGAGGGCTGGGGGATATCTGGGAGCTGTGGAATGTCTGGGGTGCTGTGGAATGTCAGGGTGTGTCTGGGGTATGTTGGGGAAGGGGTCTCTCTGGGTCTCAGTTTCTTTTGGTGCTTTTCTGAGTGAGAGTGGAGAATTTTGAGGCTCACTCAAAACTTTAGTGGTTTGGGTTTAATAAAAGTCTGGGGACCCCACTTCTATAATTGCAAAGTTCTACCCTTCCGGTTTTCTGTAATTACAACAATCTATGATTCTGCAGTGCTGAAGGGAGAATACCCTGCTTCCAGTCTCATGAAGGGAGATTTGGCAGCTTCAATCCCAAATCATAAACTCCAGGCCCTCGACCCCATGGGGCAGGCCCCCTTCTGGGAACGTGTCACCCAGATTTCCCCATTTAGGGCAGATGCCACGTGCACAAGACTATTCTCTGCAAAAAGACAGAGCCAAATATCCATCCACTGGGGATGGGTTAAACAAACGGTGCATCCAAACAGGGGAGCAGCTTCAAACATTAAAACGGAACGTGGAAACTCTTCACGCACCGATACGGAATGATCTCCAAGCTGGCAAAGGGCAAAGGGCAGAAGTGTGTACAGTATTCTACTGTTTGTTTTTGTTTTTAAAAAAGGGAAATGAGTGATATATATGCACATAGTTAAATATATTCTCATGTATATGTAAAAATATGTATATATGCTCATGCATTTAATATGTATAAATATATATGTAATATATGTATATATATGTGTATGATCATATATTTACATTTAAAAATTTTTTTTATATTTACATTTATTTGCATGTATTTCCTGGTAAATGTCTAAAACAGTCCTACAAAGATATGGGAGGAATTGTTAACAGAGACCTCCTCAGGGATGGATATCTGCTGGAAGGGAGACTTTTCTCTATGGGCCCTTTTACATGTTTTGAATTTTGAACCAGGTCAATGCATCACCGATTTTTAAAATGCAATTAGAAACTGTTTAAAGTGTGATTGTGAAAACCTTGTGGCTCCCATTCCCCTTATCCAGTGTATGGACAGATGAGTAGAAAAATGAGGACAAAAGGTAAATTAATAATAGGGAGGGATGGTGGGTATGGGATGTTCTGGGTGTTCTTTTTTTTTAATTTAATTTTTATTCTTATTCTTTTTCTGTGTAATGAAAATGTCCAAAAATTGATTGTGGTGGTGAATGCACAACTATATAAAGGTATTGTGAACAACTGATTGTGCACTGTGGATGATTGTACAGTTTGTGACTATATCTCAATTTAAAAAAAATGGCTAAGAACAAAGGAAAGCAGAGAAAAAGACCAAGAGAATCTGTGCTTCTTAAACTCCTGGAGTCCGGCTTCTCTGTTTCTGTAATTTGAACCCTCTACTGATCTGATGATTCTATAATTCGAATTCTCTGTGACCCGCCACGGTTCTTTCTAGGACTCCCGGATCCTGTGCCCCTTGTACGGGCCTCCCTGGCCCAGCTCTGGGTCCCCGCCCAGGATCCGGGCACCCACACAGTGTGAGGGGCTCTCACCGCAGAGGGGGCCCGCAGTTGACCAGGGCGATGGTCCTGCTGATGTAGGCGTCGGCCGGCAGCTCCCGGACTCCTGGGTTCTCGTGGAATCGCTCCACGCGCTGCTGGAAGCTGGTGAGAGGAGGAGGGGAGGCGTGACAGATGGCGCACAGCGGGGTAAGGGCCCCTTGCTGGGCATTCAGCCACCAAAGCCTGGGATTCCCACTGGGACACTCCTGCCCTGTTCCCTTTCATCCCACCCCTCCCCCGCCTCTGGTGGATCCAGGTCCCTAGGCCCCCCAGACAGGTGCCCCCACTCTCCCTCCATACCTCTGCAGGAACTCTGCCAGGCCCCCCAGGCAGCAGTGGGCCATCCGCTCCCCGAACTCCTGGCTGATGCGGGGTGCCCGCTCTGTGTGCTCTTCCAGCAGCTGCGCGGGGCCGGGGAGATGAGAAGGGATTGGGAGGGAGGCGAGGTCTCACCTTCTCACCCCCACACTGTCCAGCTGCTCCCCCTTGCCTCCTGCCCGCCCCCTACCTCGCACACATCCTGAGCCAGCCTGCTGGGCGGGTCCTCGAGGCCCCCCCAGTGCTCCTCGTCCTCCTGGAGCACTCGCAGCAGGGCTGCCCGCGTCTGAGCCTGGAGTGGGGGAGATGGGGGGAGAGGCAGGAGTTGGGGGCTGCCTGGGGGGCTCTCTCTCCCTTTCTACCACCCTGATCCCCTCCCTCGTAGCTCCAAGCAGGCCTGGGTTCTGTCAATGAGATCGTAGCCAAGGCCAGTCGAGGTGAAGCTGGGGTGGGAGACTGGGCCAGACAACTTCCACAGCCCCTGACTTTTCTAAGCCTAGGATATCGTGACCCTGCACGTCCTCCATCTAACAGCCGGGGGGTTGAGGGGTCTGTGATTTCATTATCTGATGGTTCTCAGACTCTGCTCTCAGGTTCTGCAAAAACAATTCAAGATCCTCAGACTATGATTCAAAAGTTCCAAGGGTCTGGGATTCCCTAGTCAAGTGCTTGTCTTCAATCTGATGGATCTGAGGATCTTGGATTCTAAGATTCTAGGCTCTTGGGCTGCAAAGATTCTGGTTTCAAGGGATGGGGCAGGGACCGGCATTCAGGAAAAAAAATGCTGCCATGGGCAGCCTGGGTGTTCTGACTGGCAGCCTGGGCATCCAGTTACTACCCGCACTGGCCATCAGCCCTGCCTAGAAGATGCCCAGTGCCACCCTTCCGTGGGTCTTTGGGTCTGTGAGCTGAGGTTCTGTGACTACCTTTCTCTCACTCTAAGATTTGAAGTGTCGGAAGGTATTAAACTTTTCCTGAGCGTCTCTATGCCAGGCCAGGTGGTGTTGGAGATACCGCACAGCCCAGAAGACAGAAATGATCAGGGTAGGTTTCCATTTCTACGTCTCTTGGACAGGGCTTTGGAACAGAACTTGGAAAATCACTGAAGGAGAGGCGGAGGGGAATGCCCCCCACCATGTCCACTGTGACACCCCCTCCCCTGCCGCAGAACACCTCCCTTTCCAGAAGGGCCCGTGCCAAGCCCCAGGTACCTTGACATCTGTGACACATTCATCCTCCAAACCCCGCAGGGTGCCGGGGGACAGAAGGGGTCCCAGCTCCCCGTTCTCCAGGGCGACCATGTCCACCAGCCCCAGGACCTCTCTAGGGGTGGAAAGGAGAGACAGGGAGGTCTGCAAGGGGTGGGGCTGGGCAGCTGGACCCCTCCTCAGCCCTTGGGCCACTGTGTGAGTGTCCCGGACCCCTCCCTTCCTCTCCCCGGGCTGGCTTTGCTCATCCCTCAGAGGAAGTCCTTGGAACCACTGCTCCCTGGCTCCGGCTCTCTGAGTCAGCTGCCTGATGGATGGCGTCCGGGCAAGACTCTAGGGGTCAGGCCCAGGCTTGAGGACCTGGCACCCAGCCTCGTTCACAACTGGCTTTATCAGACAGAAGCTCCCTTCCCTCTCCACTCTGCATCCCCACTACCTTCAGGCCTCAGAGACCTCCTGGATCCAGCCCTCACTCCTTACTACTCCCTTGCATGCTCCAACCTGTGCAGTTTCATCACTGCCGCCCACCTCCACACACCCCCACGACACAAGCAGGCCTGGGTTCTATCAATGAGTTCATAGCCAAGGCCAGTCGAGGTGAAGCTGGGGTGGGAGACTGGACCAGGTTTTTGTTCATGGCATAGTCTCAGCCAGAAACACCGTTTCCCTAACAATTAGACTTATAATTCATATCCCACCACTCCAGGAAGCTTTCCAGGCTCCTTTATCCCACCTCAATCCCTCCTGAATGACATGAGAACTCCCACCAACACGGATTCCCAAGCGGGATCTCGGGGGTCGGTGTGGGGGGCTGTTGCCTTCCCCTCCTTCTGGTAACAGCACGCTGGTTTTGTTTGAGGACCCACCCACACCCTCCACTCTCCAGCATGTGGTTTGGGTGTAGCTAACTCCCTTTTCCCGGGAGCGGGTACACGGCCCAGTCCCAGCGAAACCCCATATTCTATGGCCCAGTCACAGAATGGACACGTTTTAGGATTCAAAGGTTCAATAGGTATAGGATTCTGGGGCTGGAGGGTCAGTGGGGCTGGGGTTCTAGATGCCAAGATTGTAGAAGTCAAGGGGCCAAGGGCACTCTGTCCTAAAATGGGAAAGTCAATTATGCCAAGGTTCTAGGACCCAGAAAGGGAAGGAGGCTGAGGTTTGAAGGCCCCTGATTCTAGGTTCTAGGATCTAGAGGGGCAGCAATTCTAAAGTCCTAAGATTGGGTGAGTCTGCAGGGCTAATGCCCAGGGAGCTCAAGAAAGAGTGGCAGAAGGACCCTAAGATTCCAGGGGTCACCCGTGCTGAGGTTCTTTCTAGTCCTGGAAGTGGAGGTGATGCCAAGGGTCTAGGCCTGAAAATCCATGGTGCTAAGATATTAGGACCCAGACTGTCAGCTGTGCTTAAGGTTCTAGGTCCAGAAGGGAGGAGAGTGCTGTGGTTCCAGAACTGGAAGGGCTCCCCGCTGTTTTAGAACTGGAAGAATCGATTTTGCTAAGGTGGCAGGACTGCAGGATGGATAGTGTTAAGATTCTGGGATTGTACGGCACAACAGTGCTTTGACATCCACTGGAACGGTCCTTTGTGCCACAGTTCTAGGTGGCAAGGGTCAGCTCTTCCCAGAGCCTTAAGATCAGAGGAGTCAAGGGTCCCTGCGGGGAAGCCCGTTCCAAGGCGGGGCGGACCGGGGCCAGCTCACCTGGGGTACACCTGGTTGTGCCAGTGCAGCAGCGCGTAGCGGTCGGCCAGCGGCAGCCTCCGGCGGGCGGCCACCCCCAGCCACTCGGCCAGCGCGCCGTGGTAGCCGCGCAGGTAGACGCCGAAGGCGCCCAGGCCGGCAGGGTAGGCGGGCGCCAGGCGGCCCCGCACCACGGCCATATCCTCCAGCAGCCGCGCCCGCAGCGCCTCGAGCTGCCCGGCTAGGCCCCCGGGCGCCCCGGGCGCTGCCGCCTCCAGGCGCTCCCGCGCCGCGCGTGCCACGGCCTCGGCCCAGCGGGCGCGCAGCCTGCGGGCCGCCCCGGCGCCCCGGCGCCCGTCGGCCGCCTCCTCCTGCACCAGCACCTGGCCGAGCTGCGCCACGGCGCCCGCCCCGGCGCCCGCGCCCGGCCCGGGGCCCACCAGCGTCTCGCGCACCAGCGCCCACAGCTCGCGCTGCAGGGCCTCGTAGAGCAGCGCCACGTCCCGCGCCCGGCGACCCCCGCCGGCCCCCTCGGCCTTGGGCGGCCCCGGGGCGCCGCCCCCCGACGCCGCCAGCTCCTCGGCCTCCAGCTCCAAGATGTGCTCGTCGGCTCGCGCCAGCTCGCGCTGCTGGATCAAGCTCAGGATCTCCAGCACTGTGGGGGCAAGGCGGGAGGTCAGCGGGGAGGAAACTGGGCGGTGGGATGTGTGTTTGGGGCGGGGGTGATGAGGGGATGAAGGTTGGGAAGGGGGAACGGTGGGGGGGGGGTCAAGGCTAAAGGGAGAGCCAGGGGAAGGAGAGAACATAAGAGTGAGGATGGTCCGTGGAGGGAGGGGTAGGATGGGGGGTAGGTGGGGAAGTTGAGGCATGGCGGGGTAGGAGGGAGGCATGGGGACCAGAAGTGGAAGAGGACAGGACGGAGGGAGGAGGGAGATAAGGGAAGGGGAAGGGAAGAATTGACCGGGAGGAAGAAGGTCAAGGTTAGATGAGGGGAGGAGTGGGGGAAGGGAGGATAGGGGAGAGGGCTGGGGAGAGGACCAGGAGTGGGGGAGTAAGTCAGAGGCCAAGGGGGGTGAGGCGAAGATGGTGAAGAAGGAGGAAGGTGAAAAAGGGGTAGGGTGGACGGAGAAGGGATGGGCAAGGGTTAGAAGGGGAAGAGGAAGTTTGGAGATGAGAGGGACGTCTGGGTATGGGAAAAGGTTAAAAGACCAGATGGGGTCAGGAGATAAGGAAGAAGAGGGTGCGTGTCAGAGAATAGGGATGGGGAAGTGAGGAGGTCGGGGTTGGGAGAAGGATTGGGGAAGGAGAAGGTTAGGGGCGTGAGATAGGGGTCGGGGATGGAGGAGGGCAGCAAGGAGGGGGTTAGGGAATGAAGAGAGGTCAGAGAGGTGGAAGGAGTTGTGGGGGACGGTGTGAGCCTGGAGAGGAGGGAGGAAGTGGAGAGAGCCAGTGGGCAGGGTGGAGGCTTGGAGGTGGTGCGAGGCTGTCAAGACCAGAGGTGGGGTCTTTTGGGGGTGGGGATGGCTGTGGGGTTGCTCTGGCACTCTGATGAGTTCAAACTCCCCAAGAAATGGTGGTCATGGGGTTGGGAGCCTCTGAGAGGAGGCAGAGGGAGGGTCCCAGTGGCCCAGGGTTAATACCCTGACACCTCCTCCCCCCTCGGCTTCCTCCCTGGCAGAGAAACTATTTCCTGGCCAGCGCTATTTCTGCCCATCCGTTTCCAGAAGGCGGGGGCCCCAGTCACCCCCTCCTCACCTCCTTGCAGTGCCCTCCCAGTCTCCAGGGAGCTGGGGCTGAAATAGCCTCTGGCCAGGATGTGGAGGGCATCAGAGGACACAGAAAGGGCTCTCCCCAGGTCCCCAGGGCTGGGGAAGTGGGGGCCTGAGGGGGAGCAACTAGGAGCAGGAAAGAGGGGTGGTGATGGAGAGAAAGACGGAGTTGGGGATGGGGTTGAATTAAGGTAGGGGTTGAGACAGTGTTGGGAATGGGTTTCAGGAATGAAATGGGGAAGGGATTGGATGGAGGTGAGGCTGGAGTTGAAGGAGATGGTTAGGGCTGGGAGAGTTTAAGATTAGGATGAAGTTGGGGCTGGAATTGGTGGAGGGGGGAAACGGGAAAGGAATTGGGGATGATATCAGGATTTGGGGTGGGGATGGGGTTGGAAACACAGATGGAGATGAGTTGAGGAGAAAGTTGAGGACAGAGTGAAGGTTGAGAGGTTGATGTGAATTTAAAGATGAAGTTTGGACATATTAGGATTTGAGGATAGGAATATGGATGGACTTGAAGATAGAGTTGGGGGTGGGCATTTAGGATTGGGATGGAGCTGACATTGGGATCTGGCATGGAGATGGTATTAAGGATGAAGGAGGAGATTGAGGATGGGGTTGGGGTTGAAATTGGGTGCTGCGGAGGGACTAGGAATGGGTGTGGGGCTGAAAAAGGAGGTTGAAGAGAGGGATGGGGTAGATGCTGGGATGGTTCTGGGGGAGGGTTAGGAGCAAGACTGAAGGGGGGAAGAGGGGTTGATGTTGGACACAGGGATGGGATCAGAGTAGAGGGATGGGACGTGGGATGGGACTGGGGTTGAGGTTGTCATGGCGTCAGGCATAGAATGAGGTTAAAGATGGGTCTTGGAGAAAAGGTTGGGTTGTGAGTGTCTCAAGGTGGAGACTGACGGCGGGATTGGAATTGGTATGGGGATGGAGATAGAAAAGGCATTGAGGAGGACATTGGGGTTGAGGGTAGGAATGGGGTTGGGGTCGAGATGGGATGGTGATAGCTTTTGGGGGTTAGAGTTGAGGGATGAATATAGATGTTAGGAATGGGAACAAGTTTGAAGATGAGGTTGAAGGTGGAGATTGGGGATGGGGTTTAAGATCAGGATGGAATTAGGGTTGGGGTTCCCTAGGGTGGGGATGGAAAAGGGGCAGGGATTGGGGATGAAGGACGAGGCTGAGGATGGGGTTGCTTTGAAGTTTGGGGCTATTGCTGGGGCTGGGGCTAGGAATGGAGCGGAGGAGGGATGTTAGAGAGGGAAATAATGTTGAAAATGGGTGCTGGATGTGGGGATGTGGTTAAGTTTGAGGTTGAGGAAGGAAAGCTGGTTGAGGCTGGGGAGGGGTCAGATTGGAGATGGGACCCGAGGGGATTAGCACGGTGTTGGACCTGGGACGAGGTTAAAGGTGGCAGGTGGAGAGAGAGAGGGACTGGGACTACGGTAGGGATGGCTTGGAGCTGTGTATGGAGCTTAGAGATGGAAGCTGGAGATGTGAATGGGGACTGGATCCCAGGGGAAGGCTGGGCTGGGATCAAGCATGAAGACTGAGGATGGTCCAAGTTTGGGGACGGAAAGGGGTGCTGGGCCCAGGCCTGGGCCAGGGCTCCTCCTCCCGACTCACCTGACAACGGCTCTTTCACCTTTGGGGGCTCCGGGACCTTGGGTGGGGGCTCGGGGGCCGCCTCACCTGCGGGCACCACCCTCTCGGCCAAGGATGCGCGCCGCGGCTTGGGCCCGCGCCCCAGTCTCAGGAAGGCCAGTCTCCGGGCGGCCTCCCCAGCGGCCTCCTCATCGCCCTGGCCGCGGAGGCCCTGCAGCCTGGCCAGGAGACCGAAATCTGCCGAGCTCCTCCGGAGCCCTGGTGCTAGCACCCGGCCCAGGAAGGAGCGGGGTTGCTCGGTCCCGGGGCTGCCCGCTCGCCGGCCCGGGGCCCAGCCGAGCCGGAAGGGGGCCAGGCCCGCCAGCTTCTCCAGGGTGGCGCGGCGGTGACATGATGCCCCACTGGGGAGGGTCCCGAGCTCCCCAGTCTCTTCTTCCAGCCCTGGAGCCTCCTCAAAGGGATTCCGAGAGGACCTGAGGGGCAGGGTCCCTGCCCGGGGCACCTTAGGGTTCGCCAACCCTAGACTCTTCAGGATGGGCATTTTGATCGGCGGGGACCTGGGGAAAAACCAGTAATGACCATGGACGATTGTGTTATCAGTGCTGCTGTGTACTTGTGTGTAGCGTGGGTGTGCATGTGTGTGTGTGTGCACCAGGCCCTAGCCAGACACTTACTAACTCCCTGAATCCTCACAGTCCCGTGAGGTGAGGACTGTTATCTCCATTTTGAAGATGAAGAAACTTAGGCTCAGAAGGCAAAGGCTCACGCCCAAGATCCCACAGAGATTCTGGGATGGAGGTGGGATTTGCAGCCCCCTCTGTCTGATTGCAGAGCTTGGATTCTCTCCCCTGAGCCTCTGTGTTCAGGCCCTGCCTCCACCTGGCTCCTGTCCCAGCAGAAAGGAGCAGGGGGTCTGGGGGGGGCAGTTCATGGTCTTAGTTGACCTTCCTACTCCATGAGGAGATGGGTTCAGAGAGGGCAAGGGCCTCTCCCAAGGCGGCACAGCCAGCCAGGCACTGAGACTGCCTGGGGACCCAGGTACCTGCCATCCACCAGACATCCAGACTGGACACCTGGGCACCTGTCCTGACTCCTTTGTCCCCCTCGTCTCCCCTGTCCAATTAGCCTCCTGTCACCTCTATCTCATTCATTCCTTCAGCAAACACTGGGAAATAGAGTAGGCAGAGCCATAGAGATGGAAAGCAGCTTATGGTTGCCAGGGGCTGGGGGAAGAGGGGGAACGGGGAATGACTGCTGAATGGGTGCTGGGCTTCCTTTTGGGGTGATGAAAATGTTTTGGAACTAGAGAGTGGTTATGGTTGCACAACTTTATGTTTATACTAAAAGCCACTGAATTGTATATTTTTAAATGGCTTAAATGGTGAATTTTATGTTATGTATGTTTTACCAGTTTTTTTTTTTAAACGTACTGGGCATTTGCCCTGGGTCCAGCCCCGTGCAGGCATGGGGGACACAGCACTTGCCGGGGCAGACCGAGTCCCTGCCCTTGCAGAGTTCACAGCTACTTGACTCCTGACCACCCCATCTCCTAAGCCTCTGTACCCTGTTCGCCTGTCTTCTTCCCTCCCCCATGGCTCTTACTCCAGGCCAAGCCTAGCCCCAGCCTCCTCCAGTCTTGCCCCCACAAGCCCACCTTTGAGGATCTTGTTAAAATACACACCTGATCTGGAGCTGCCCCTGCTCCTAACCCTTCCATGGCTCCCCAGTGCCCTCAGAACAAAGCCCAGGCCCCTCCCCCTGAGCCTGCATGGCCTGGCAGCTGCCCACCTTACTAGTCCCATCCCTCTTCCCCCTCCTTCTTTATATACTCCAGACTCCTTTGGCTTTCAGCATCTGCCTGTCCCTTTACCTGGAAGCCTGTTCTCTGTGCTTCATTCATGCTTCAAGATCCAGTCACTAGGTCTCCTCCTCCAGGAAGCCCTCCCTGACCTCCAGGTGGGTCAGAGGCCCACTCTGGCTCCCACAGTCCCTAGGCTCCCCCACTCCAGCCCTGTCCCCTCTGGGCAATTACTGTCTGGGGGTGGGTCTGTTCCCCCACTGGACTGGGAGCCCCTGGAGGGCAGGGCCAGGGCTGCCTCAGTTACTGCTGTGTCCCCAGCACCCAGCACAGGGCAGGCACAGGGCAGGCGCTTGGGGAGTGGGTGCGAAACAGGAAACACAGGAAGGAAGAAGGCAGGACAGTTCATTCCTTGGGAGGGGAGGAGGAGTGATGAGTCGAGTTGGGGAGGTCACTAAGGGGCAGACCACACATGGCCTTGAACTCGGTAACAAGGGACTTAGGCTTTCTCCCAGGGGCCTGGGGGAGCCATGGAAGGGTTTCTTTAAAAATTAGTAAATATTCCAAACATCAGAAAAGTACACAAAACTAACTTGAACGCACCCCTGTGCCTACGTTCCAGTTAATATCCAATGTTAACATCTGCTCTATTTGCTTCAGGTTTCTTTGTTTTTTGTTTTTTGTTTTTTACTTTTAAGAATCGAAGCATTACAAAGGCGTTGCAGCCTCCCAGCTCCCTTTCCTGATCCCACTTGCTCTAAACCTCTCCCGAGGAAACCAGCCTCCGGAATTTGCTGTCCATCTGTCCAAGCAGATTTTTATCCTATGCCTACATAGACTTGTATCCAGAAATAATAATATATTGTCTTACAAGGCTTCAAACCCTATATAAATGGCATCATACTTTTTGTATTCTGCAATTTGCCTTTTTTTTTTTTCCTTTTGGCTCCGTTATCCCTGTGAGATCTGCCAATGTCTGTCCACGCAGAGGTTGTCATTTCTTTTTTAGGTGCCGCATAATATTCCATTGTATGACTATGCCAAAATCGTGCACATAAATTGTCAGATGCTCCCATGTTCTCCTCTTGCTGGGCAAGGAGGTTGCTTTGAACTGTGGCAGGGTTCTGGGCAGGCGTGGGGCAGGGGCAGGAGGGTGCAGCTGTGTCGGGGAAGATGGGAAGGGGGCCTGGGGGTGGGGGATGCTGGGGTTAGAGGCACCTGGGGGTGGCTGGGCCAAGGGCAAGTGCACCTATTTTCTGTGGTGAGAGGCCCCCCTTTTCCCCTCTCCCACTTCAGCCTCTTGACTTCAGATGCTGTATCCCAACCCTCCTATTCCTAGATAAACCCTCCCAGCCCTGTCCAGTCTCATGGTCCCTTGTCCCCCAGGGAGGCAATCACCATGGCAACCCCTTGCCTGGAGCCCCCCCCCCGGCTGTGTGCAATCAATACCACCCTCCCATCCACACACACACACACACACACACACACACACACACACACCATACACACGCTGGTGTTTTATGTTTTATCTTTCTCCTTTCAAACTGGCTCCCGCACGCCTCCTCCACCAAATGGCTCCATCTCCTCTCCCCAAAATTGGAGTCTCCAGTTGAAGCCAACATGGCCCAAACTGGGCTTGACATTCCCCCAACCGGCCCCACCATCCCCTCCCCCAAAACCAGGCCCATCGCCCCCAAACTATTTCCAACTCCCCCAAACCTGGCTGCAACAGTTTCCCAAAATGGGCTCCGACGTCTTTCCCCTTCCTGACCCCTACATCCCCCCTCTGCAAACTGGCCGTGACATCCTGCCCATTCCAGCCCCCTCGACTGCCTCCCAGTGCCCATCCCCTGACTCACTTCCCGGGCAGCCTCGAGCCCCCAGCCTCCTGGCTCCAGGATGTCTTGGCCACCAGAGCTTCCCTCTTTGGGCCCCTCCCCCTCTTCCTTGCTGCCAGCCTTTCCCCCAGAGCCCCATCCCCTCCGCAGCAGCCCTGACCTCTCTCTTCAGAATTCATCGTTTCTAGTCCCCAGTGTCCGCATCAGAGACCTGTCCTTACAAATCGTGTGTGTGCGTGTCCCCAGCCCATCTCCAGCCAATACAGCCGCAACTCAGCAGTCATTGCCCCCAAACACAATTATGTCATGAGCCCAACCCCAGCTTGTCCTCATCTGCTCCATCTCCACCCCAACCCTGTCCCCATCTCCCAGACCCATCTCTTGGGGGTGACCCAAAGCCCTTGATCTCTCCCTGCCTCAGTCTTCCCAGCTGGACTCAGAGGACATCAGACTCACGGTTATCGCATCTCTCTTCTACCTTGGTGCTTCCAAGACATCGATGGCGCCACTGCAGCCTCCCTGGGCCCCAGAGACCCTGGCAAGTCTGCCCCGCACCCTGCCCCCGGCTCCTTTTTTCTCTCCCCAAATCAAGCCCCAGATTCTCTCTTTGCCCCCAGACCCTCCTGGGTTCAAGGCATGGTTTTCATCAACGGTACTCCAGCCCAATTCTGGGAAGTGCCCCTGCCCCCACCCTTCACCAAGGAGCCTGGGGGTGGGGGGCGTGAATCCTGCCCCCTCCCCGCCACATGCTCACCTCTGTCAGGAGTGCCTCTATCCCTGCCGCTGTCCTGTCCCGAGGCTACTTCGGCTGGGTCTGCTGAGAGCTTGGATCTGAAGGGGGGGCACTTGTGGGAGGACAATTTCCTGTCAGGAAACCCCTCCCTCCCTGGGGCCAGGGGCCGGGAAGGACTCATTATCTGTCTGCCCTCTCAGGCCCGGCTGCGGCTGGGCTGAGAAGGACAAGGCCCCCAGCCCAGCCCCACCCTGAGGCCCCCAGGCCGGAACCACCCCCCCCACACACCCCCGTTCTTCACACTTCCCAAGGTGACAACACCGTCCTGGGCGCCCCAGGGACACACCCCTCGCTGGACACGGGCCCAAAGCTGCTCTCCAGCCCGGACAGACCCAGAGGCCTTGGAGCGAGAACCCAGATGTCCTCCCCTCTCTCAAGGGCTCCCTGCTGTGGAAAGAAGACACTGAAGAGGGTTCTGTAGGGCCCAGAGGCTGGGACAGGGCCCCACGGGGGTGACACTGGGCATGGCTGAGGACTGGCAGCTCTCTTTTGCCTGAAAGCCCCTTCTTATATCTCCGGGTCTCAGCTGCAGTGTTCCCCCCACCCCCTCAGAGAGGCCTTTCCCAACACGAGCAGGAAAGCGCCCCTGCTCGCCCTGCACCCCCCTCTCCCGGGGACCATACCCCGATTTTCAGTGCCTTCATAGCCTGTTTCCCAATCAGAAATTACCTGCCTTGTGGGTTTTTCTGACTCCCCCACTAGGATATAGTTTCATCGAAGCAGACTTTGTCCACATGGTCATTTTTATATCCCAGATTGGTGCCCGGCATATAGTAGATGTCAGTAGAGATTTGTTAAAGGAATGCACAAATGGGGGCGGGATAGAGCTGAGGACTGGAGGTGGGCTCGGAGCACTTCCCGATGGAGTTGGGATTGGTGATGGAGACTGCAGGTGTGGCTGGGGCTGGGGAAGGGTTGGGTGTTGGGTGGGCTTGGATGGGGGGCTTAGGGTTAAGTTTAAGGCTGGGTTTTAGGTTTGGGGGGGCAGTCTGGGAGCTCAGGCACAGCCTGGGTGTCTGGGGCTGGGGCAAGCGATGACCGGTGTAGGCAAAGTTGGGGTCGGGGTCAGGGGTCAGCAGCAGCATGAGCTGTGTGGGCAGGAAGCTTAGGGGAAGTTGGTCTGGGCTTAAGATTCAAAGGTCCTGAAGGCCTTGGTTAGAGACAGTGGGCTGCGGGGGGAGAGGCCGATCGGCAGGAACAGGGAGGCTGGGGCCGGGTGTGATCAGTCGGCAGATCGGGCTGGAACCGAGTGGCCCGCTGCAGGCACGACCACTGTGGAATGTCACCCAGACCCTCCCCCTCTTATTTTAAAAATTTAATATTTTAAAAAATTGAGGTATAATTCGCATATCATAAAATTCATCCTTTTAGAATGTGCAATCCAGTGGTTTTTATTATAAACATAAGGTTGCACAACCATCACCACTATCTAATTCCAGAACATTTCATCACCCCAAAAAGAAACCCCGGACTCATTAGCAGTCGCTCCCCAGTGTCTTTCCTCCCCCCCCAGACCTTGGCAACCACGAATCTTTCCATCTCTATGGGTTTGCTTGTCCTTGACATTTCACGCAAACAGAATCATACACTATGTGACCTTTTGTTTCTGGCTTCTTTCAGTTGGCACCATGTTTTAGAGGTTCATCCATGTTGTCACCTTCCCTCTGGAAACCTCAGTCCCAGCATCTGGGAAATGGGGTGCGCAAGGACTGGGGTTGGGGGGAGGAAGGGTGGGCGCGAGGTGGATTGGATGCGTGTAGGGAGGTGAGCCTCTGCCCCCGTGTGGTGAAAGGGAGAACTGCAGCTCCCTGTGCCAGGGCTGGAAGGGGGGAGGGGCGGGCCAGCTCCTCCATCCCTCCCAAAGACCCCACTCCTCACCCCGAAGAGCCCTTAGGATAAGAAAGCTTCTAGAACACCATCCTGGATTCCTCCCTCTTTGCCTCCCACCACTCCTGAGACTCCTCGGGTCCCATTTGCTGAATAATAATAACAGTGATAATAATGTCACTGGCTTACAAAATTCTAAACTGGCTCTGGGAGAAGCACTTTACTTACGCATTCTCAATGATTCGTTGTGTACCGAGGATGATAATATTTTTATGCAGGGACAGGAAACCATAGTAGTTAAGAGCCCAAACCCTGGAGTTTAGGAACACTTGGGTTCAAATCCAAGACGTACCATTCACCAGTTGCGTGACCTGGACATGTGCCTTCTCTTCTATAAATTGCCCCGTCTGTAAATTGGGGTGATAATGGTGGTCCCTAGTGCCTGACACAGAAGAAGCCTCCATGAATCTATGTAGCTGATAGCATCAGCAAGTGGCCTGCTGGTAAATGGCTTAACAAACTGACTCTGGGGTAGGGGGAGCCCTGATTCGTAGTTTGCCTTGATTGTAACATTTGCCAATTTCCGTGGTGTAAATATTTCCACCAGAGCTAATTTCAAGTTACCGGGGCAATGTCTCTAAAAGCACTGGTGGGAAGAGATGCATAGTAACCCACCATTATATAGCAATTCCACCATGCAGATACAATAAATGAAAATAACCTCAGGAGCATAGTAAAATGTAGTAAAAATAATTAGGACATGATAAGTATTATTAACTTTGTTTTCAATACAATTTATTTAATTGTAAGTGTACATAATTTAACTTTTCCATAATGGCTGCATTTAACAACCAGCTCCCCAAATTCCTGAGACTTTAATAGTTGGCTCTCGTGAACCGGCTCCAGCACACTGCTGTTATCACCACGCCCATTTCTCAGACGGGGAAACTGAGGCTCAGGAAGGACGGTAGGGCAGGAGGATTCCCGGGCCGGGACTCCGCACCGCCCTCCTGCCTCTCTTCCATCCCACCCTCGTCTAGTGGACTTCGAAGTCCTTACCCGCTCTGGCCTCAGTTTGCCCATCCGGAGTAGGGCGATGCCCCTTCCGAGAATAACTACTGTCCCAGGCCAGGTAGCCGGGTAGAGAGGGTCTTTAGACCCCAACCTCGGGGCAGAGGGAAGGAGACTGCAACCCCCAACCTCAGGGTCGGGGTGGGGGGCAGCATTGCTAGCCAGGCTGGTCGGTGACTCTGCGGAGGCCCCACCCACACCCCGCCCTCCCTGGGAGCTCTGTCTGCCTGGTTCCTGCCTCTGGGAGAGAAGGGGGCTGTCTCTGTCTTGCGTCTCTCCTTATCTCCATTTATCTTTACATATGTCCGCATCTCTGTGTCTCTCTTTGTCTCTCTCGGTGTGGGGGTCTCAGCCTTTGGGACTACGGGGCTCTGTTCTCTCTGCCTCTCTCCCCATGTTTCTCCCTCCTTCTG
The DNA here is from genome assembly GCF_015220235.1 of Choloepus didactylus. Lineage (NCBI taxonomy): Eukaryota > Metazoa > Chordata > Mammalia > Pilosa > Megalonychidae > Choloepus > Choloepus didactylus. The sequence continues at coordinate 10,959,381 of NC_051333.1, read as the reverse complement.
TCTCACTGTCTTCTTGTCTCTCTGTGCTTCTCTGTCTCTCTCTCCCTACCTCTCTCTCTCTCCATCTCTGTGTCTGCCTGTCTCTCTGTTTGCCTCTCTGTCTCTGTCGTCTTCAATATCTCTCTCTCCGTCTCTGGCGCTCTGCCTTGGCGTTTCTCTCCCCTTCTCTTCTCCAGTGAGTCCTCGCCCTCCTGTAAGGACACGCCGCTCCCCAGCGCGCCCGGACCTGCCGACGCCCCCAGAGCAACTTGCCCGGCCTTGTCTGCGTCTTTAAGGGCCGGCGGCAGGAGGGCGTGGTCTCGGCGGCCCCGCCCTCCAGCCCCTCCCCCTGACGTCCCTTCCTCCCCGGCCCCTCCACCTCCTTCCTCCGCCGCCGCCCGGGCCGGCTCCGCGCCCCCTCCCCGGCCCCCGCCCGCCTGCCCGTCGCCCCCATGGCGCCCGGGGTCCCCACTCTGCGGGGCCACTAGGACCCTCGGCGTCCCCTCCCCTCCCCCGCCCTGCCCCCTCTCCCGCGGCGCGAACCCGGGCGTCCCCGGCGCCCAGCTTTTGAGCTCGTGCCCCCAGTTCGGCCGGGGGGGGGAGGGGAAGAGAGGGGACCCCGGGACCCCCGCCCCCCCCACCCGGCCGCTCCCGCCCCCAGGGACTGGGAGAAGATGTCTTCGCGGACGGCGCTGGCCCCGGGCAACGATCGGAACTCGGACACGGTGAGTGGGGCCCGGCCCCTTGGGGAGCCCCGGCCGGGCCGCCGGATCCCTCGCCTCACCGTGGCCCTCGCCCCGCGAGCCCCTGCCCTCGTCTCCCGGGCCCGGCCCCGCTCGCCAACCCCCACCCTCCTCCCGGACTTCCAGGCCTCTCGGCCCTCCCCACCTCCTCAGCCCGGCCCGACCCCTGGGGGCGCCCCTCTCGGGACCCCAGTCTTGTCGCTCTGCAGGGCAGCTTCCGCTCGGGTCTCTTCCCTCCAGGAAGCCCCCTCCCCTGCCTTCCAGCAGCCCCTCCCTTCCCTAGCGTGTTCAAAGCCCCTTCCCCTCCAGCCCATCCGCACCGACCACTTGCCCCCTCCGGGATTTGCGGGGCCCCTGACCCCCAAGGCCCAGCCCTGGCCCTCTCCCAGAAGGCCTGGTCCAGTCGTGCCTCCTGCTAGGGCCTTCCCATCTGGATCTGGGTGCAGGGCTCCCCAGGATGCCCTCCTCCCATTCCCAGCCCTTGGTCCCACTGGATCCTTCTCGCCCTTTGGACACCCCCTCCCAGGAAGCTGCTCCCCACCTTTCCCAGGCCCAGGGCCTTTTCTGGCTCCTTCAAGGTCTCTCCACTCCCAGGCGGGATCCGCACTTTCCAAGCAGCTCTGTCCCTGGATTCCCAGTACCCCAGCCCCCCCCCCCCAGACTCCACCCGGACACACCCTCGCTGGCCTCTTCCTCCCCAGGAAGCCTTGGCCTCCAGCTTCCAGGCCCCCAGCCCCAGCCTCCTGTTTCTAGGCCATTCTGACTCCAGGCCTCAACCTCCCAGTAGCAACCCCTCAGCTTTGGGCAACCCCCCTCCCCAAATCTGCAACATCTCATTCCCCTCATCCGGGGCCCCTCCCTCCCAATCTCTCCCCTTAGATTTCCAGGCCCCCATTCCTTCTCTGCCCCAAGGCCTCCACCTTCCTGCAGGAGATCTGGCCTCCCAGGGAAGCCACCTTCTCAACTGCAGGGGCCTCCCTCGGCCCACAGGCCTGGCCCCAGACCCTCCTTCCAGAAGACTCTTGGACTTGAAGCTGCTGGTTCTGCCTGGCTTTCAGCCCTCTTTTCTTCGGGGTCTGTCTGCTGGAAGTCTTCTCCACAAATGTCTAGGTCTCTTGATCCCCCACAAGGCTCAACCCTGCTTCCTCTGGGAAGCCCCTTCCCCAGGACATCCGGGAACCCCAGACCTTCTCTCGTTCCAAGGATTGTCCCTAGAAGCCCCCTTTTCCAATTTCTAGCAGTTTCCCCAAGACCTAGACTCCTGGTCCAGGGAGATCCCTGACCCCGATGGCTTTGTCCCTCCCTGCCGTTCCCAACTAAATCCCCTTCCCCCAATTCCCTCAGTCCATAACACTCTCTGGGAGACGTCCACCCCATTTCCCGTGTTTCCAGTCCCTCTCAGCCCTGCTGAAGACCCTCCCACTGACAATCCCAGACTGCTCCCCAGCTGGGGTCTTTGTCCCTTTCTCCCTAGGCCTTCTGCTAGGACCCCGTCTCCCGGAGCCCCTCATTCCCAGATCCCACCAGAGAGATCCATCTCTGCCTGTCTTCATCTCCCAGGACCCTCTTTCACAGAGACTACCCACCCTCACCCCATGTCATCACTGTGGACCCCATCTCCAATTTGGAGTCTCTGATGAGATGCCCACCCCCTTCTCCAGTCACTACAGGAAGTCACAGTCCAGGGGCCAAATTCTGCCTCTGCCAGCCGGATTGCTGGGTGACCTCAGGCAACTGGTTCTCCCTCTCTGAGCCTCAGTTTCCTGCTCTGGAAAAATGGGGGTTACCTAGAGACGAGACGGATGAGCCTGGCATGTAGGGAGCGCTCACAGGTGGGAGCTGTGACAGTGACCCGGGTCTGAGTCACATGGGCCGGGGGTTCTCAGCTGGGCCTGTCATTAGCTGTGGCGTGAGCCTGCAGATTGCCATCCTATCGGGCCTCAGGTCCCTTATCTCCAATGGGGTGGATGTTCAGGCCTTCCTATAAGGATGTTTTAAGGAGCCGGTGAGCTTAACGTTGAGTAAGAGGCACAGGGCCAGACAGAGCCTAGCTGCTATTATCATTATTATTGTTACAACAACTTTAATTATTCGGTTAAGCTGGGGTTCACATCTCATTTCTTTCCCTCCCTACCTGTGTGACCTCACCTGTCTGGGCCTCCACTTCCTCCCCTGTAAAATGGGCCTGATAAGAGAACGTCTTCCTCCTTTCGTTGTCAAGATTTGTGCATAATGGGGAGTTGGGGACAGCTGATCCCCTTCTCTCCGCCCCCCCCCCTCGACTCTAGATGGTAAAACCTCCTTTTTGGTCCAAGGGGAGGTCACCTCTCTCCTGCTGGCTTTTAGGGTGCCCACCGCAGCCCCCTCTCCTGCCACCTGGTTACCATGACAACAGCCACGTGGGGTCACGCTCCCCCACCCTGGGTTCCAGGAGCCCCCCACCCCCAGCCACTCTGTAGATTCCCTAGCAACAGGCGGGTGTTGGGGCGCCAGCCGGGCAGGAGGGAGCCGGGCCAGCTGGTGGTGCCGGCCAATTTTAGCTCCCACCCCCGGCCCCTGGGGGCTTCATCACTCACTGCCCCAGCTGCCCCTAGCAGGGGTCCCTCAGCCACGCTGCCTGCACTGGGGTGCCAGCCCACCCCCAGGAGGGTTCCCTGGTGCCACCCGATGGGCCTTCTTCTCCCAGCCCTTACTGTGGCCCAGATCGGGGGCCTTATCGCCAGGATCTCCCCACCCCCCTCCCCTGGGAGGAAACTTGGGGTTGGGAAAGGAGCTGGGTGCTCGGGAACCAGCAGCCTGGCTTCGAATCCCTGCTCAGCTCCAGCTGCCCTGGAACCTTGGGCAAGACACTTAACCTGCCTGAGCCTTGGGGTCCCCAACTGGAGACTGTGGTTGTCATCAGACCCCCATCAGAGGTCAGGGTGAGGGCTCGGGGGCAGGACCCCTGCAGTGGTGGCTGTTGCCACCCAGATGAGGGGGGGCACTGTGTTTCTGTCACTTGTGAACGAATCGTGTGGCCCTCCCCAGGCACCCTCTCTCTCCAAGCCTCAGTCTTCCTCCCTGGAATATGGGAGACTTGGCCCGTAGCCAGTGCTGCTCAATAAAAGTGATGTGGGGGTGTGGGGCCATCTAGGGCAGTGGTGGGGAACATCAGGCTCACAGCCTGTGTGACCTTGGGCGAGTGGATTCACCTCTCTGGGCCTCCCCACCTGGAGGCGGGGGCTGGTCACTGCACCCGCATGCCACCCTCACCCGGCCCTGGTGCTGAAAGGGAGGTGCAGCCGCAGGGCTCACAAGCAGACAGGCCAGCCTGGAGCGGGCAGGTGACCTGCGGGGGAGAGAGGCCCAGGAGGGACAGGACGGGAGGAACAGAACGTCGGGGACAGATAGGACAGGGGGTGTGGGAGACAGCGAGGCACTCGTCCAGCAGCAGAGTTTCCCACGATGGTGGGGGGCTGGGTGAGGACATTGTGGCGTCTTCCACAGAAGCACGGTGTCAGAGACCGGAGCAGAAAATGTTTGAATTGGAGGCGACAGCAATTGGAATAAAATGTTAGGGGCAGTAAAAGTGGGAATTTGGATTTGGAGTAGAATTTGGGGGCTAGAATGAGGGCAGTGATGGGCATAATAGAATGTTGGAAGCAATGATGGTGGGGGGAGCATTGGGAGGGGTCATGATTGGGGGGGAGAGTTGGGTGGTGATGGTTGGGGGAGCATTAGGGATGATGGTTGGGGAGCATTAGGGGTGATGGTTGGGGAGCATTGGGAGGTGATGGTTGGGGAGCATTGGGAGGTGATGGTTGGGGGAGCATTAGGAGTGATGGTTGGGGAGCATTGGGAGGTGATGGGGGAGCATTGGGAGGTGATGGTTGGGGGGGCATTGGGAGGTGATGGTTGGGGGAGCATTGGGGTGATGGTTGGGGAGCATTGGGAGGTGATGGTTGGGGGAGCATTAGGGGTGATGGTTGGGGAGCATTGGGAGGTGATGGTTGGGGGAGCATTAGGAGGTGATGGTTGGGGGAGCATTGGGGTGATGGTTGGGGAGCATTGGGAGGTGATGGTTGGGGGAGCATTGGGGTGATGGTTGGGGAGCATTGGGAGGTAATGGGGGGGCATTAGGAGGTGATGGTTGCGGGGGGGTGCATTGGGAGAGGCTATGGTTGGGGTAGGGTGTTGGGTCCGGATTGGGGTCAACAATGATTGGGTTGCAGCACATAGAATAGAATCTTGTGGTGATGACGGAGGTACCTGGAATTAGAAAAGGAAGTTGAGGGTAGGTTGGCTGCAGGGAGGGCTGAAGAAGGGGTCCACTGGCCTGGGACCCTGGCTGCTGCGGTGTCTGGGAGCCCCAGGTGTATTTGTTCTCGGAAACATCTCGTGGTAGAAGGAAGCGAGGACCCCCAGGCATCATGGTCCTCTGTGGCCTGGGTACAAAAAGGGCCAGAGGAAACTGCCCTGCAGTGGGTGCTGCTGAAGGGGGACGGGGCAGGCTCCACCCCCAGCTCACGCACCCTCTCCCCCACCCAGCACGGCACCCTGGGCAGTGGCCGCTCCTCGGACAAAGGGCCGTCCTGGTCCAGCCGCTCCCTGGGTGCCCGCTGCCGGAACTCCATCGCCTCCTGCCCCGAGGAGCAGCCCCACGTGGGCAACTACCGCCTGCTGAGGACCATCGGGAAGGGCAACTTTGCCAAAGTCAAGCTGGCTCGGCACATCCTCACGGGCCGGGAGGTGAGTGGGGTGGGCTGGGACTCGGGGCGGGATCCTGTCGGCCCAGAGCTCGGCAGAGCCCAGGTTGGGGGCTCATTTTGCCCTGAGGCTTTTAGGCCAGTCCATGACTCTCTCTGGAATGCCTCTGAACATCTCAGATTTTTCTAGAACAACCGTAATGGAGAAAAGAGGCATTCCTGGCATTGTCCAGAAATCTCTGCAGAACCGTGTGTTGCATTTCTAAGAATTCACGAGGCTTTTATGTCTGAACCTGGGCCAGCTCCCTGTTTTAGTGGTGGACTTTGGTTCTGCTGCATCTGCCGGTGACGCTGGGGAGAACAACCCATGTTTATTCACCTTGAGTTCTCAGTTACGCCCCTGCCCCCCCATTTCCCCCACCCTGTAGGGTGGGCACGCTTACTGAGAAGGATGGAAAAGATTATTGTCAAAAGGGCCAGTGTAAACCTTGTAACCTAGAAGTGATGCCTCTAACACACTTGATGAAAAAAAAAAAGGTGGTGCTAGTTTCATGATTCCTCTGTGTGCACACACACACATACACATACCTTTAGCTTTAGAGAAAGTGACTGGAGCAATTTCTCCGGCTTTGGATGGGCTCTCCCTGCCCCAGTGCTGCCTGTGCCGAACACACAAGATCTCAGCCCCGGTGCATCAATGGGCAAAGTCAAGCAAACATGCACATTAATGCCAGTTCCTCCAAAGACTAAAGAAAGAGGTCTCACCGGCCAACTGATTTTATGCACAAGTTTGACCACGACAAGAAACAATTATATGCCCATTTTCCTTATGAATTTAGACACAAACAGCTCATAAAATATTAGGAAACAGAATCTGGCATGTCAGTTAAAAAAGCTGTGTAATGACAAAGCTGGGTTTATCCCAGGAATGCAGAGTTCTCTCCCTGTTGACAATTTATTCATGTGCTCCATCACAGTCACAGATTAAAGGAGCGAAACCATATGATTATCTCCGTGCTGGCATAAGAAAGCGTTTGTCAGAATTGAAAACCTGGTTGTAACAATATTTAAAAAGTTAAGAGACCCTCTCTGCCACAAAAAAACACTTTGTTCCCCATATGTGGATCTTGTATATGATTCTCCGGGTTTCTGAAAGGAGCAGCTTTAAGGACACAGGGCTTCCTTCCAGCAGTGAGAGTTCTTTGAGTGGATCTGTGGGTTCTTTCCCCAAGACCCTTTGGGAAAGCTGGATTAAGACTTTTCAAGGCCCCTCCCTATGGAAAAAAATTATAGTGTCCCACCCCAGAGTGTATTCAAAATGAAGACTTGACTAAATGCAAAATAAGTGTAGGTAAGAGTTAGTAACATTCTATTTTTCTATGACCTCAGTATTCTTTCCAAAAAAAAAAATTTTTTTTTTGAAAGTTTTACGTGCGTAAGAGGTAGACTCTTATCAGTCCATATAAGTCCAAATCCTGGCCCACGACTTACTAGTCATGTAACTGAGGGCACGTGGCCGAACAGCTCGGTGCCTCACTTTCCCCATTTGTTAAGTGGGAATAATCCTAGCCCCTGTCTCATAGGGTGGCTGGGAGATGAGATGAGTTCTCGTTGGTAAAGTGTGTGAGCCGGGAGCTGGCACGTCGGAGCTCGGGAATGCTAGCTGCGGTTGGTAGTTACTACCCCACGGTTCCTGCCTTCAAAACAAATCAGTGATGGATGAATGACCTGAGATGCCCTCACAGAGAGGCCCCCTCCAGGTCCCAGTCGACCCCCTCCCCGCTCAAGCAGACGCCTGGAGCAGCCCCACCTGGTCCCCACCATGGAACGGGGGATATTTTCCTGCAGATGCAATGGGAACAGCGTGTGCAGAGGTCTTGAGGCTGGTCCCTCCACCCCTAGGAACAGCCCAGATCGAGGGCTCTGAGAGAGGGGGCGAGAGAAGCCTGTTCTGGGGCGATCGGAGTCGGGGGGCCTTTCCCAGCCTGGGGGCATATGGTACCTGGTTTGACCCACCCTCTTTCTAGGTTGCCATTAAGATCATCGACAAAACCCAGCTGAACCCCAGCAGCCTGCAGAAGGTGAGGCCCAAGGAGAGGGGTGGGAGTGGGGGGCGGGGTCCCCAGAAGAGACCGGTCCCCCACCCGACCCCTCCTGCCCTCCTGCTGGCGCCTGGTGGAAGAAGGGTCCCTGACACCCACCACCCTCACCCTTCTCTGTCTCCCCAGCTGTTCCGAGAAGTCCGCATCATGAAGGGCCTGAACCACCCCAACATTGGTGAGGAGGGGAAGGGAGTGGGCTCCGGGGCAGGCACCCACCTGGGTACATGGAGAAAGGAGAGGAGGGGTCCAGCGGTTAGAGTAGACCTGGTTTCTCCTGGCGGCCGCGCTGGCTGGGTAGCCTCACGCTGGTCGCTTCACCTCCCTGAGCCTCAGTTTCTGGAGATGGGGGTGGTGAGAGGGTCTGCTTCAGGGGCATGTGAGGCTTGGAGAAGGTCAGGCACAGAAACGCCTGGTGCGGGACTAAGCTGTCAGAGCCACTCTTAGTGTTTTCATCGTTGCCCTTATGGTTAGGCAGAGTGAGCAGAGGGGTCTTTCCTGAGAGAAGCAAGATTTAGCCCCAGCCTGGGTGTGGCTGCAGCATTTATGCATCTGTCCATCTGCTTACTCAGGCACCGGGGACATAGCAGTGAGGAAAACAGACACAAATCCCTGGCCTCGTGGCCAGAATGCCAGCTGGAATGTGAGAGAGAACGTGGAAGAGGTGATAGGGGGGGCTGAGGAGATTGAAAACTCTTGCCACCAGTAGGGAGCCATTGAGGGTTCTTGAGTAGGGGAGTGCCATAGGCAGCACATCCACATAGTTAGCGAGTGTAGCTGGGGGTGTGGGTGGGGGGCTCTCTTCCCTTCTAACACCCTGGCTGTTGCAGTGAAGCTCTTCGAGGTGATCGAGACCGAGAAGACGCTGTACCTGGTGATGGAATACGCCAGTGCCGGTGAGGCCCCGCCCCTCTTGCCCTGCACCTTGCGCCCCACACCCTTGCCCTGACCCCACTCACCTCTGCCTGCAGGAGAAGTGTTTGACTACCTCGTGTCACATGGTCGCATGAAGGAGAAGGAAGCTCGAGCCAAGTTCCGACAGGTGAGGTCGGGGTCAGGGTCGAGGGTGGGGCTGGGAGGGGTGCACCCCGATCCTGGGAGGGGAGGGTCTGATTGCTGGGTGTGGGTCTGGGCTGTCCAGTAAATTGGAGGGCTTAAGTCTGGAGGGGGGTGAAGTGGACCTGCAGTTCCCCAAGTGTGAGGATATACAGACACGTGGGTGTGGAGGCGTGCAGGTGCCCAGGTGGGTGGGGACAGGCTATTCAGACAGTAAGGTGCCCAAGTGTGCAGGTGATTGGATATGTGGGTGTGCCCAGGTGTGTTCTAGGTGTGTGGATGAGAGGGTGTGCAGGTGCCAGAGTGCTGAGGAATGTGGATTAGAAGATGGGTGTGAAATAGATATTTGGGTGCCCAGGTATGCAGGTGTGTAGATGCGTAAGAGGGTGCATGGCAGCCCAGGTGCACGGGTGGGAGAGACCCAGGTGGGAGAGACCCAGGTGTAGATATGGGCAAGAGCTCATGCCGGTGTGAGGGTGCCCAGGTGTATGAGAAAGGACGTGTGTGGGTGTTCAGGTGTGTGATGGGGAGTATGCCCAGGTGTGTGTGTGCATAGGTGTGTGGGTAAGAGGAGCTGTAGAGGCATGAGAGTACACAAGTGTGTAGATAAGATGATGTCAGGGTGTCTAGTTGTGCAGGAAGGCATGCAGGTATGAGGATACTCAGGTGTGTGAATTAGAGGGTATACAGGTGTGTGGGTAGGAGGCCACACAGGTGTGAGGGCCCAGGTGTGTGGGTAAGAGGACATGCAGGTGTGAATGTGCACAGGTGTGTGGGTAAGAGGCTGTCCAGGTGCATGGGTGTGTGGGTGAGAGGACATGCAGGTGTGAGGGCCCAGGTGTGTGGATTTGCCTGGGTGAAGGGGTCTGAGTGTGAGGCTGAGGCTGGCACCGTCCAGCTGCCCTGGTGTGGCCGACCTGGGTGTGAGGACTTGAACCCTGGCATGCTGGGACCGTGTGTCTAAAGCTACAGGGATGCTCTGACCTCTTGTGTTTCCAGTTGTGGAAGTCCGGGAGGGGGCTGGTCCCATTATTTCGGGTTTGATGTCCACGGGTGTGAGGATGTCTTGACTTGTGGGTGTCTGAGTGGAGTTCGTGTCCTTGTGGAGTTTGTCCCAGGAGCACCCCGGATCTGGGCACGAGGCCCTGGAGTCTGGGCCCCAGGGTTGGTCTGAGTGTGGGGTCACAGCCCCTGGGGGAGGCCAAGGGGTTAGGGGCCACAAGTAACTGGCCCTCCCCTCCCCTCCCAGATCGTTTCGGCTGTGCACTATTGTCACCAGAAAAACATCGTCCACAGGGACCTGAAGGTAAGCCCCCTACCTGTGACCTCACCCCCTCCAGGGTGGCCTGTACTCTCCAACAAATTCCCCCAGCACTTTTCTCCTCATGCTCCTCCTGAGTCCCAGTGTCCCCTGACTTTTTCCCAAGCTTTTGTGGCAAAAGCAAGGCCAGCAGATGTGGGAGCGGATGGGGGGAGGGGACAGAACAAGAGATGGGCACAAAGGGGAAAGAAACAAAGTGTTCCCGATTGGCTCTGTCTCATGGGAATGGGACCTGGACACTGGTTGTGATAAAGTCCTCCCACTCAGAGCCTGTGGGGCTTTGGCATCTCTCGGGCTTTAGAATGTTCTGGAATCCTTGAGAATTTAGATTTAGAGCCCCAGATCCCACTGCCTCCGGGGCCTTAGAACCACAGGAACCTTGGAACTTGAGAAGGACCTTTTGAGAGAGAGAAGCCCCATTGCGGGTGCCAGCCTAGCAGGGCAGCCCCCTCCAGTTTCTCCATGCCCCGGGGGTCCCCATTTCACACTTGCTTGGAGAAAGTGCACCTCTCAGTACTTCTCTTAGACCAGACAGGTAAGGAAGGGTCTGTCTGGCTCCAGTTCTGTTACCTCCACTGCCTCCTGAGTGCCACCCATGCTAAGTGCTTCACGGACATGCTTCTCAAACTGTCTGTAGGGAAGGGCCAGGTTTTTTATTGTTTTTAATTTCCAGTCCACTAAAGACAGATATTTTTGTAAAGTACAGTGAAAATGAATTGCAAGGAAATGAAATGGGAGAAGAAAGAACAAAATAGAAGCCTAATTTATTATTATTATCATTAGATTCAAAAGGCATAAAACTGCACTAACCAGTTGCTGTAGAAGTTTCTGAACACCTTCTGTTCTCACCTTCTGTGCACCTGTGCGCAGGTGGCTGCACTATAGACCAGGCATTTGCTCTGGAGGTGTAGATTCATCTGGAGGTGCGCGCCCCCTGGTGGAGGGTCCTGGAAGTGGCTGAAAGGAATTTGGGGGTCGGGTTCGTGCCCCAGGGGTACCAACCCGGATGTGGGTTGGGGTTGGACCGCAGAGGAGCATCGAATGCCAAGGAGAGAAATTTAACCCCTGAGCAGGACAGAAAAGCTGTTAGATTCAGGTTTGAGGAAAATCCCTCTGCAGTGGGTCTTTGTGGGTTTTGTCCCCTTGTTGGAGTGTGATACAGAAATAAGCCTGGAGGCAGAGAGTCGCGAGAGCAGGCCAGAGAGCCCGGTGGCCCGGGCCAGGAGAGGGTTGTGAGGTGGTCTGGACCAGAAGCGAGTGACATTTGGAAAGGTGGATTTGTGCATCGATTTGTAGTCAGTCAAAATGCTGGAGGAGGCGACAGGCTTCCACGCTCAGGCTGTGTTGATGATGGGCCCGGCTTGGATTCCAGCTCTGCCATTTGCTTGCCATGGGCATGAGTGACCTCTCTGAACCTCGGTTTCCTCGTTGGTGAAATGACAATTACAATAATATGTGCCTCCCCTCCCCCCAAAATAGGTGAGGGCATTAAATAACAAAACCTTATCATGGTAAAAGACATTTATTGGGCACTGGCTGTGTGCCATGTGCTGTGGTAAGTGCTTTACACTTGACCCCACAACCACCCCTGAGGTAGGTGCTGTGATCATCCTCAGCTAACACACAGGGAAACTGAGGCACGGAGTGGTTGGGTAACCCACCCAAAGTCACACTTCAATGAGTGGGAGAGACGGGAATCTTCCAGAATCTGTACTCTTAGCACCACGTTATACAGCCACTCTGAAAAATGACAGTCCACAGAGCCTAGCGCATAGTAGGGGGCACAGTAAATGTTAGCTAAAATTAACCTTTTCCTTATAAAGAGCAATTAGGCCTTCTTTTCTTTCCTGCTGGGTAAACTGAGGCTCAGAGAGGGACAGGGGATTGTCTGGGGACTCCCAGCTCTGCAGACCTTGTGGAATGATGGCCAACATAGTGCTTACCCCAAACAACGCTATGAGGAAGAAGCTATAATGATCCTCTTTCTGTGGCTGAGGAAACCGAGGCCCAGAGACGTGAAGCTGCTGCCCAAGGTCACACAGGGAGTAGGAGGCAGGGACACGTCAGGCTGGGGGGCTTCAGCCACGAGCCCCCCTCTGCCCACTCCTCCTTCCCTCCCAGGCCGAGAACCTCCTGCTGGACGCCGAGGCCAACATCAAGATCGCCGACTTTGGTTTCAGCAATGAGTTCACCCTGGGCTCCAAGCTGGACACGTTCTGCGGGAGCCCCCCGTACGCCGCCCCGGAGCTGTTCCAGGGCAAGAAGTATGACGGGCCGGAAGTGGACATATGGAGCCTTGGCGTCATTCTGTACACCCTCGTCAGCGGCTCTCTGCCCTTTGACGGGCACAACCTCAAGGTGCCAGGCAGGGCTGGGCATGGGTGGGGGTCTTTCCTGGAGAGGGTCTCTCCAAGCCCCAGCAATCACCCCCACACACACACACACGCACCCCTACCTCCTCTGCAGAGGTCAGATGGCAGGATGGCCCAAGGACACAGGGCAAGATGGGGATCAGGACCCAGCTCCCATTGCCATAGAGGCCAGGCCACACCGGGCCGTGCCTGAGGGCACAGTCAACAGTTATCATCCATCTCCTGCGTGTCCGGCCCTGCTTTCAGCCTTGTGGATAACAGCAGCGAACAAGACCGAGAAAAATCCTTGCCCTCGTACATGCTACAACATGAATGAACCTTGAAAACAAAACATGATGGTCCGGGAAAGAAGCCAGTCCCAAAAGGCCACATACTGATTCTATTTATACAAAAAGCAGAATAGGCAAATCCACAGAGACAGAAAATGATCGATGGTTGCCCAGGGCTTGGGTGGGGTGTGTCTTAGTCGGCCAGGGCTGCTATGACAAATACTGCACGGCAGGTTGGCTTCGGCCATAGGAATTTATTGTCTCACGGTTTTGGGGGCTCCAAGTCCGACCTCAGGATTTTGGCAGGGCTTGCTTTCTCGGGGATTCTCCAGCCTTCTGGCAGCCCTCTGTCACATGGCGATCTGTTCCTCCTTGCATCTGCTTCTCTGGTTTCCACTGGCTTCTGGCTGCTGCTGAACGACTGTGTCCAAATTTGCTCTGCATATAAGGACTCCAGGTGCCTGGAGTAAGACCCACCCTCATTCAATTTGGCCTCATCTAAATAAGTTCTTTGAAGGATCTATTCACAGATGAGTCCCCACCTTAACTAATAATAGCATCTTTAGAGGTCCTGTTTCAAATGGGTTCACCTTGCCAGGAACGCAGATTAAGACTTGGATGTGTCTTTTGTCCACGACATTGATTCAGTGCGCCAATGGGGATTGGGGGTGAGAGCTAAAGGGTGTGGAGCTGCTTTTTCAGGTGATGAAAATGTTCTGAAATTGATTATGGTGATGGCTGCACAGTTCTATGAATATACTAGGCATCACTGACTCATACACTTAAACCCCTGCCCTCATGGACTGACAATCTAGCCAGGCAGACAGACAGAAACCAAAATACAAAAGCAAAAGAGAAGCTGGCCAGTGCTTGGGGTGGGAGGTGTTACGTAGAAGGGGTTGGGAAGTATGGAGTAGTGTCGTTTTTATTTTTCTTTGAACTTTTCATTTTGAGACATTTTAAATCCACAAAAAAAAACTTGCAAGACTAGAACCAAGGGCAGGTGATACCTTCACTACACTCACCAGCTGTTAGCTTTTTGCCCCCTTCGCTCTATCTCTTGGTGGAGTCACGTGGTATCATTATTGTCACCGTTGTCGTGATTGATGAACCACCTGAGAGTTAGCGGCAGATGCATGTCCCTTTACCCCGAAGCCTACATCAGATACCTCCTAAGACCAGGGACGTTTTCCTGTCAATATTCCGCTCAGGAAGTACGCATTGATGCAGCCCCAGCCTCCAAGCCATGGTCCGTCCTCAAATTTCATCACTTGTCCCAATAATGTCCTTTCTTGGCTATTTTTTCTCCCGGTCCAGGATCCCTTCCAGGCTCGCCTGGTGCGGCCAGTGACCCTCCCGCTTCATCTCTTTCCTCTGGGACACTCCCTCAGCCTTTCTGTCTTTTATGACTTTAACAGCTTTGAAGAGCATGGGTCAGTTTTTGTAGAACACCCCACAATTTGGGTTGCCCAGTGTTTCCTCATCATTCCATGCAGGCAGCGCATTTTGGGCAGGAGGAGCGTGGAGCGGTTTTAAATTAGAAGGTCGGGGGTGTCCTTGCCAAGGGGAGGTCATCAGAGAGGAGACCAGAGGGACGAGGAGGGGGACCCCTTCTTCATGGCAGCCGGCCCCTCGTCCTCTTTCCTCCCCTCTGTTCCTCTGTATTAGCACCAACTTTGCAGGGCAATTTGAGGACCCACTGAGATGAGAGGTGCAAAGTGCTCACATAGCACAGCACCTGACACCCAGAAGTACATAGGATCTGGGGGGGGCTCCGATTCTGGAATAATCTCTCCAAGCCTCAAATGTGAAGCCGATGAGAGACCTTTTTTTTTTTTTTAATTTTTATTGTGGTAACTTACATAAATGCAACACAAAATTTCCCATTTTAACCACTTCTGTGTGTACGGTGCAGTGGCATTAATTACATTTACAATAGTGTACTGCCATCCCTGATTTCCATCATTACCAAACTTTCTTCATCATCCTGAACAGAAACTCAGATCCATTAAGCATTAATTAATTCCCCACTCCCCATGCCCTGGGAACCTGTAATCCACTCTCTGTCTCTAAGAATTTGCTTATTCTAGGTTATTTCCTATAACTGAACTCCCAAGAGACCTTTTAAAAGGCCAGTGTCTCCCCTTCCCCAGGCCCTGTCACCTCCTGTCACCCTGCCTCCTGCCCCCCAGCCTTCCCAGGCCTTGTGGGGGTGACGGAGGCACTCAGCCTGGGGCAAGGCCCCACTCTGTCATTTCCTTGCTTTGTGACCTTGGACAAGTCCCTCTCTGAGCCTCAGTTTCCACCTGTAAAATGGGAACAGGAAAGGACCGCCAGCCTTGCAGCCAGATCCAAGTGTAAAGCCCTCCGCTGGGGCCTGGCGTGTGGGCTGCCATCAGGGTGGTGGTGGCCTGACTACTGCTTCACCGCTATGCAGCAGAGGCAGGGTGACACCCCAAGGCTCGGGGCCAGACCCCTGGGTATGAACCCAGACCTGGCCACTTTCTGGCTGTGCCGCCTCGGGCAAGTGACTCAAGTTCTCTGGGCCTCTGTTTCCGTATCTGGAAACTGAGTATCACAAGCCCACTTCATAGCATTGCTGTGAAAGTGGAAGTAACTGCAGAAAGTGCTTAGAACCCCACTGGGTGGGGTGAGTGCTCTGAAAGTGATGCTCATTATTGTGAAATATTCATGAGCCCTGGGCTTCATGAACCGCAGGCACAGGAGTCCCCCCCGGGCACACGCTTCTCCTGGCCCTTCTGGGAGAATGCCCTGGAAGCAGCTGCCCACCCAGCCCCTGGCAGAGGGCCCCGCACCCCCAAGAGAGCCCCCTGTCCACCCACCCCTCCCTTTGTGCCTCCTCGGTGCCGGTGCAGGATGGAAGGAATTCCCACTGCTCTGCCATGCCACGGAGCCTGGAATGAATTAATTTTTCACGGCCTTACTAGGACCCCTCTTGAAAGACCCTTAGGGAAAAAAAATTTTAAAAAGCAGCCAGCATGTGACTCAGTGCCCGTCCTTTGAGACTGCCAGGGGCCCTAGCTCTGTGGGAACCCCGGCTTGGCCCCTCAGCGCGGAGGGGAGGAAGGAGAGCTAGTATTTAAATAGCTCTTGCTCTGGAGCAGGCTTGTGCTGAGCCTTGTACAGTTACTAACTCACCGACGGCCCAGCAGCACCCCACAAGCTGGGTGCTGTGATCCCCGTTTATAAATAAGGAGACCGAGGCCCCACAGGTAGACTCACCAGCTCACCTCCCCTTCTCTCTCGCTTACAGAATACGCTTTCTCTGTGAGAGTTCATGCGTGTGGAAAGTTATGGAGTTTAATCTTTTAAAAAAACAATACCTGCTGCATCTAGTACAATATTCCCATTTGACAGATGGGAACTGAGGTCAGGAGACGGGCGTAAGGCTGGGGCTCTGGGCTTCTGATGAGAGAGAATGTGAGAGTGTGTGTGTGTGTGTAATGAATGAGGAAGGACTTGCATTTGGTGGGAGGCCGGGAGGTGGGGCAGAACCCCCACCCCAGTAACCCCCTGCCCCCCAGGAGCTGCGGGAGCGGGTCCTCAGAGGGAAGTACCGGGTCCCTTTCTACATGTCAACCGACTGTGAGAGCATCCTGCGGAGATTTTTGGTGCTGAACCCAGCGAAACGCTGTACTCTGGAGGTGAGCCACCAACCCACCGGGCCCCTGTCCCGTCTCCTGACTCCCCCAGACTCTGCCTGCCCACCCCTCACCCCCCACCCAATGGCCTTCTTGCCCCTCACATGTCCTCTCCTGGGCCCACCTTCTGCGGCCAGGCAGGGTTACCCAGCAGCCCAGGAAAAGGCTCCCAGCCCTGACGCCAGCCCCCATCCGCCTCCCCACCTCCCCACCATGCCAGTAATTAGCTAATGAGCTCCTCGATGATTACAGGGTGCCGGGCCCCAGATGGTGCGGAGGACGGAAGGCGGTGTCGGGAGGCTCAGGGAGGGGGATGTGGTTGGCGAGGAGGCACTAAGCCTCGGAGAGCCCTGGGTTCTAGGGAGACAGGACCTGGGAGGTGGGAGCCATGTTCCCCCTGGTTCCTCCTGACCCCTGTCTGCCCCACTCTGCTCCCGTCCCTGCAGCAAATCATGAAAGACAAATGGATCAACATCGGCTACGAGGGTGAGGAGCTGAAGCCATACACAGAGCCCGAGGAGGACTTTGGGGACACCAAGCGAATCGGTGAGGGGCAGGGGATGGGCGGGCTCCCCAGATCCCCAGGCCCATGGGCCACGGAGCCATGGGGCAGGGGGCATCTCAGCACCCACCTTGTCGGTGGGGGAGCGTCTGAGAGGCTTGCTAGGAAGAGCTGGGGCTCCAGTCCCAGTGCTGCCACTTTCTGGCTCTGTGACCCTGGGCAAGTGGCTTCTCCTCTTTGTGCTGCCGTTTCCTCGTCTGCAAAATGGGGATAATCGTAAAACCCACTTCATGGGGTTGTTACGAATCTTACATGAGTTAATCCACCTAAAGCACTTAGTGCCTGGCATGTAATAAGTGCTAGATGTTTTTGTCTTTTTTTTTTTTTTTTCTATTTTCTTTTTTTGGTTCTTTTTTTTTGAATGCAATTTTATTGAGATATAATCACATAAGATACAATCATTCAAAGTGTACAATCAGTTGTTCACAGTATCATCATATAGTTGTGCTGTCACCACAATCTTTGAACATTTTCATTTCTCCAAAAAATAAAATTAAAATAAAAAAGAACATCCAAAACGTCTCATTCCCCTCCTCTCCCCATTGTTCATTTACTTTTTAATACAGTTTTATTGAGATATATTCACATACCCTGTGCTCATCCACAATGTACAGTTATTCACAGCACCACCATACAGTCGTGCATTCGTCACCAGAATCAATTTTTTGAACCTTTTCCTTACTCCAGAATAAAAATAAAAGCGAAAAAAAACACCTAAGTCTTTCCATCCCCTCCATCCCACCCTATTCTTTATCTAATTTTTGTCCCCATTTTTCCACTCATCTGTCCATATGCTAGATAAAGGGAGTGCGAGCCACAAGGTTTTCACAATCACACAGTCATGCTGTGCAAGCTACATAGTTACACAATCGTTTTCAAGAATCAAGGCCACTGGGTTGCAGTTTGACAGCTTCAGGCATTTCCCTCTAGTCATTCCAACACCCAAAAACTAAAAAGTGAAATCTATATAGTGCATAAGAATACCCTCCAGGGTGACCTCTTGATTCCATTTGAAATCTCTCAGCCACTGGGACCTTATTTGTTTCATCTTTCTTCCCCCTTTTGGGCAAGAAGATCCTCTCAGTCCCACAGTGCTGGGTCCAGGCTCATCCCCAGGAGTCATATCCCGCATTGCCAGGGGGACTCACACCCCTGGGAGTCACGTCCCATGTAGGGCGGAGGGCAGTGAGTTCACCTGCTGAGTGGGCCTAGAGAGACGGAGGGCCACATCTGAGCAACAAAGAGGCTCTTGGGGGAGGGGGTAGGATTCCCAGGCACATAAGTACTAGATTTTAATATTAAGACAGAAAAAGAGAATCATAAAGCCTTTCTGGAAGAGTTTAGGCATAAATCATCAGCGATCTACATGTTTGGAGGAAAGCTCCACTTTGATACTCACCTCGCCCGTCACCCCTTTGGTCCCACTGCCTCCCACGTGGAGCCTAGAACTCTCGATCCCTAAAGCATTAGCCCTTGAAGAGCCCCTGAGAAGCCTTCCCAAAGCCCTCCATCCTACAAATGAGGAAACAGACCACCGTCAGAGCCTGGCTGCCTTAATCAGCACTTTGATGGTTGCGAGTAACAGAAAACCCAAGTCACTCTGGCTAAAACCAGATAATAATAACAGGTCGAACCACAAGAAGTTGCTGTTTTTATAGGTCAGAAATTGAGAGCACAGGCAATTTCGTATGATTCAACCTAATAGTGATAATGTACTGGTTCATGTGCCGTAACTGAAAGTCTGGGAGGGTTTCAGACTTCAGGCATGGCTGGATCCAGGCGCTCAGAGACCATCCTTGGGAGTTTTCCTTCCCAGGCAGCTCTCACCTCAGGAGAGGCAAGCTGGCACCAGCACTTCCTGGTGGCCTGGACTCCCCTTTCCCGATATTCCAGTAGAAGCCCAAGGCTAGTGAACCAATCAGTCAATCAGTATGACCTTGGGAATGAAAGGTTCAGCTTGGCCAGACCTGGGGCATATTCCTGCCTTTGGGGCTCAGAGCAGGCAGGGGTCAGCCAGATAATCCGAAGGGAGATGGAATGTTCTTCCAAGGAAAATCAGGGTGCTGCTTTCCTTGAGCCTAGAATTTATTTTGGAAGGGGAGGTGGATGCTGGCCTGGCTCAAGAGCAGACATTGCCTTGTGGCCCAGAAACAGGTGAAAGGGAGGGCCTGGGGAGACTGAACCTTGTCTGCCTCCATCCCTCTCCTCCAGAGGTGATGGTGGGCATGGGCTACACACGGGAAGAAATCAAAGAGGCCTTGACCAGCCAGAAGTACAACGAAGTGACCGCCACCTACCTCCTGCTGGGCAGGAAGACTGAGGTCAGAGGGTACCGGGGGCCCCTGGGGCATGTGATGTCCGGGGTGGAGGGACGTGGGGACAGAGGGCTGAGGCTCCTTGTTGTCTGTCCTCCCGCAGGAGGGCGGGGACCGTGGCGCCCCGGGGCTGGCCCTGGCACGGGTGCGGACGCCCAGTGACATCCCCAACGGAACGAGCTCCAGCAAAGCCACCAGCCACAGCAAAGGGCAGCGGACTTCCTCCTCCACCTACCACCGCCAGCGCCGACACAGCGACTTCTGTGAGTACTGGCCCCAAGCTCACACCCATCCCCGGCCCCGCGGCCTTGGCCCTGGGCTCCATCAGGGCTCCTTGGCTTGGAAGCACCAGAAACCTGCTCGAGCTAACCGTAGCGAAGGAAGAAATTTCTCATAAAGATGCAGGGGAAGTGCATGGGGCTGGGAGACAGGCGTGCCCAGCCGGGCTCAGGAAGGGACTTGGAAACTGGAAAAGCAGCCAGACCCGGAGCAGACACTCTCCATGTCTTACTTCCTTTCTGCCCATTGGTTTGTTTGTTTCCCCTTGTCTGTCACTTATCTTGCCTTATCTTTTTCCTGACCTCTCAGCTCCCAAATTTCTTACATTATCTCAGCTTAAAGACCAGCCCAAATGGTGGCTGGAATCTCTTTGATCCACTTATCCTGGACGGAGCTCTGATATTAGGGTTTGGCTTGAATCAGTCCACTGTGACTGTGGCCCAGGAGGGACACGTTGTACAAAGTAGCTGCTGAGAGCCTGTCCCTGCCTCCTCCTCCATATTGAGATGACAAAAACCCCTTCTAATGGAAAGGGGCTGGACAGATATCCAATTGCACCCCACATCTCATCCCCTGCAGAAAATAAGTAGACCTCCCTTCCACCACAAATTTGGCATGGAAACTTCCAAAGGTCTCTTACCCAAGCCCTCATCAAACGTTAATCCTCTCCACTGTTTTTTTAAAAGCTCTATAGAAATGTAATCCCAACACCCTACAGTTCACCCATTTAAAGTGTACAATTCAGTGGCCTTTTGTGTATTCCCAGAACTGCACAGCCATCATCACAAGTCAGTTTTAGAACATTTTCAGAAAGAAAAACTACTTCCCTTAGCCATCACCCCATGATTCTCCCATCTCCCCAAATTGTAGACAACCACGTGTCTATCTGCTATCTCTGGATTTGCTGAACATGGACATTCTGTGTAAGTGGAATCATTCAATACATAGCCTTTTGTGTCTGGCTTCTTTCACACAGCATCATGTTTTCAAGGCTTGTCTGTGTTGTAGCACGTTATCAGTTCTTCATTCCCCTTTGTGGCTGGATTTTCTTCCATTGTATAAATACACCACGTTTTCTTTATCCATGCATCAGTTGACAGGCATTTGGATTGTTTTCCCTTTGGAGCTATGGTGTATAATGCTGCTATGAACACTTGCGTACAACTTTTTACGTGGACGCATATTTTCAAACGTCTTGCCTATTGCAGTCCTCTAGGAGTGAAATTGCTGGAGTGGAAGTCTAACCATTTAAGGAACTGGAGTGCTTCCCAGCTCTCCACTGTTTCTGCAGCCCTCCTTCTCTGTGGGGCGAAGGTGTTTATCTGGAACGGGCGCTGGGGTGGGAGCAGGGAAGCTCAGCGTGAATCTGAAGCTGGAAGTTCTGGGTTCTTCTCCTGGTCCCACTGTCACATGATGTCCATCTCGGTCGAGCCATCCCCCCACCCGGCTCTCGTTCTGTCATCTATAAAGTAACAGGGTTGGCCCAGAAAGTCCCAGAGGAGCTTGTGATGACCGTATCCCATAGTTAGAACATGGTAACCTTGCACATCCCCCACTTGGAGACTTCCTGGTTTCCAGGGGTTCTCGGGGTGAAGGACCGTGGCCGGGTGCCTGGGTTTCTGTCAGTGGAGACTTCCCAGCTTGCTCTGGTTCTGGACCTCGAGAGCAGTAAAGGCCCCTGAGGATTTAACATGCACAAGTTCTGACTCACTTGAAGTTCTTAGAACACTTATTCCCCTTGTTCTAGAACCTGAGATGTCCTGAGGGACCAGATTTTGTTTTGTTTTGCCTCTGAAATTTTTATTACATTCATATGCTTCAAAATTTGATAGTAAGAAAGGATAGGCAAAAAAAAGTCTTTGTCCACACATATCCCCCAGCCCCCTAGGTCCTCGCCTTGGAGGAAGCCACTGTTGCTAGTTTGGTATGAATTCCTTTGGAGATAGTATTTTATTCGTAAACAAATGAACATATAAAGAGATAGCTATAGAAAGAAAGGAGAGGAGAGAGAAGAAATATAAAGATACACAAATACAAAATAGATACATTAATATAATATGGATAAAATATTTTCCTCTTTTAATACAGGAAAGCCCTTTGGAGATATTTTATTCCTATGCAAGCCAATAGAGATAAATACATTTACATAGATAGACACTTTCCCCCCATTTTTATACACAGGACAGCACACTGGATCCTGTCCCTGGCCTTATCTTTTCCACATAACAGTCTGTCTTGGAGCTTATTTTGTATTGGTCCAGCAAGAGCTTTCTGGTTCTTTTTCACAGCCACATAGTATTCCATTATGTGGAAACACCTTGCTTTATGTAGCCAGTCCCCTATCAAAGGACATTTTGGCTGTTCCCCATATTTTGATCTTAAGAAAGAAACAATGCAGTGAATCACCTGGATGTACACCATGTCCTTTTTGGCATGTGCAACTATAACTGTAAAATAAATCCCCAGAAGTGGGGGTTCTGGTTCAGTCTATGTGCATTTATAAATTGGACAGGTATTGTCATAATTATTGGCTAGAAGTCCAAAGTCAGGGTGTCTTCAGGCTCCTGCTTTCTTGGAAGTCTCTAGCATTTTGGTGGTGGCTGGCTGGCCCTCACCCAGCCTCTGCCCTCTGCAGACAGCCGCCTGTCCCCCCCTGTCTCCTCCTCC
This sequence comes from Choloepus didactylus, assembly GCF_015220235.1. Classification (NCBI taxonomy): domain Eukaryota; kingdom Metazoa; phylum Chordata; class Mammalia; order Pilosa; family Megalonychidae; genus Choloepus; species Choloepus didactylus. Next base: position 10,937,372 of record NC_051333.1, on the reverse strand, counting down.
CTGGGTCCAAATTTCCTCTGCTTATAAGGAGCCCAGTCCTCCCGGATTAAGACCCCCCTCTGATTCAGTTTGGCTTCATCTTAACAAATAGGACCTCTGAAGACACCATTTGCAAATGAGTTCCCATCCACTGGGGTCAGGACTTGGGTGTCCATTTCTTCGTGGGGGGTTCTGAGGGTCCCGGGATCACCCAGAGCTGGTACCGGGTTCTCCAGGCGCGGCCAGCGCCCCGCTCACAGGTCCCCTCCCTCCTCCCAGGTGGCCCATCCCCTGCACCCCTGCACCCCAAGCGCAGCCCGACCAGCACTGGGGAGGCGGAGCTGAAGGAGGAGCGCCTGCCCGGCCGGAAGGCGAGCTGCAGCGCCGCGGGAAGCGGGAGCCGGGGGCTGCCCCCCTCCAGCCCCATGGTCAGCAGCGCCCACAACCCCAACAAGGCTGAGATCCCCGAACGGCGGAAGGACAGCACGAGCGCACCTGTGAGTGGGCGGGGCTGGGGGGCGGGGCCGCCTGGGGGCTCACCTGGGGACTCCGGCCGGCTCCGGTGTTTCAAACCCTGTCAGTCATGCTGTTTCCCAGACCCCACCGCCCAGGACTTCTCATAGCCCTTCCTTCATTCATTCAGCAGACATTGGTGCAGTCCCCTCTGTTTGCCTGATTCTGTGCTTGATGTTACTCTGTAAATTAGCATCCACTTCAGAAACAGAAAGTGCTTTCAGCAGGAAGGATTTAATGCAGGGAATTGGGTGCTTCCAAAATCAGAGTTAGGGCTGGAGGAGCAAGCGATAGGCTGGACTTACGGGAAGGACACAGCACAAGAGAACTGACTCACCGAGGGAGCTGCTCCCTCTGAGGTTGCACCTCACACTGTTGGATTCAAGAACACGCGCTCGTGGCTGTAAGCCAAGACTCAGAAGCTTCATCCTCCACCAACAGAGCCTTTTTTGAGCCCCAGAGGGCTGGAGAATGGGCTTTGGGACCTCACTGAAATGCAGCCCCTCAGCTCGAGGTCTTGCCTCTGTGTGTAGCTGAAGTCAAAGGAGGCAGAAAGGCAGCTGCCACCCCAACCCCACCTTCCAAGTCTTCATGAGTGCAAATATTCGCAGAACCCAGTTCATATCCAGAACCTGAGCTGCACAAGGGCCTGGGGCATGTGGTATTTGGCTTTCCTGCTTGTGCATTTCCCTGGAATGTTCTAGTACAGGTTGAGGGGGCCCAGATGTCCTCTACACAGGGACACAAGGATAGAAGCAGCTTAGGAAAGTGATTGACTCTGAAGTCACACAGACAAGAGTTTGAATCACATTGATAAGTTGTGTGACCTTGGGCAAGTGACTTGACCTCTCTGAGTTTCAGTATTCTACCCTGTGAAATGGGCTCATCAAATAACGTGGACTGTTGTGAGGCTCTTAGAAGATCTTGTACGTAAAGTATTACACAGTGTCTGACATGAGAAGCACTTGATGAAAGAGTTATTGTTAAACCTAGAAAAGGAACAGCAGGTTGACTCCAAAGAAAGTAGAAGGAAGGGGAATGATAAAGGGAAGAGGGGAGCTCAATGAAGGAGAAAGCAGGTGTCATGAGGAAATCTTTGAAAAGACTTAAAAAGTCCATAGAGCTCTGTCAAACTAAGTAGAAAAGACAGGGGCCACAAATTTCCAATATCAGGAATGAAAGGGAGACATTCTTCAGATATAAAAAGACAACGAGAAAATATTAGGAACTACTTCATGCCAATGAATTTGACAACTTGGATGACATGGGCAAATTTCTGTAAAAATGCAATTTGCCAAAGCTGACACAAGAAGAAATAGAGAAACTGAAGTCTTACATTTTGTTCAAGAAATTGAATCCATTATGTAAAACTTTCCCAGAAAGGAAATTCCAGGCCCCGGTGGCGTCACTAGGGGAATTCTTCCAAGTGTTTAAAGAAGAAATAACATCATTCCTACCTAAACTTCCAGAGATGAGCAGAAGAGGGATCACTTCCCATTGTGTTTTATGAGGCGGTGTAATCTCATAGAGTGTGGGGTAGGGACAGCTTTGTGAACAGACACAGTGATACAGAGTGATCAAGGCTGGGTGGAGAAGTCCAAAAGAGGCCACCGGCTCCATGTGCAGCCAGAGGAGTGGAAGTGGGTGGGATGGGGGCAGGTAATAGGAACCGAGGCCCGAAAGATAAGTAGGGGTGAGTCAGGGTGGAAAGGAAGGAGGGGTATTCCGGACAGATGGGTTGGCCCGTAGCTGTTGTCAAATGGCAAAGAAAACAGGTCTGGGGGTGGGGGGGACAGGTGGGAAGTAGGGTGTGGGTGAGCATGGCCGGATGTGTAAAAGCTCAAAGGGGAAACAAGTGTGGCGAGTATGGATGTAAAACAACACGTTTGGTGTGGCTGAACTGGAACTACCAAGGGAAGAGCTGGAGAGGAGGGGTGGACACATAGCCCCCCGGGAAACCTTTCCTGATCCCCTTGCCCCCTCATCTGAGTCCCAGTGGTCTCCCTCAACTTCCATTCTTCTTTCGTATCTTTATGCCCTTTTGCCCCAATTAAACCATCTCCCTCTTGCTCTTGGTTCCCACACCAGCCCCTGACTCCTTCCTAACGAGAGAGGGCAGAAAGGGGGAAAGGGGGAATCCAGGGGTCGCCCCCTCACCCCTCTCCTGCCCTGTCTCCCGCAGAACAGCCTTCCCCCCAGCATGATGGCCCGCAGAAACACCTACGTGTGCACAGAGCGCCCGGGGGCTGAACGCCCTTCCCTCTTGCCAAATGGCAAAGAAAACAGGTATGGAGGGGGGCGACAAGGTGATGGGGGGCTGGAGAGTATATGTGGCTGCCCTGCCCTTGGCAGAACCCACTCGGGTTCTTCCCGTTCCCCTGAAAATCTCCCCACTTCATTCATTAGGCATCAGCTCCAGGAGGGCAGTCTGCCCTGCGCGCCACCTACGAGCCTTGAGAACCTGAGTGGAGTTTTTGAATGATCCATTTTTAGAAGTTTAGAAAGAGAAACCCCAGAATGTCACAGCTTCGCCATCATCTAGTTGGCGGGTTTTCAGACCCCGTTGCCAGAGTGTTAGTTCAATCTCTTTGAGCTGGCAAGTGAGGGAAACCAACTCAGACCGATTGGAGCGGACAAGGGGATAGGTTGGTTCCTATCCCAGTTGGAGTCCAGAAGTGGGGCAGGTTTGGGGGTAACTGACACGGCTGCAGACCAGGGCCGTAGGCCGCGTCAAATGGCCAGCAGGAGGCAGGCTCTGGGGTCAGCTGATAGACGCACGCAGGTGTTACTTTGGCAGTGGCGGCATAAGGGGGTGGCTGGGAGCAGAGATTCTATAGCTGCTCGGTTCTGAGTTCAAATCTCACCTCTGCACTCTGCTGGCAGGAAGACTTTGGGCAGGTCTCTGAGCCTCCATTTCCCTCTCTGCAAAATGAGGCCGATGTTCTCTGCCTCCAGGCCCCATGAGAGGGATCTGGTGGTGATCGGGTGTGTCGTGGACCTGACACAAGTTCTGCCATGTAGCAGGCATTCGATGAAGGAGCACTTTCTTAGTGGATATTGAATACAAATAATAATAACCCACACTTACCAGGCAGCATTTGTGTGTGCCCGGCTTTTGTGTATGTTGGTGGATTTAACACCCGTAATAACTCTGCGAGGTAGAGCCTGGTCTCATGTCCATTTTACAGCTGAGGAAATGAGGCACAGAGAAGTTAAGTAACTCTTCCAAGGCCACACAGCTAGTAAGTCAAAGAACAAAGATTCCAGACTGACTGCAGGGTTTGAATTCATAACCATTATGATACATGGCCTTCTAGTTCTGGCCAAAAGACACTGTATCAGTTAGATTATAGATTCAGCGGCTACAACAGAGAAACCCTGAAATACAGTGGCTTAAATAAGATGGAAATTTGTCCTAGGATGTAAAAGTCCAGGGGAAGGCAAGTGGAGTCACCCAAGGACCTGAGTTGATTCTGCCATTCTCCACATGAGGCTACAGCTCTGAGTCTGAGGCTGCTGCCCCAGTTGCCACTATTTCCCGACCGGCAAGAAGGGTGGAGAGAGTGGAGGACAAGCAGCCTTCTTTTTAAGGGCATGACTTAGAAATGGTACAGAGGACGTCTACTCGTATCCCATTGGCCAGAGCCTGGTCATGTGACTATACCTACCTGCAGGGGAGGCTGGGAAATGTAGTGTCTGACTGGTGGCCGTGGGCAGCAACTGAACCCCTCATATTCTTAGAGGATTAAGTCTGGGGGAGAGGGAGCGGCCACTGCTACAGTTGGGGTTCCCTCTCTGACATCCAGGCTGGTCCTGGGGTTCCTGGAAGGACAGAAATTGGACGTCTGGCCTCTGATGTCAGGACTGGGGGGGCCGGAGGGCTTGGAGGAGGGTCCTGGGAGAATGGGGCTGCCACTGCCCACTCAGCGTCTTGAGAGTGTTAGAAAGAGGGTTCCTTCCTCTTTATTTCCCTGTGTCAAAAAATTGTCATAATAAACACAGGTCCCCCCAAGGTTTAAATCTATTCCTTTCCTGGGTTTGGATGGTGAAAGTTCAGATAGCAAGTGTTTGCCAAGTTCCTGAGGTTTGGTTGGTGAGTAGCAAGGTGTTCGTCTAGAAATTTATCTGAATCTATTCAATTGCTTGGTTTGGTGGTTGGAGAGTTGGGAGGGGGGATGGTTTGGAGGGGATAGAGTTTGACAAAGGGACAGAAGGAGGAGTCACCGAGGCTGGGATTGTATAGTACGCAACCTACACAACTGTACGTGGCATCCCTGTCTCTGAGCTGCAGGCGGGTCTCTGGTCTCAGGCCTGTAAGGCCAAGAATCAGAGGGACTGGAGAAAAGTCCCATCTTGGGGTTCCAGGCTGGTTACGGCTTCTGGTCTCAGGACAGTCAGGAACCAGAGGGACTGGGGTCCTGTCCTGCCTTGGGGGCCCACCCTGACCTGTCCCTCTCTGCCCACAGCTCAGGCACCCCACGGGTGCCCCCCGCCTCTCCCTCCAGTCACAGCCTGGCTCCCCCATCAGGGGAGCGGAGCCGCCTCGCCCGCGGCTCCACCATCCGCAGCACCTTCCATGGTGGCCAGGTCCGGGACCGGCGGGCAGGGGGCGGGGGAGGCGGGGGTGTGCAGAACGGGCCCCCAGCCTCGCCCACCCTGGCCCACGAGGCCGTGCCCCTGCCCACTGGGCGGCCCCGCCCCACCACGAACCTCTTCACCAAGCTGACCTCCAAACTGACCCGAAGGTGAGTCCCCTGGGACAGAGGGGTGGGCGGGGCGGGGATGGCGGGGCGCTAACCTGTCTTCCACTCTGCTCTGCCTCCTGTGCCCCCACATCTCCTCTTCCTCCCCCCCATCCCCCTCACTGCCCTCCTCACACTGCAGGGTTACCCTCGATCCCTCTAAGCGGCAGAACTCTAACCGCTGCGTCTCGGGCGCCGCTCTGCCCCAGGGATCCAAGATCAGTAAGTCCCGTCCCCGCTCTGCTCCTGGGGGGGTCTGCGGGTGTGAGGGGGTGTGTGTGTTGGGGTCTGGGCGTGGGGGCTGGCTGTTCACTTACTCACTCAACAAACAGTGGGAGGCAGGATAGCAGAGTGGCCCAAAGTGCAGCCCCTGGAGCCAGTCACTGGGGGTTCAGACCCCAGCTCTGCTGTGTGACCTTGAGAGACCGCTCCAGACCTCACTTTTCTCCTCTGTGAAATGGGATTGCAGTAATAGTACCTTCTTGATCAGGTTGGTATGTGGCCCGGCAGAATGCTTTGTAAATGCTGGCTGTTACTGTTAGCCATTGAGCGCCTGCTGTGTGCCTGCCCTGTTCTAGAGCTGGGACTAGAGCAGTGAGCAAAATGTGCGAAATCCCTACCCTGGGGAACCAGTCAGGCAATAAACAAGTAAAAAAGTAAGGCATGAAGACTATCAGGTACTGAATCCTAAGGAGAAAAATGCACTGGGGAATGGGCCTGGGGTGGGCTAGGGGGGATTGCAGATTTAAATGGGCAGGCCTGTCTGAGGGGGTGTCATTTGAGCAAGGTCCTGAAGGAGGTGAATGGGGAAGTGTGTGCGCATGTGTCCTGTTGGCTTCTCTGTGTAAGTGTATCTTGGCCCACCCTCCTCTCCCAACTCCCAAATCCTTCAGTCTCTTTTCTGCAACCTGCACTAACTATTTCCGATGGGTCCCCCATCTAGGGGTGGAGAGGGAGATGAAATCCTACTCCAGGCCCTCCCCAGCCCAGCTCTGTCTCACTGGCAGGGGGACCCAGGGCTGAGGCAGGGGCTGTCTGGAGCCCCGGAGCCAGTGGGGTGGGGGTGGCGGTTCCCTGAGCCCTGGTTAGACACTGTGCCCCTCTCCTCCCCTAGGGTCCCAGACGAACCTGAGAGAATCGGGGGACCTGAGGTCACAAGGTGAGTGCTGTCCCTACCCCAGCCTGTCACCCTAGCCCTCCTCTTTGTGGCTTCTGACCCCACCTGCCTCATCCCAAGCCCTGAGCCTCAGCCTTCAAAGGCCAAGTTCCTGAAATGCCCCTGGGACCCCCTCCTTGCTCTGCCAGCTCCCGTCACTCCTGGCGTTCTCTCTCATTGCCATCCTTGACACCTTTCCTTGGTCATCTGACTTCACTGCTTCCTTTCAACAACCCAACTCCTCTCTGTCCTCACTCCACCTCCCTTCTCCAATCATCCATTAATGGTAGAAACAGCTCCCAGCAGCCCCGGGCCAGGGGGCAAGGCCAGATAGTAAATGTTTTAGGCTTTGGCCAGTCTCTGTCACAACTATTCGACTCTGCCATGGCACGAAAGCAGCCCCAGACAGTAAGAGAAATGAATGGACATGGCCTTGTACCAAGAAAATCTTATTCACCAAAGCAGGAAGCCCTGTAATTTTCCAAGTCCTGCTCTAGCTTGAGGCTCTACCAGCTTAGAGCCACCAGTGGAAACAAGGGGACTTCCCATAGTTACAACAGCCCCAGCACTGACTCTCATTGGCTGGGACTGGATTCCGCCGGGCCTATCCCTAAACCAATCCCTGTGGCCAGATGAGTAGAGTACTCTGATTGGTCAGACTGAGGCCCTATGCTTATACTTGAACCAATCACAGTGGCCAGGGAGGTGGACCACTCTCATTGGCCACAACTGCCTGTGGCTTGTGCTGCCTGGGAACCGACTGACAAGAGCTGACCTCATCTAAATTGGAGAGGCCCAGTCTGCAGTGCCCTCTAGACAAGCACTCTTGGCCCTTGGGGTGGGTCATTTCTGGGTAGTACAATTGCACGTTGCAGAAAATTATCATCACTGACTCCCCCCACCTACATAATACCAGTAGTGTTTCTATCCCAAGACACTGTGGCAATCAACAGTGCCCCCAGAAATTTCCAGATGCCCCTCAGGAGACAGTACTGCTTGTGGCCTGGAGTGAGAAGGGTGGATCCTTCAAGGGAGAAGGGTGTATGAGTCAGGAAGCAAGTTCAGCTGCTGTGACAAAGAGGCCCTGCAATATAGTGGATTAAGTAAGGTAGGACTAAATTTCTCCCACATACAAAACTGGCCAGACCGGCTGTGAGCTGTGAAGTCATTCAAGGACCCAGGGTCCTTCCACCTTGTTCTCTGTCCCTTAGAGCCCTGTAAGTGTCATGATTGGGGCTGGTTCGTGCTGCAGCCGAGCTCCAGCTCCCAGGGGGTGGGGAAAGCAAGGCAGGGCATGCAGCTTCCTTTTAAGGAGGTCATGTGGAGGTGGCACACCTCACTTCCATTCGCTTCCCAGAATTTAGACAAGGCCATGCCTGGCCTCGGAGAGGCTGGGAAATGTTAGTCTGTGACTGGGCAGCTATAGGCCTAGCGGAAATATGGGGAGAATGGGTTTTGAGGGGACAGCCAGCTGTCCATCCCAAAGTGGGAGGGAAGGGTCAGCTAACCTTCCTCTTCTCTCCCACCCCTTGACCTCTCATATTTTCCCACCTCAGTTGCCATCTACCTTGGGATCAAACGGAAACCTCCCCCCGGCTGCTCCGATTCCCCTGGAGTGTGAAGCTGACCAGCTCGCGCCCTCCCGAGGCCCTGATGGCAGCTCTGCGCCAGGCCACGGCGGCCGCCCGCTGCCGCTGCCGCCAGCCACAGCCATTCCTGCTGGCCTGCCTGCACGGGGGTGCGGGCGGGCCCGAGCCCCTCTCCCACTTCGAAGTGGAGGTCTGCCAGCTGCCCCGGCCAGGCCTGCGGGGAGTTCTCTTCCGGCGTGTGGCGGGCACTGCCCTGGCCTTCCGCACCCTTGTCACCCGCATCTCCAACGACCTCGAGCTCTGAGACGCTGTGGCCTGGGTCCCTCCCCTGCTGCTCTGTTGCCCCCTTTGCTTCCATAGGACGGGCAGGGGCAGGGAAGGGCTTCTCCCTTTGTCATTGCCTCGGTTTCCCCGAAGTAGGTTTTGGAGGCAGAGTGTTCTCTCTGCCCTTCTGCAGGACTGAGGGAAGGATGGGGCGGGAGGAGCTGGCGCCTTCCCAGAGCCTCCTGCCGGTCTTGTCCCCCTGCCTTGCCCCACCGTGGGGCAACTGAGGAGACTTTGGGGGCAGGGCAGGGGCAGGAGGGGACACTGAGGAAACCCTTCCATCCCTCACAGCAGCTCAAGCATTGCTCCTTGGGCTGGGGTGGAGAGAGTTGCTGAGCCTAAAGACTGGGGAATTTGGCGGACTGTGAGTGGGGGTCAGAGAGGCAAATTCCTTCCCATCCCCCCTCCCTCTCCCTCATGCTCGAACCCCCCCTTTCTGCCCCAGGCTGGCGCGGGGCACTTTGTACAAATCCTTGTAAATACCCCCCACCCTCCCTCTGCAGAGGTCTCTAGAGGTTTTTAAGTTATTACACTCCCACTCTCCTGTCCAGCCCCCTCCCCTGCAGCCTGGTGCCCAATAAACTTAGGAGAGTCTCCCCCCTCCCCCCAACGCGGAACCTGGGGTTCTCCTTCCCTATCCTTCACCCGCAAGGGAGACAAAGAGGAGATGTGTGGCTTTGGGCCAATGATTTCTCCTTTCTGAGCCTCGGTTTTCTCATCTGTAGAATGGGAGCAGTGGGGGGATGAAAGTCAAGGAGGATCATGGGAGAGGGCAGGGTGGAGCTCTGCCTCCTCCGTGGGGCCCCAGCTCTGGAATTGGGACGCCCACCAACCCACCCATACACACACCCACCCATCTGCCCATGTTACACTGGACTCGGCCACTTCTTACTCCAGTAGTGCATTTATTCAATAAATAGTCATTGACAGGTGCCGACTCCGTGCCAGGCCCAGTGCTGGAGACATGAGGACCCTCTGTCTGGGGGGGCATGAATTCTGGCACAATTGCTAGAAAAACAAATTCCCTGGGGCACCTGGAAGAGGGAGTGCAGGCGGGTTGGAGAAGATTTCACAGGAATGTATGCTGGAGTTGGGTTTTGAAGAATAAGTAAGAGTTGACCAGGCATTGAGTATGACCTGAACAAAACCCTGGAGGGAGGGGGTGCATGGTATATCTTCAGAGAACTAGGGGTAAATTCAGCATGGCTATTAGGTTGTAAGCAGGTAGAGGATTGGCTAGAGGAATGCCATATTAGGACTAACAATTATTCTATACTGCTTTAGCAAAAAGAATTGGTGGCTTATGTTACAAGGGTGCCTGGCTTCAGGCATGGTTGGATCCAGGCTTCCTCACCTCTGCGTTTTCCAGTGGTAGTTTCATTCCAGTAGACTCTCCTTTTCCAGTGGCAAAGATGACCCCGACAGTTCCAAGCTTGTGTCCCTTAAGTTTAGCAGCTGAAAGAAAAGTCCTCAAACCCAGGTTCAGGCAAAAGTCCTAGGGCAGACGCTCATTGGCCAAGGTGTCATGTGATCCCTGAACCAATCACTGAGACTCTCATGATTGACCTGGAGCACTTGCTCTTGCCCGGAACAGACCTGGACTTGGAGGAGGTCCCCCAAAGGATGGTCAAGGTGTGAGCAGAAGAAAGAAATGGAAGCTTGACAAACAAAGGGTAGAGGGCTTTCCGGAACAGGAGGGCAGGCTTGGCCCCGGTGAGTAGACTGAGCTTTTTCCTGAAGACTCTGAGCCATGGAGGTCTTTGTGCAGGGAAGAGGCCCAGCTGTACCTCAGTTGCCCAGCTGGAGCAACATAGGCTCAACCCTTGGGTTCTTCATGGGGCTTGTGGGAAAATCAAATGAGCCATCAGGGATCATGGTAAGGGTGGTCAGTGTTGGAAAATGCAGGGTCTGGGACCAAACCACATTTCTGTCTTCCTGTGTAAGACCAGGATGGGAACTGCGTTAGGGATGAAGTGCTTATTTTGGGGGAGACCAGAAAAATTGGTGGGGGGAACAGTGGCCATGTCTCACAATCCCAATCTCCAAGGGACTTCTGTGTGCCTGGCCGTATACTCGGGACACAGCAATGACCAAGACAGCCCCAGCCATGCCCTCATGGGGCTCACCATCCAGTTGGGGAAGACAGACCCACCTCCAGGCAGTGCTGGCACAGGTGGGTAGGGCTGGAATGCAGAAGCCCTGAGGGGCCACTTGTCCCAGCCAGGTTGGGCTTCCTGGAGGGGGAGGACCAAGGGAGAGAGAGGCCCTTGAACTGCATGTACAATGGCTGGGAAGCAAGAGCGGGTACAGGTCCTTTGGTGAATGGCATAGGATTTGGAGTGAGTATGGAGCCACCACGGAATAAGAGGCTGGAGACGTTGCAGGGTCTTGAAGGACATGGAGGGGGTCGAGCTTTCTCCCAAGGGCACTGAGGAGCCTTGGGATTGTGAGCAGGGGCAGGTTTGTGCTGCTTGTAGGGTGGATCATGGGAGAGAAGGTGTGAGGCAGGTCAGGAGACCAGGGGGCAGTTTGGGGCTGGATTCAAGAGAGGTTTATGAGGCAGAATGCGCAGGCATGGTAAAGACGGCTGCAGGGACTGCCGGAGACGGACAGGCCAGGCTGGCTTGGACTCTACCCGCTCAGGCCGGGGGCTGGTCTGTGTGGCCTCAGGGTGAAGCTGGGACTGGTGATGGGCCCTGCACTGGGAGACACTACTGTAAAGGACATCCCAGCCTCTGACAGTTCCTTTGGGGTCCTTTCTTCCTATTTCAGTGGCCCCTCTGGGACCCCTTGGGGATATCTTGGCTTCTATGACCTACTCCTCCCCCTTCCTCAATTGTTCAACCACTCCCCTTCCAGCTCTTCCAGGGACCAAATTCTCCAAAATGTTGACCCCTAAAGACTTCTTGGGGGTGCTCTGAACCCAAGCCTCAGTTTGGAGGATGGAGCCGCTTTGTCAAGAGGCATCACGGTGGGAAATTGCAGGGTGTAAGGAGCGGAAGAAGATCTAGTCAGAGGAATAGTGCGGAAAGAAGTGGAGAGGCACGCCTTCATGCAGCTTAGTGTGGCCTTGAAGAACTGCAGATACTAGTGTGCTCTAGGAGCTCTGGGGAGCCATGGCAGTTTCTTGAACAAAGTAAGAGAAGTTTGAAAGGCGGTAGCAGCTATGAAAGGATGAAGTCAGACTGGACAGAGGGCCTGAAACAGTAATGAGCTCCTGAGCTAGGATAAGGGACAAAAAGCCTGAAGGAGGTAAATGCAATGAGGTGCAAGAGAGGTCTCAGACTGGAAGCCTGTGGGCCAAACTCAAACCTCATACCTTTTGTTTTGCTGGTCCGTTTTAATTTTAAGTATAAATGCTTTGGGGCTTTCAGTTCACCACAGACCAGCCTGCATTTCTCAGCCCTAGTGGCCACTGTGTTTGAGATGTGTGCATGACAGATTGGGAACGGAGATTCCCACAGATTGGGAAGGGCCCAAACTTGGCTATTTGACACTGGACAAATCACACCTCTCTGGGCTTCAAATTTCCTACAGAGCCTTATAATTTGTGGACTAGACTGTGCCCTAACTCCCTCATTTTAGAGGTGGGCTAAAGCCTGGAGAGGGCAAACCACATCGAGGTCACGCAGTAGCCAGTTGCAAATCCCGCCCCAGTCATAATTATCGCATACAAAGCTAAGGCCACCACTGCTTTTATTTATTGCCTTGGATGGAGAAAAAGCCCAAGCTCCATATGTTCTGGGGAGCGCCCATTAACCAGAACTCTAGATGGTGGGCGGAGCTCTGGGGAAAGTGGAAGAGGGTGTGAGGGAGGCTTTTCATTGGCCAGAGCCCCAAGGGCTGGAGCCCATTGGTTGGAACTCTGCTTAGAGCCCCTTGTTGACAGAACCATTGTGAGCTGGACTCTCGTAGATCCGGTCCGGCCAGGATGAGCGGGCGGGCTCCGGTGGGCTGGGCCCTCCCATTGGCTAGGGCTCCAGCAGTCGGCGGCGGGCGGGGGCGCCTACTTCTGGGCGGGGATCATGTCGTCGATGGACTGGCCCTTCTCCAGCTTCTTCTCCATCTCCACCATGAGCTTCACACCGTCCACCACCAGCTGCACCTGCTCCACCTCGGACGAGCCCAGCCGATCGGCGTTGGAAACGTCGAACACGGAGCCCACTGCGGCGGTGTCCACGCCACCTGCGGGAGCAGCGGGCAGGGGCGTAAGAAGGGAATAGAGGTCCCACCCCCACCTCGCCAATGACAACAGTCTCATGGATTGAGCGCCTGCTGTGTACGCAGCGCTTCTCAACGAGTCTAGTCATGAGACCACGTCTGGGCCCATCCCTCGTTCATGCAACGAGAAAATATAGAATTGTGGGAAAGAACCAGGCCACCTGGGCGCCAATGCATACTCTATAACCGTGATGACAGCATGTTGACTTCTATGAGATAGGCGTGCAGACGCCCATTTTATAGAGAAAGAGACTGAGGCTCACAGTGGGGCAGACCTTGCCCGACTCTAGATCCGAACTGGGCCTGCGTCCCAGAACTCTAGCTGCAAAGGGCCCGCCCCAGATGCCGCGGTGCGGGGCCACACACCTGTGCCCCGCTTCTGCAGGCGCAGTCGGGTGAGGATCTCCTCGAACTTGGGGTGCTTGCTGAGGTGCGCCAGCTTCACATGCACGCCTCCACGCAGCCCGGTGCCCAGGTTGGATGGGCAGGTGAGCACGTAGCCCAGGTGCTCATTCCACATGAAGGGATGGCCGGCTTTCTTGAAGATCTCCTCGATCTGAGGAGGAGGAGACCAAGGGTTGGCGCCAGCGGGCACGCCTGTATACACCCGCAACCCGGGCGTGGCTGGGAAGAACAGGGACTGAGGGCGTGGGTGGGAGCGGGGCTCTGAGGGGCTGGAGAAAGGAGAGGGGTCGGATGATACAGATGAAGGCAGGATGCTGAGGGGGCGGGGCTTGAGGACGCGTGGGAGGGGATTCGGAGGGGCGGGATCTTGGAATGAGAGTGGAGGCAGGATCGGAGGGGCGGGGCGTGGGAATGCGGCGGAAGGCTGGGTTCCCAGGTGCGGATCCCGAGAACGCGGAACAAGGCCAGGTTCCGAGGGGCTGGGAGTGAGAACGCGGGGGAAGGCCGGATTCCGAGGGGCGGGGCGTGAAAACGCGGGGCGGGGGCGGGGCTCCTGGGGGCGGGGCGTGAGGACGCGGGGCGGGGCTCCTGGGGGCGGGGCGTGAGAACGCGGGGCGGGGCTCCTAGGGGCGGGGCGTGAGGATGCGGGTGCAGGCGGGCTCTGGGAGGCGGGGCTCAAGGACTAGTGAAATTCGGGTCCCCAGAGCGTGTTAGCTTCCTGGAGTGTGTTCCCCTGGCGCGCGGGGAGTCCTTTCCTAGATGTCAGGAATCATCATTCCTGGACGGAGGGGGCGGTGGCTCATTGAGCTAAAGGTCAGGTCAGAGCATGGAGGCCGAGGAAGACCTGAGAGGAAAAAACTGGGAATTGGGGGCTGGAGGGCCGGGAGGTCAGAAGTTGGAGGTCAGAGCCGAGGCAGGATTAGGCCCAGGAGGACCGGGGTGTGGGGGCTTCGGGGCTGGGGTTAAGGACGGAGCGGAAGTCAGCAGGGAGGGGCGGGCGCCCACCTTCTGCAGCCCCACGCAGAACCGGCGGAAAACCTCCTTCATGTTGCCCCCCTTCTCCATGGAGATGACCCGGAGGTGGTCCTCCTCGTTCACCCACACCAGGAAGCTCTTGTTGTCGTTGTGCCTAAGACGGGGCCAGCAAAAGGCGACGGAGTCAGCGCAAACCCCACTCCCGCCCTCTCCCCAAAGGCACGTCCACCACGAGAAGGAAGCGGGACGGTGGGGAGCCGGGTGTCTGTGTGTGTGTGTGTGTCTGTGTGTGTGACTTCTTCCTCAAAATCACAAAACTTCAATCTGTAGACTCTTATGTTATAGGATCTATAAAGCCTCGAAGCCGGGCATCAAGGACTTTGAAGGTCTTAAGTCTTTAAACATCTGGGCTTAAGTCTTTACAACTCTTGGAATCTCTGAATCTTTGAAAAACAGAATTGATAGATTTTAGAAATCCAGATCAGGACTGGGCAAACTTCCCATCCAAAGGTGACACCTCAGAATCCTAGCATCTCAGAAATAGAAGCTTAGTATCATAAAACAAGACCTGAAAATGTTTGAAATCATGGAATCACAGAATCTAAAATTGGTGGACTGTTAGAACCTAGTGATATATAAAATCTTGAAATCTTAGCATCATCCAATCTGTATGTTTTAAACCCCAGATTCCCCTAATCCTTTGAACCTAGGTTCTCTAAACCTTTTTAAATCTTTTACTCTCAGAATCAGAGTCAAAGATTCATAGAAAGTCGAACTAGAAATAATAGTGATATTTACTAATAACCAACAGGTACCGAGAGCTTACTATCTGCTAGGCACTTCTTTCAATAGTTTTCATATATTAATTCATTTAATTCTCACAGGAACTGCAAGAGTTATGAATTATCACCATCCCCATTTACTAGACAGGGAAACTGAGATTGAAAGAAGTTACACTTATTTGCCCATGATTGCACAGCTAGTAAGTGGTAGAGCAAGGATTGGAACCCAGGGAGTCTGATTCAAGCCTAAGGTTTAACTGTCACTTTTTTCATCCAAGTTTCCCAAAATGTGACACCCAGGGAGTGGGGTGGTGGTGTCCAGGTGAGTGTAGTGCTTGGAAGCATCATTCATTATTTTTATGGTCTTGACTGTGGTTGGGGAGTGAGGAGGGTCGTGGGGGGTGGGAGGTAGAGGGGTGGGCTCACCAGATGCCACGGGCGTCGGGCCAGTCCCTGGCCATGCCTGAGGCCAGCAGCAGCGGCGACACGGGCTTGTCGAACAGGAAGTGGTCGTCGATGAGCTGCTGCTGCTCCTTCTCGGTCATGCTCTTCAGCGGGTAGTACTTGCCCTTGAACTCGCCCGTCAGGCTGTTGAGGGCTGAGGGGCCACAGAGGGGGGCGGTCAGCAGCCTGTCCCACTGCTCCCCCAAACGGGCCTAGGCCTCAGGCCTGGGGATACCCCAAAGGCGCCTAAACACCAAAAGGTCCAAACTCAAATTCACGACCTCCCACCAAAATGTGTGCCTATCTCATCTTCTCAGGCACCAGAACATGGGGTGCTAAACCAGAAAAAGCATCTGGTGGCCAATGGTGTTCCGGAGCTGGCTACTGCTGGCTCACAAAAGAGATGATCAAAATCTCAGAAATTTGCACAGCCATTAGTAAAAATTATTACTATTGACAATACATATATATATATTTATATGTATAATAAATATAGTATAGGTAAATGTATAATCAGTGTTTTATATATTATTTATACTTATAGTTTATAAATTTATATGCATTATATACATTGTTCATATATTATGTGCTATTATAGATTAGTAAAATTAAATTATGTAAATGTATAATTGAAAACAAAGGTAATAAATACTCAAGACTGTCATGAATTATTTTACTATGTCTACTATAATCTATGTTCTTGAAGTTACTTTCATTGATTTTGTGACGCTACATTGACAGCTTAAAATTGGACTTGGTAGGAGAATTGCCACCACAGAAATTGGCAACCTCTACGAATCAGGACTCTTTTTTTAAGAGAGAGAGAGAGCCTGTTGTTAAACCTTTACCAGCACACCACTGCCTGTGAGCCCCGATAGGCCTCCCTTCGAAATCTCCCCACTGTTTTTCCCCATCCCAACGCCTGTCCCCCATCCCCTGCCTGGACTATTGCCCTGACTCGTCTCCCTGCTCCAATCTTGACCCACTTCCCCAGGTCTGTTCCCACTCAGCAGCCAGAGGGATCCAGTGAGTCTAAACCTGTACATCCTCTGCTTGCCACCCTCCGGGGGCTTCTACTTCACAGTCAAAGCCAAAGCCCTCTCTACAGCCCCCGAGACCCTGCACAGATTGGCCACCACAAACCCCCCTTGGCCTCAGCTCCCTCCTCTGGCCCTGGGCTCCTCTGCTCCAGCCGTTCTCCCCTCCTCGCTGTTCCTCCAAAGCACGTCCCGACCCCCAGGCTTTTGCACGGCTCCTCCACCGGCCTGGAGCTCTTCCAGGTCAGGCTCCTTGTCAGTCAGGGCTCAGCTCCTCCTTCCTCAGTAGCCTCCATCCTTCTCTACCACTTCCCCCCCGTTCTTGGCTTCTTGGCACCTTGGAATTTTGTTTTTTTATTGGTCTCTGGGTTTCCTCTCATCTCCCCACCAAGCTGCGAGCTCCAGGAAAACAGTGACCTTGTCCATTGTGTTTATCATGGTGCCTCAGCTCACCGCACAGGGCCAGGATGACCCCAGATGTTTGCTGAATGAATGAATGAATGAATGAACTGGGCCTGGGGCAGCTGGGTGACTGCATGAGTCTGCTCAGAGTCTTGACAAGCCGCCCCCCCCAGCAGAGGTGGCCCTGACTGCCATCACTCCTCCCAAGCACCCACGATTTCCCAAGCTCCTCCCACTGACTTGAAAATGGGTGCCCTAGACAGGGCCCGTGGAGGAGCTGGGTGACCCGCCCGGGCTGGGGGCCCTCACCGTCCACGGAGAGCTTCTCCACGGCCCGGCGCTCGCCGCGGGAGCAGTGGGGGGGCAGCGCGTAGCCCTTGATGCTGCGGCCGGTGCGGACGCGGCTGCTGAGCACGTAGTTGGGGTCCAGGTCATCCCCACCCTGGAGGGCAGAAGGGGGCATCAGGGTCAGGCAGACCCTCCTGGGCATTCCCCCCACCACAGCTCTCCCCGCAGCCCAGTGAACCCCAAGTCTCCCCCCCCACCCCGCCCCAGTTCCTCCCCAGTTCTCCTGGACTCTGGCTTTCTGCGGCTTCCCTTTCCCCCTCCTGCCCTAACACCCCCGACCCCCGCTTGCCGAGCCCCTCCCCCACTGCGCCCCACCTGCCCTCCCGGCTCTCTCTTCCCACCTCTCTCCCCAGTCTCCATCTCTCCTACCTCTTCATTGGTTTCTGACCCCTCCCCACCTGGCCCTTCTTCCCCCACCCCCGTACTCCCCTCCCCGGGCGGTGGGGGGGGCCCCGACCTTGAGGTTCTCATGGTTGAGGTCGGTCCTATGCTTGTCGGTGGGTTTGTAGCCCCCGTGCCTGTCCCGGATGATGGGGTCGAAGACGTCCTTGAAAACCTCGTAGCTCTCCTCGTCCCCGGCCACACAGCCCACGGTCATGATGTAGGGGTGACCTGGGGGGTCGGGGAGAGGTCAGGGGCGCTACTCCCCAGCAAGCAGGGCCTGGGCCCCAGGGCCAGAGCCGACAGGGTATGTGGGCGGGGGAGGGGGTGGGGATGGGGAGGGCGAGCCACAAGGTGCGAGCAGGGTCCAGGGGCAGGGCAGCTCTGGGGGAGTCTCGGGGGGCCAGTTACAGGGTGCTAAAACTGTTAGCACCTCACAATCCCCAAATCATGGAATCTTCGCCTAAACATCTTTAGAACCATAGGCTATCAGCCCCCGCAGTGGGTCAGGGTAATAAGAGACTTGAAAGACCCTCTTGTTGCCCACAGGGGGAAACTGAGGCCTGGGGAGAGAGGGCTCATGTCCAGCCACCAGTTCCAGTCCTTTGCAGGGGTCCTTTGAGAAAAATCCACGACACTAACAGTATCCCATGCTTGTTCCAGGCGTGGCTGTAAGTTCCGTGGGTGCCTCGAGTTAGAGGTTTTCAGGGGCCCATTTTTCAGGTGAGAAGATCGAGGCTTGGGGAAATTAAGTGACTTCCTCAGGGTCTCGTGTTATATTCATGAATGTTTGGGGGTGCCCTTCACATGTATTAACTCGTGCACCAGCTCACCCCATCCCCCGTGAGTGTGGCCCCCATTTCGCAGATGAGAAAACTGAGGCCCCGGCAGTGGGGGGAGGGGGGCCGGCAGACATCCCCGGGAGTCTGCAGTGGGCCCACAGGCCCCGCCGGGAGGCCCACCTGGGTTGTCCACCCCCGTCTGGATGACGTCATCCAGGGTGAAGCCAGAAGGCGTCTCCTTGTCCCGCAGCTTCTTGTAGAGGTCGAGGGTCAGCGCCTTGGCCATGTGGTTGTTGTGCTTGCTGAGGTCCGGGTACTCCTCCTCGGCCTTGTAGTTCAGCTTGAACTTATTGTGCGTGTTTCCGAAAGGCATGGCGGCGGCGGGG
Organism: Choloepus didactylus; assembly: GCF_015220235.1. Taxonomy (NCBI): domain Eukaryota; kingdom Metazoa; phylum Chordata; class Mammalia; order Pilosa; family Megalonychidae; genus Choloepus; species Choloepus didactylus. The sequence continues at coordinate 10,918,906 of NC_051333.1, read as the reverse complement.
GTGGCCTGGCGGGCAGCGGAGGGGACGAAGGTCAGTCCGTGCCCGGCAGAGGCCAGCAAGGCTTTGGGGGCTGGTGGGCCTGGGGGCCATCCCTGACACCTGTACTGGGGCCCCCTCACTGAGCCCCAGCATCTTGGCAGGGGAACCTCTCCTGGCAGGACCAGCTTTGGTGTCAAGGAGTCCTCGGTTAAGCTTTGAGCTCTGCCACTTCCTGGCTGGGTCACCCTGGATTAGTAGGTTTGCTAGAGACTCCTCTTCTCCAGCTTGTAAATGGGGCGGCGGGGGGAAGCCCTGGGCTGGCGCAGGATGGGGCATGGTTATGAGTGTCGGTCCTGGAAACTGTCAACCTGGGTTGGGATCCCAGCTCTGCCACTTACTGCTGGCTGTGTGCCCTTGGGCAAGTTGCTTGACCTCTCTGGGCCTTGGCTGGGGGTCAAAATAGTGCCTACATCATGGGGGTCTTGTGAGCATTAAATGAGTAAGTGCATCTCAAGCACTTATAATAGGGCTTTGCACACGATAAGCATTTTTTACTTAGCTGCTATTATATTATTGTTGTTGTTTTAAAGGTCTGTGAGGAGCTGGTAGATGGCGGGGCTGAGGGCATGACTGGGAATGAGCAGCCATGGGAACGGAAGAGAAGTTGCGTTCTGTGCAGAAGTTTTTTGATGCTCAAACAAGAAATGAGGGACAGGGTGGGAAGGCAGGCTGGTGGTTGCCTCCAGCTCTGCCTGCCAATGCCCCTCCCAGGGGCTCAATCTGGAAGAAAAGCTCAGCAGACTGGGTTCAAATCCCGCCTATGCCATTGCCCGGCGGTGCAGCCCCAGGCCAGTGGCTCTGCCTCTCTGAGCCTCTGTCCCAGGGGGTTGTGGCGGGCTGAGCACAGGCGCGGGCATGGAGTGGGTGCCCACAAACTAGGGCAGGGGGCTGCTATTATTGTTACTATTACTTTTATTAGCTTCACAAAGGAGGGGGGACCCTTGAGCAGCATCGGCAGGGCTGGGACGCCCACTGCCAGCTGCCAGGATGGGGAGCAGGCAGAATTGTGGGACCAGGGAGAGGTGAGGGCGGAGGCACCGGGCCAGAAGTTAGGGTTGGGGACCTGCAAAAGGTCTTTGGAGCTGGGTCCAGGGTGGAGGCGGGGGTTATTTTTAGAGTCTGGCAGGCTCCTCCCCTGTCCCCAGCTGCTGCCCCCCACCCCACCCCACCCCCACATTCCAGGGGCTCGGCTTGCACCAAGTCAGCAGGCCGGAGACAGGTGGGCCAGGGTGGCCGGGAGGACACGCACCCAGGCCCTGGGGCTCAAGGACATCCTGGGCTGCCGGCCCAGAGCCCTCCCCTCCGAGGGCGTGCCCACCCCTGTCCCTGCCAGGGCCACCCCAGGAGGGGCACTGAGACAAGGTGGGTGACCCCAGGAGACCCATATCTGCACACACAGAGCAGCACACCACGGACACCCCAGATCACCTCCGAAACAGTCGTACGGCCACACCTCCCAGGGACATGCCCGGGACACAGGCACCCCTGCAGGGGCCACAGAAGGTCAGACACCAGGTCACAGGGACACGACGGGGAGCTGCTCCCGACAGGTGATGGGCTCGCAGACCCCTCCCACAGCCTGCTTGTCACAGTTCTGGCGACGAACCCTAAGGAACACAGTCCCGGCCCCGCAGCCCCTCTCAGGGGTGACACTTAGCAGCTGTCAAGACCCCTCTCTTCTCCGGGGTCCCTCCCCATGAATCTGTGCCACAGAAGCACAAGTCACAGCAGGGGATCAGGGGAGCTCCTGGGTGGAGGGGACCATCAGCCACACAGGCCATCCTTCCCACCCACAGAGCCGCCTGTGGGCAGGAGGATGCAGTGGGTGCCCAGCCCCTGGGGACCCCCACCCTGGACCCCACCCCCCTCCCCACTCCGGGCCGTACCTGGCTGGGCTGGGCTGGAAGGGGCTGCCTGTATCCTCTGAAGGGACACTGACCCAAAGGAGGGGCCTGCTGCCCTAGCCTTATATACCCCGGGCTGTGTACCGGCTGGGCGTGGCTGCTCCCAGGGAGGGGGCTGGAGGGCAGCTGGGCCTCTCACCTCCCTGCCCGGGCAACATGCCCTCCTTGAACCCAGGGGTGCCTTGCACCCAGCCCAGGGCCTTGTATGGGCCACTGCAGGGGCCGGGCCTGGGCACCCCCTCCCCTCCACAGCTGATCCCCCGATCAAGTGCTGAGTCGGGCTGGCAGGAGCAGCTGGCTCCCGGCCAGGAGCATGGGACAGTGGCAGAGCACATCCCAGGCACGTACAAGGCACCCTCCGCTGCCCCCCGGGGTGTCCGCTGCTGGCCTTCCACGGGCCCTGAGCCTGCTCCAGCTGCCCCCACTCTGTTCCCCCACCGTCCCCGGCCGCCCCTGCAGCCCCCAACCCCCTTGGCCCCGGCAGGTGGCAGACGCTGAGCCTTCATCCCTTGCTAAGAGCACCAGGCACCTGCACCGTGTCGGGAAACCTTGCAATGACCCCGGGAGGGTGGCAACCCCGTTTTCCAGAGGAGAAAACAAACAGAGGCCCAGAGGGACGTGTGACTTGCCCGCTGCCACTCAGCTAGGGAGGTAACGGAAGGGGGAGGTGTTTGGAACCCAGGACAGTCTGTCCCCAGAAACTCAAGCTTAGATGCTACTTGGCTCCTTCCTCCTTGGAAGTGAGTCAGAGGGAAACTAAGGCACGGCTGTGTTGGGGAGATTCAAACCGGGGGCTGCAGGGAGGAGGCGAGGGTCGTTATCTCCCTATGACCCTAGGAGAGTTCCGCCATAAAAGCCGGGCGGAGGGGACAGGAAGGGCCTTGGCTGCCAAAGGAGTTATTTTTAGAGCGCGCTTTGCTGTCGGAGGTGGAGACCCGAGGCGCGCGGGATGGGGGGGCGCGCGGAGGCAGGTGCTGGGGGGAGGGTCGCCACGTGTTTGGGCTAATTATAACCGGGTGGCTCCGGTGTCCCCGCGCCTCAACTCCTTACAAGGGCAGCCGCGGCCCCGAGCGGCCACCCCCCTCCTACCGCCACCCCCGGGGCCGGCGGCCTCACGGCGACGCGGTTAAGAGCGCGGGTCCGGGACTCGCAGGGACCCGGCGTCGCGGGAGCGCTCGGCCCCTCGGCTGCGGACCTGGGGACCTAAAGGACTGGGAAGTGGCATGGAGGAAGAGGCTTTCTTCGCCTTGGGGAGCCAGGAGAGTCAGGATTGCGAGCGGAGCCGGACCCCTCCTCCAGGGAGCACCTGGGATTGCCACGGAGAACAGAGTGTTGTTCCCTGTCGCAGCTTCCTCCTTCCTTCCCGGGTCCTTACCTTTTCTGGCTTCTCCGGGGGTCTTCCCCATTTCTTCCCAGGCAGGTGAGGACTGGTTTAGGGGAAGGACCTGGCCCTGACCTCTCCACGCATCTGCTCTTTCCCGGCAGGGACAGGCTGGCAAAGGTCTAGTTCATGGTTAGGGAAACCGAGGCCCAGAGGACTAAAAGGAACTGGCCCAGAATCTTTATGCATTTATCACGTCAACAATTATTTATTGCACACTTAGTGCAATAAAACCCAACAAACAAAACCCCTGCCCTCATGGAAGTGACAGTTTTGTGACAGCGAACAAATAAAAATTGGGGGGTAATAAGCACTTTGAAGGGAAAGTGGGTGGCGGGATGAGAGTGATGGAACAGTGTGGATTATTCCAGAAAGGAAGGCCAAGGCAGGCCTCTCCGAGGAGGGGACCATTTGACTTGAGGAAGAGGTAGGAGGCAGCCATGTGGGGATATGGAGGGACAGTGGCTGGGGGCACAGCAGGTTCAAAGGCCCTGAGGTGAGAGCCACCAGTGCCAAAGACTGAGGGACATTGAGGAGACCAGGTGGCCTGAGAAGATGGGGTGGAGGGGAGAGTGGGTGGAAGAAGATGAGGTGGGGGGGGGGGGCGGGAGCAGATCCTAGGGCCCCTGGGGGATTGGGGGAGGCATTTGACATTCTCTTTGGGCCACCGAGCATCACAAACCATTTCTGTGTTCTCCCCATCCTCTGACTGCCTTCTCTGCAGAAGGGGAAAATGCCAGAAACTCAGCTTCTCAAAATTCTTTGGAGCAAGGGTCCAGCCACATGCCCTGGGCTGAGCCAGGCCCCGTGCATGAGCTCCACCTGCTTTACCTTGGTGTCTCCCAGAAACAACTGGCTCTGGGGAGCACTATTACCTCCTTCGTATATCTTGATTCGGCCCCACCCCCCCAGCCTGTTGGGGCCTCCTCCTCCCCCTCCCCACAGCCCACCCTGGCTCAGGCCCCTCATCTCCCCTGATCCTGCCCAGCCACCTCCCTGGTCTCTGGCCCCAGTCTTGCCCCTCTCAACTACCCCCCCACCCAGTCTCTCCCTCCCCTGCTCAGAACCTGCCATGGCTCCCAAGTGCCCTCAAGACAAATGAGTATTTCTTGACTAAGAAAATAAAAGTAGCCATTTCAATAGGAGCGAGGTCTAGGCTGGCCTTCAGGAACACCGCTCACCCTCAGAACCAAGCGCCCTCTGGAAAACCTAGATTTTAGTTTTGCAGCCTCTTCCCATTGATAGGAGGGTGCTCTAGAAAAAGGTTAGCCTGGCTGTGGAGTAGCTATTCCAGTCTCCACCCTGCCAGTCAACTTTTACGGAGCAATGCCTATGTGTCAAGTGATGTGCTAAGTGCTTTACACAGGCTCACTCTTTTAACCTTTACAACAATAAGGCTCAGAGAGGTTAAGTGACTTGCCCAAGGGCACACAGCTGGGAAGAGGCAGAGGTAGGAATCAAACTAACACAGGACTGCTGAGAATGGGTTCAAGCTTTGGTGAAAAGGATCTTCCAAGCCTCCCAGCAATATCATAGAATATATTGTAAGCTCAGAGTCCCTGGTAATTTGTATCTGCTCCCCTCTGCCCCCCTCATCACCCCAGGAATCTGGCTTCAGGGTCCAAGCGCTTTATGTGCATTAGCCAATTTAATTCCCCAATAGTCCTATGAGATTGGACACTATAATTTTTGGGAATCAGGAGACTGAAGCACGGCCCAGAGAGGTTGATTCACTTGCCCAAAGTCACACAGTTGGTAAGTAGCAGAGTCAGACTGGACCAGGCTGCCAGGTCCTGAGCTTGTATTCTTAACTCCTTACCAAGCCCACCTCTGCACGCTGAAGCCATATTTTACAGAGGATGCATGTTAAGCTGGTTTGTCTGGAATTCCAGGGCCTGTATTCTTTTCCCACCACCATCTGGTAAGTCCCCCACCCCCACCCCTGAGGCCTGGCATTGCACAGCATTCCTGCTCCCACACTCTCCCTTTTTTCTAGCATATCCCCTGTCCCTGAAACTCCCCTGGTCGGGCTCCAGTAAGGCAGCACCCACCCCCATGGCCAATACTCCCATAATGCCTTCCCCTCTCCCAAATCCCACTCCTAATCCTGGCTGTCAGTGATGTCATCTGATCCAGGGAAGACAAATTGTAAATCAAGGCCAGACCTGAGAACTGCTGCAGCCCTGTAATCTGCTGAGCATAATCAGGCCCAGAATAGCAGGGTACGGGTGGGGGCAGAGAGCCAATAAGATAAAATCTTCTTGGGAGTCCCTTCCTGCCCTGTTCCAGTCCCTCGGAATCAACTTACTATACATTTTCCTCCAGGTGCTATTTTAGCTGCATCCCACAGTTTGTGTTTTTTTGCGTTCTGTTACCATTTCAATTTTATTCTTTATATTGGAAATGTTATATTTGAATCAATTTGGAGTGTTTGGATGGTCACACATTCACATTTTGTTTTCTTAAATGTACTTTTTAAAAATTGAGATATAACTTACATTCAGTGAAGGGCCCTAATCTTAAACTCGTTGAACTTCTCCATATCTGTACACTTGCGTGACCACCACCAAGATCAAGACCCAGATCTTCCAGCCACCCAGAAAGCTCTCTCATGTCCCCTTCCATGTAAGGGCCTCCTCTGCCCCCCAAGGTAGCCACGCCCCTGGAGGGCATTCCTCTCCTGCATCTGATTGCTTTTTCTCAACATCTGATATGATTCATTCTGTTGCATGTAGCAATAGATTATTCTTCAACAGGTTTTGGTCTATTTGTTTTGTGTACATCTTGTTTGATTATTGGCCTGTACTAAGAATTTTCTTGTTTCTGTTATGATTTCTTCTTTGTCCTATGAGTGTTTTTTTACAAATATTTTTATTAATGAATAAATCATGAAACATTCTCCTACTGGAATACTATGCAGCTGTTAAAAAGAATAAAGCTGATCTATACATGCTAAGTGAAAAAAACAAAACAAAACAAAATGCTGTAGCTACAAAAACTCTGTGAAGCACAACCCCCCCCCAAAAAAAAATTCAGTGGCTTTAAAATAGCAACCATTTATTCTCATGGATGTGGGTTAGCTGCGGGTTGACTGATGTGGGTTGAGCTCAGGTGGGAAATTCACTCCCTATGTCTACACTGTGGGGAGTGGGCTTAAAGGGGAGCAGCCACTTAGGGGAAATGCTTCTCCTGGTGATGCCAGTACACAACAGGAAACGTGTGAGGTCTCCCAAGGCCTCAGCTCGGAACAGCTGTCACACAGCCAAGCCCAAAGTCAAGGCCAGTCTTCGGTCCACATCCATGGATAGGTGTTTTCTCATTTGTGTTTTAATCAAATGGGCACAAACCCTTGTATGTCTGCACACAGCCCACAGCCGTGGAATATCTCATATCTCAGGAAGGACATGTTAGAAACGGGTAATCGTGTTTGGTTCTGGGGAAAGGGTGTCCAGGAGAAATGAATACCTACTTTTCACTCCATATTCTTTTATACCCCATGAACATATTTTTTTTCTGATGGTGCAGCAATTTTTCAATTATAGGGAGAAAAAATAAGACTTTTAAAAAACTGTGGCCAAGAAGTGAAAAAGAAAAGCTCTGACCCATCCATCTATTTTCCTGAGGCGGCAAACTGAGGCCTTAAGGGATAGGATGGGGTGTTTGTTGAGTGCTTCTTGTTTATGGAATTGGGCAACCTATTTCCCCACTCCGAGCCTCTGTTTCCTCATCTTTAGGTGGGGCTAATAGTGGTATCTACCTCAGGGGACAGTTATATGGATTTAATGGCTCTGCTACTACTTAGCTGTGTGACCTTGGACAAATCACTCAGCCTCTCTGTGCCTCATCATCTTCATCTGTGGAAGGGGCTAATCCTGGCACCTGCCTCCTAGGGTTGGTAGGAAGGTTAAAAAAATTTATCCACATGCAGGTTTTGGCACAGAGCTTGGCATGGGTAAGAACTCGGAAATGTCAGACTTCATTGATGTGAGGCAAAGTGGCTTGGCACAGGGCCAGCCTAAAGAAAAGGTTGCCTCAGTTAACACTTTCTTCTTTCAATCTTTATCTCCTTTAATCCTACCACAATGCTGTGCGGTGAGCATGACCATCCCAGCATTACAGATGAGGAAACAAGGGCTCAGAAAGAGGTCATTGCCCGACCCAGGTCACATGACAAGAAAAGGACAAGACCAGGATTCGAACTCAGATCTGCCTGGCTCCAGTTCCCTCGCCCCTCAGCCCTCTCCACACACATACAGTGTCTGCCCTGTGCCACTGTGTCCTAAATCTTTTATCAGGATGACTCGTTAATCCTCACAACAGCCTGACAAAGTAGGTTACCCTCAGGAGTCCCATTTTACGTATGGGGAATCAGAGACCCAGAGAGGTTGGCTCCTGGCTCAGCGGTCACACAGCCAGTCAATGGCTGAGCTGGAGATGCACCAGGGCCGCCTGGCTTCTGTCCCCCGCACTACCATGTGGAAAGAGTGTGGCAGAACCAACATCCAGTGTCATGAGGCCAAAAAGCTGGGGGTGGTGGTGAGGGGAAGGGCTGAGCCGACTTTTCATCCCTCTCTTCATCCCAGAAGGGCCTGGAGGAGTTAGAAAGTGCGTTTGAGTTTTCTTTTCTATCATTCAGTCAACACCATTCTCCCCAGTGCCTTTGCTTGCTCGGCCAGTACTGGGAAGTGCTGGGGACACGGCTTTGACAGACAGAGGCTGGGCCTGCCCTTCCATAGCAGGATCACTGCCCTTGGTGTAAACAGACCAGTTCCTAGACAGCGCTACCCAGAGTGGGCAGGGCTGGGATGGGGGAGACCAGGAGGCTGCAGGAGCCCCAAGGGGGAGCCTGACCTAGCCTGGGGAGTCAGAGAGGGCTTCCTGGAGGAGGGGAGTAGACAGCAGGTTGGCTGCCTCTCTGAGCAAGGGAGCGGCGCTGCGCTGGAGTCCGGGCCTGGTTCACGGTCCCGCAGCGCCCTCTGCTGGAAGCAGCCCCTAGCGCAGGGGTTGGGAAAAGCTTGCGTTGAATCGAGTCCTATGAGGTCAAAATCCTGTGCGCCCAGCTTTGACCATTTCACTATTCTAGGGCTTGATTTGTTTAGTCAGTCAACTCAACAAATATTTATTGAGCACCTACTAAGCTCCAGTCTCTGTTTCAGTACTCAAGATACACTGCGGACAATACAGAACCCCAGGAGCTGACATTCTAGACATGGAGAAAAAAGAATTGATAATATAACAGTATACAATCAGTAGCTAACATTTGCTAAGTGCTTCCCATGTGCCAGGTCCTGATAAAAGGCTGTCCATACATAACAATAACCCTTGGAGTTAACCCATTTTACAGATTGGGAAAGTGAGGCACAGAGAGATAAAGTTAATTACCCAAGGTCTGCCTAGCCAGTTAAGTGATGGAATCAGCATTTGAACCCAGGGCCCATATTTTTAGCCATTATATTACCTTTCCTCTCTAATAATGTAAAGTAATACAATATATGATATAATATCAATGATGTAACATAATAAATGTGATATAATGTCATATAAGATAACTTTAGGCCCTGACAATTTTGTGAACAAAATCAAGCAGAGAAATGAATTAGTAATTTGAAGAGAGGGTGTAATTTAGAGGGGGTGGTCAGGGAAGGCTTCTCGGACGAGGCAGCCTTTGATAAGAGCCCTCACAACGACAAGATCTATAGGAAGAGCTGCAGGAATATCTTTTCCAGCAGCGGGCACCGCCAAGGCAAAGGCCCCGCGGCGGGCACAACGAGGCGGCCATCGATCGGGGATCCGAAGTTTCCAAAGTCACAAGTTTCGGAGCGAGAGTTTCCAGGCCCGCAGCGCGCGGGGATCTTCCTCAGACCCGACGTGCACCTGAGGTTTTGGGGTTGCCGCAGGGCGGCGCCGCGGGTCTACGCTTTCCCGGGGCGGTGGGCGGGGCCCGGGCGGGCCCGGCCTCACCTGCGAGGGGCGTGGCTCCCTGGCCGCCCCGCCCCCCGGAGGAGACGCCCGCGGCCCGCGACGCGGGGCTCAGCAGGGCGCAGCCGGGCGCGGGGCTGCGCGGGGCTCGGCGGGGCGGGGCCGGGCGCGGCGCGGCGAGGCGGGTCCCGGAGGCGTCTGCGGACAGGTGGGCGCCGGCGGGCGGGCTGGGCGGGCCGGGGGGGTCCCGGGGTCCGCGAAGATGGGGCAGCGGGGTCGGACGCAGAGGAGCCGGGCCGGGCGCACCCCCGGGCACGCTCGCCTGGCGTCGGGGACGGGTCTTGGGGCCCCTGGACGCCCCCTGCTCCGCCCTGGGGTCCCCCGGGGTCTGGAGACACGGCCCGGGTGGCGCCCCCTCCCCCACGCGCAGGTAAACAGCCACGGGGGCGGGGCGGGGGGGAGGGAGTGGGGGGCCCCTTGTGACGGGCGGGGAGCGGGGGTAGGGGTAAGGTTGTGAGGTCTGGGGTGTGGGTTGAGCCTTGACGGGGGGCTCCCCTGCCTGCCTGTGTGTCTGAGAGATGGTGCCTGAGGCCCTGGGGTGTGTGTGAGTGTGTATGATGGTGTAAGGCTGTGGGTGTGCATGTGAACAGGACACGAAGTGTCCGTGTAACCGGGCGCAGGCCGAGGGACTGATGGATGGTGTGGGTTGGGATCTGTGATGTAAAAATGTGGATGACCTTCTGGTTGTGTCTATGTGATGTTGTGTGTGTGTGTGTGTGTGTTGGGAGTTGGACCGTTTCTGGGACTTGGTGCAGGTGAGCAGGAGAAAGTGTGACTGTGGGCAGCTTTCTGCTGGTGGGTGTTGTGTGGCTGTGGGCGACTGGGGAGTCGGACTGTTTGTGGGACCAGCCATAGGCAGGATAAATGGTCTGAGACTGTGGGCCACTTCTGGTTGTGTGTCTCTGTGTAACACCTGCGTGCAGCTCTGTGCGTGAATGTGAGCAGGAGGTTGTGTGGCTGCAGCTGCCTTGGTGCCCGTGGGATGGTGTGTGTGTGTGTGTGTGTGTGTGTGTGTGTGTGTGTAGGGAAGGCAGGGAGGAGGGCGTCAGGATGATGGTGCTGGACAGTGGCCTGAGGCGGTGTCATTGTGGGACATGGGGGTGGGGACGGACTGTCTGAGGGACATGTGGGCAAGACAGTTTCCTGACTCCGTGGGAATGGGGCCGGGGTGGGGGTGACAGGATGGGAGAGGGTGTCTGTGTTCGGGGCCCCGTGCATGGGGTGTGACTGTCATTCTGGCACCCGGGGGGGTTGGCTGCTGTGGGGACTGGACAAGGGGGAGCCCCATGTGCGGGAGATGCCTGAGGTCCAGTGGTGTCTCTGTGACCCGCTGTGGCTGTCGAGCTGGCGCCCTTGGCTCAGCTGGGGCCGAGACTGTGACCTTGTGGGATGCTGGGTAAGTCCGCAGGGCTGTGCGACTAATGGTTGTGGTTGTCAGGGTGACTGCCGGTGAGCCTGCATGATTGTGAGCTGGACTGTTTGTGTGGCTTGTGTGTGAGGTGGAGACTAATACCCACCCCCAGGCACACACACGTGTTGAAAGAGGGAGAGATTGACCAGTGGCCGTGGGGAGTCACCGTCGGGAGACCGGGGCACAGACAGCCCCCGGGGCAGCCCGCCTGCCTTACGGTGTGTGTCCAAGGGTGTGTGGTTGTGAGTGTGTGAGGAGGTGCCAGCCTCCTGGCCCCTTGGGGACCCCGTGGCTCAGTGACGTGTGCTGAGTGTGGCTGCCTTCTCTGAGTGTTCACTGCCGTCTACACTGGGAAACCCACTTCCTGTGGGGGCAACCGAAGCTAAGTTCAGGAGTCACTTGCACATGTGCGTGTGTGTCGGTGTGTAAGAGGATGAGGGCCTGGCTGGCCGGGCGAGAGGTGGGGGATGTTGAAGGAATCGGGGAAGGTGGGGACAAGTGCATGGTGAATGCTGGGGTGTATCGGGGGGACATTGAGCATGTTGTGGGGAGCTGGCTGGCGGCAGCCCCATGAGAATGGGAGGGGGCCTGGGGCCTGGGGATGGGCGAGGAGCCCCAGGAAACCCCCAGAACGTGATGGAGACGGGATTTGCTTGTATCTTCCAAGATGAGGGCAGGGGTAGAAGAGAGAGCGAGCGATTTCAGTGCGTACTGGCTTTTACGTCTGACAGACTGGACCTGAATGTTGGGTTGTGTTTCCAAGAGGGGAGAATATGGTGTGTTTTTTCTGAGAAGAGAATGTGTATATGTGTGTGTCTGAGTGACATTAGGTTGCATTTGTGAAAGGAGAACATGGAGGTGAGTGTGTGTGTATCACATTGTATTTTAAGAGGGGTGTGTGTCATGTGTGCATGTGTTGCATTTGATAGAAGGGTGTTTGCATGAGGGTGGTTGTGTTTCTGAGGCGAATGGGTGTATTGTGTTGTATCTCTAAGAAGGGAGCATATGTGTGTGTTATTATTTCTGAGAGAAGAATGTGTTTGTGTGTGTGTGTCTGGTGTCTGAGTTTGTGTGTTGTATTAGGCTGTATTTCTGAAAAGAAAATGTGTGTGTGTTGCATTGTATTTTAGGAGAATAGTGTATGCTCTGTGTGTGTACGCATTGTATTTCGGGGAAAAGAATGTATTTGTGTGTTGTGTTGTATTTCAAAGAAAGGAGAATGTGTGTATCGAGTTGTATTTTGGAAAGAAGAATGTTTTTGTGTTGAGTTCTGTTTTCTGAAAGGACTGTGTGTTGAGCTGTATTTCCAAGAGCAGAATGTGTGTGTGTGTGTGTGCTGTGCATCTAAGAAGGGACAACAGAGTATGTGTGTGTTGCGGTGTGTGAGTGTGTCACATGTGAGGGCCCCAGAGGCACCCCCAGCTGGTGTTCGTGACCTCATCTCGGACCTGCACCTGCCTGGGAAACTCACCCATTACGGCCTGGGCCTCGGACCCTCACCCGTCATGTGGCCAGTGTGACATCCGTGGACCACGCCTGCCACATGTGTGTCCCAACACGCCCTGGGCCGGCTGGACATGTCTGCGGAGGAGGGCGGGGCCCCTGCCCCCTCAGGGTCTGTCAGCGCCTCAGGGCCCGCATGGGGCACGGGTCACCCCCAATCCCCTGCCCCTGGCCCCCCCAACCCAGAGGGCGCCTCTGCTTCCGGCGCCCCAGCCCCTCGGCCCCCTGCTTCCCACCCGCCCCGCCCCAGTGGTCCAACTGGTTCCCAACAAAAACACTCCAAGAATGAGCTCATGGAGAGGCTGCCGCCTCCATGCGCCCTGCCCGGCTCCACGCCCGGCAGAGGAGGGTGCCCTGGTCCAGGTCCCACAGCCGGGGGTTCTGGGTCAGGGTATCCAGGGTCCTTGGGGTGGGGAGGGGTGGCCACATGAGCTGAGGGCAGGTGTGGGGCCACGGGCCGCTGCTTGCCCACTCTTGGTTATTTACACATGGTGGGGTTTTGGATCTGTCCTCAGAGCTTCTCGAATGTTTCCAGATGAGGGCTGGCTAGGCTGGGCGTGGAGGCAGGGGGCTGGCTGGGATGAGGGGCGCCTGGAGGCAGGGGGAGGAGTTGCAGTGGGGTGGGGGGGCTGCAGGCCTGGCAGGGGCCTGGCTCTGACTCCCCAACCCTGGCCGCCCCCAGGAGCGGCAATGTCGGTGCAGGTGGCAGCCCCTGGAGGTGCGGGGCTGGGCCCGGAGCGCCTGAGCCCCGAGGAGCTGGTGCGGCAGACCCGGCAGGTGGTGCAGGGGCTGGAGGCGCTGCGGGCTGAGCACCATGGCCTGGCCGGGCACCTGGCGGAGGCCCTGGTGGGACAGGGCCCGGCGGCTGGCTTGGAGCTGCTGGAAGAAAAGCACCAGGTGGTGAGCCACTCGCTGGAGGCCATCGAGCTGGGGCTGGGCGAGGCCCAGGTATGAGGGGCCTGGTATGGGGGGCTCGGGCCCGGGGGTGGGCGAGGCCCAGGTATGTGGGGCCTGGTATGGGGGGCTCGGGCCCGGGGGTGGGCAAGGCCCAGGTATGAGGGGCCAGGTATGTGGAGGGGTGGAGTCAGGCCTGGGGACAGGCAAGGGCAGGTATAAGGGTCCATCCAGTATTTCAGAGGGGTGGGTTTGGGGTAGGGGGAGGCCTCAGGGGACCAAGCCTGGGAGGAAGCTCCAAGCCAGAGAAGGCATCCCTAGACAGCTTTGGGGGGTCCTTGAGTGAGGCAGGGACCCTTGAATCAGATGGAGTTCTTCGGTAGAATGGGGGGTCCTGGGGAGACATTGGGGGTGCCTGGGTGGAACAGGAGTGTCCCTCAGTGAAATCAGGGTGTGCCTTGGTGACATCGGGAGGAGGGGGTTCCCTCTGAGTGTCTCTGGGGCCGCACTTGGAGGGATCTGTGCAGAATGTGGGCGGATCCTGGATAGAATGCGGGTGCCCCGGGCTGATTTGGGGCTCTGGGTTGGGCCGGGGGCTGCCTGGAGGCAGGGAGAGCCGGGCCTGACCCTGACCGGCGCCCCCCGCTCTGCAGGTGCTGCTGGCGCTGTCGGCGCACGTGGGCGCGCTGGAGGCCGAGAAGCAGCGGCTGCGGGCGCAGGCCCGGCGGCTGGCCCAGGAGAATGCGTGGCTGCGGGAGGAGCTGGAGGAGACGCAGCGGCGGCTGCGGGCCAGCGAGGAGGCCGTGGCCCAGCTGGAGGAGGAGAAAAGCCACCTCGAGTTCCTGGGGCAGCTGCGGCAGTACGACCCGCCCACCGAGGGCCAGGTCTGTGGGATAGGGTGAGGTGGGGGCCCTGATGTGCTGGGGGGCATAGCCCCCCGACCCTTCTTAGAACCTAAGGGCCTCCAACCCCCTGCAGGACCCCCCAGGGCCCCAGAACTCCCAAAGAGCCTCCAATGCTCCAGAGCCCCCCAGAGTCTCCGAAGAACCACCTCCCCCCCGACTGTCTGCAGAGCTCACAGCCACAGAGCCACCAGAACTTTCCCAGAAGCCCCCGGCTACTCCACAAAGCCCCCAGATGCTCACCACCCCCCGGGCTCCTGACCTCCACCTTCCTCGGATACAGGACCCCCGTCTCTGAAATGAGCCCCCTCCCTCATGCCTCCTCGCTTTCCCGTCCTCCCCACAGCAGCCCGAGGCCCCGCCTCGCCGAGACAGCCTGGCCTCCCTGTTCCCCAGCGAGGAGGAGAGGAAGGGTGGGTACAGGAGAGGGCAGACGTGGGGGCTGAAAGGCAGAGGCTGGGAGGGGGCTTTGGTCTGTGGGACCCCAAGGTCTCGGAGCAGGGACTGGGCAAGGGCAGGGCGGGGCGTCAGGAAGAAGCAGAGGGCCTTGGGGTGGATAGTGGGGGGGGGGCCAGGCAGCCACTAGGACCTCAGTCTCAAGGCCCCAGGCCAGGATACATCCACGGGCCCTTTAGACGTCTGGGAACAGTCTCTGAAGTCAGGACAAGGAGCCTGTGGTCTCAGTGGCCCACAGGCAGGGAGGCAACTGTTGCTTCCCCAGCTCTGTGGTGTGTGTCCCCTGCATGGGGCTGCAGTGACTCGGTGCCCCCTGCCCTGTCCCCAGGTCCGGAGGCAGCAGGGGCGGCGGCAGCTCAGCAGGGCGGCTATGAGATCCCAGCCCGCCTCCGGACCCTGCACAACCTCGTCATCCAGTACGCGGGTCAGGGCCGCTACGAGGTTGCAGTGCCACTGTGCCGCCAGGCCTTAGAGGACCTGGAGCGGAGCTCGGGCCACTGCCACCCTGATGTGGCCACCATGCTCAACATCTTGGCGCTGGTGTACCGGTGAGTTGGGGCGGGAGGACCCCGGTGTCCTGCTCCACCGGCATGGGGCCCCTGGGGTGGCAGAATGGGAGAAGATGGGCGAGCTCCTCTGTGAGGCCAGCACTGAGAGGACAGAGAAATGGGGAGGGGAGAGGTGGAGAGGTAGAGACCTCAACAGAAGGGGGCGAGGCCCAGGCGTGGGGGGTTAGGGACCCAGTGATAGACTCAGGAGGTGCGAAACCCAGAAGGGGCCCCTGCCAGCGACCCCAGCCACCCCATTCTGACAATCTCCTCCATTCCTACGGCCACCCCACAGGGACCAGAACAAGTACAAAGAGGCCACAGACCTCCTTCACGATGCCCTGCAGATCCGGGAGCAGACGCTGGGCCCTGAGCACCCCGCAGTGAGTGGGGGGCCCGGTGGGGAGGGGAGAGCTGGAGAGGGGGGCTGGGCCTTGCGGTCTCTGACCTGTGACCCCGCCCCCACCCCCGCAGGTGGCGGCCACCCTCAACAACCTGGCGGTCCTCTACGGGAAGCGCGGGCGTTACCGGGAGGCCGAGCCCCTGTGCCAGCGCGCCCTGGAGATCCGGGAGAAGGTCCCACCCCTCCCCAGCCCGTGACCCCCGATACCATGTGACTCACCCCATCTGATCCTGCTGGGCCCCTCTGTGGCACTCGCACGGTGACCCTGATGCTTTGGTGCCCCCAGTTTGGTTCCTGTGACTTTTGGCCTTTTTTCACCACTCACATTTGAGTTTGTCCCTAATTTGACCCTAGGTCACCCAATCCCATGATCCACCACTCTTGTCCTCAATGACACCCCCCCATAACTCATCTCATATGCCCCCCGCCCCCCCATACCCAGTCCCGACCTTTCCAACCCCACGTGGTCACTAGTACAACTCCCAGCTCTGAGGCACCAGACTCTGATCCTGGTCCCAGTTCTCGGAACTACCAAGAACTCTGGCCTTGTAATCCCCCAGTTTGACGGGACGTCTTCTGGCCCCCAATCATTCTCTACTTTGACCCTACAACCGGTAACTTGTGCCCCCCTCCCCTTTGTGGCTCCTGACATCACGCGGCCCACCAGTCCCACACGAGACCTTGACCCCCAGGTCCTTGGTGCCGACCACCCGGATGTGGCCAAGCAGCTCAACAACCTGGCCCTGCTCTGCCAGAACCAGGGCAAGTTCGAGGAGGTGGAGCGGCACTACGCCCGCGCCCTAGGCATCTACCAGGCCCTGGGGGGGCCGCACGACCCCAACGTGGCCAAGACCAAGAACAACCTGGTGAGGGCCCGTCCTTCCTCGGCCCCTCACCCCCAGTGCCCCCTCACCAGCAGTTAGGCCCCGCGGTGCGTGGAGTGTGCCAGGGCCCCGGGAGCCACCCGGCCTGCTGGGCACAGCATGGGGCTTCGGGGAGGGACACAGAGGCCGGGAGGGAGCGTCACCTCTGCTGGGCCCCGGGGGCAGGCGTCCCCTAAGATGTGTGCTCCGAGCTGAGCCCTCAGCCCAGAGACGCTTGTAAAACATTCTAAGGGAAGCCTCAGGAAACTACATAAGTTCACAGTGTCAGAGAATGGTTCTGTGGAAGAGAAAGCTGAAGAGACTGGCTGGGACCAGGTGACAGCATCAAATATTTATTCAGCTCTTAACACGTGCTAAACCCCTTTGTGAGTTCTCTCCTTGCAGCATTTTATTTCTTACAAGACCCTGTGAGGTAGGAGCTGCTGTTGCCCCTATTTTGCAGATGAGAAAACAGGCTCAGAGACAGGAAGTCACCTGCCCCAGGTCACCCAGCCAGGAAATGGGGTGGGGTGCAGGGCAAGGCCTTGGGTGCAGGGCGAGCCGGGGCTGCTTCCTGAGGGCACTGGGAGGCACAGCACAGCTTCCGGCAGGCGAGGGGCACAAGCAAGTGTGCACCTCAGAAAGGGATGCTGGACACCAGTGCCCAGGGTGGGGGACATCGGGGAGCTCCCCAGGTCTGAGCCCCGTTCACTTGGGCCTTGCCCTCCCCGCAGGCCTCAGCCTATCTGAAACAGAACAAGTACCAGCAAGCAGAGGAGCTATACAAAGAGATCCTCAGCAGGGAGGACCTGCCTGCCCCCCTTGGTGAGTCCCCACCCCCACTGCCCTCGCCAGAGGCTTCTCAAGCCCCCATCCCTACCCTGATGCCCCCATCTGTTCCCCCAGGAGCCCCCAACATAGACACTGCCGGTAACGCACAACAGCAGGTGAGGATGGGCTTTGCTTTGGCGCCCTGGGGGGCTGGGGACAGGTTGGACTGGACCGGGGGTGGGGGGGGGGCCTGACCAGCGTCCCCGGCCCCTTCCCAGGCCCTGCGTCGGAGCAGCTCATTCTCCAAGCTCCGTGAGTCCATCCGGCGTGGTAGTGAGAAGCTGGTCTCCCGGCTCCGAGGCGAGGGGGTGGCAGGAGCAGCCGGGTGAGTGTCAGATCAAGCCAGCGAAGAGCCCTGCCGGTACAGCATCTTTAGCTCTGCCCCTCTCTGTCCTGCCAAAGAACCTTCCATGGCTCCCATCTCCTGCTGTGACACACAGCGCTCACACCCCGTGTGGGAGAGGTTTCTCCAGGGGGAGTGACTCGTTTCCCACCTGCCCCTCCTGTGCAGGATGAAGAGAGCTGTGTCGCTCAACATGCTCAACACGGACGGCCTGAGGGCTGCTGGCACGCAGGTGAGGGGGGACAGGGACACGGGGTCAATGATGGAGTGTGGGGAGGGGGCGGACGTGGTGGCTGGCAATGGCATTAGGAGCCGGGGGGGTGTCAGGCTGGAAGTTGGAAAGGACCTGAGCACAGGACAGGGGATGGGCTGTACTCGGAGTAGAGGCAGGGGGAGGGATGGGCTTAGTCAGGCGGGATGGGGCAGGGGGATGGACTCGGGGCCAGGGAGTGGAAGTGGGGAAATGGGTGGACCTGGGGCCAGGGGAGGGGCAGGGCGGGTTGAGGTGGGCCGGGGGTGGGGGTACAAGTGGGGACATGGAGCAGAGGCGGCACCCGTCCCTTACCTGCCCCCTGTGCCCGTCCCCAGTTCCCCACCAGGCACCTGAGCAAGGCCCCCCGGACCCTCAGTGCCAGCACCCAGGACCTGGGCCCCCGCTAAGGCCAGCGGGACCTCTGTGGACACCGCGTCTCAGGGAGAGGCGGGGGTGGTGGGTGGTGGAGGCCTCCCCCGTCCCCCTGCCTCGCTCCCACCTCTCGAGGTCCCTGCTGTACGGGGCTCCCCCAGTGCCCTCTCCCGCCATTAAAGGCTGCAGATTTGGCAACAAGGAGCGTCGGCCTGACACTGCCCGAAGGGACCTCTGAGCGCCGCCCCTGCCCCGCCGGGACCCAGGGCCAGCAGGAGGGCCCACAGGTTCACAGCTGCTGGGCGATCTGCTCTATCCTCCGCAGCGTCTCCTCGGACTCCAGCTGCTCCAGGCTGAGCAGGGACAGGCCCAGCTGATCCTCCTGAAGGGAGAGGGCAGGAGGGGGAGTGTCAGCTGCAGGGACTGGAGACAGCTGCTGCGCGTCCCCTTCTCCCTCCACAGGGCCCTGGGCGGGGTCTAGACTCAGGGCGCGGTAGGTGCAGGAGGTGGCCTGCCCGGGGACCACGGGACAGGATGCTGGACAGTGGAAACGCCCCTCCTGATCCAGAGGACACTCCCTGTGACCAGAAGCCAGGCCGCGGGAGGGAGGTGGCAGCCAGAGCTTTGCATCCGAGCTACAGGGGTTTGGCTTTCCGGAGGCCGCACGCACGGCCCCTCCTCCTCATCCAAACCTCACCCCACGTTCTCTTGCCCGCCTCTTCGGGGTCTCCTGGGCCTGCCCACCTACTGCAGCCACATGTGTGGGTCTCTGGCCCCTTGAATCGCCCCCAGGTTCCCGGGGCCTAACACGCAGGCACACGATCACCCTCTCTTGGTGGAGGGCAGGCAGGAGGGTGGGGGGAGAACGCCAGGGTGCGAGCGCAGGGCCCGGTGCAGGCTCACCCGGTGGAAGGGCTGCGCCATCTGCCGCAGGAAGTACTTGGCCACCTGGACGCCCTCATCCACGGTCAGGTTGAGGTTGGCGTCCGTGAGGTGCTCCTGGATCCAGCGCGGCAGCTTCCCCCGCTTGTCCGCCCGGGCAAACCGCTTTGAGCAGGAGGGTGGGAGAGCAAGGGTGTGAGGACCCTGGCCAGCCCCCGGGGGCTGGGGTGGGGGTGGCCGGCAGGCGCCCTGACCCGCACCTTGTCGGCGAAGACCATGAGGCCGTAGTCAGTCTTCCCCCGGATGGCGCGCCCCACACACTGGGCCGCGTGCCGCATGGCGTCGAAGGTCAGGAAGTCGTTCTCGCGGATCTGGAACTGGTCCCGCAGGTACTCCAGCCGCGCCTGCACGCGGGGGTCAGGGAGGCAGGTGGGGGAGCCATCCCTGCCCCCACCCCGGCCACAGACCACCTGCAGCCCCGGATGGCGCCCTCCAGTCCTCACAGCACTTCCTGTTTCCAGGAGCCCGTGACCTGGGGTGCTGCTCACCTTGAGAATGCGGCTCTGGGTGTAGACGTAGGGGACCCCAAACATGATGACGGCCCTCCCGTAGTGGTGCACTGTGGGGGCAGAGGAGGGGTTACGGCGTCATGCACCTGGGCAGCCGTGCTGAGGGGGCGCAGGGGAGCACAGGAGGAGCATGGGGGTGCTCAGAGGGAAGGGGAGGGTTGTCTGTGTGCTGGGCAGGAGGTGGCTGGTTCCCTGGGGAAGCAGGAAGGGCGTGGTGGGCAGGAGTTCCGGAGAATTCCGGAGAGCTCAGAGAGGTGGCCTGGGAGGAGAAAGCCTGGTCCACTCACCAAAGTCGATTCCCTCTGACACCTTGCCACGGGCCACTGAAAGCAGGATGGCCCCACGGCCGTTCTCGCAGGCCTGGGGAGGGGACACACGTCATGGCACAGAGCTGCCTCCTTCGGCCCCTCCCCTGGCCAGTGTTTCGGCACCCCACCCACATACACCCACCTCCTGGTACTTCTCCAGGGCGACGCTGGTCTCAGCCCCATCCTGGGTCTCTATGAAGAGCAGCTTGTTCCTCTGGATGTTTTCTAGGATGCCCTAGGGAAGGAACCAGGGGCAGAAGACAGATGAAGGGCCTGGCCGTCCTGGTGAGACCCAGCTCTGCCCAGGCCTCTGAGATGGGCCGTTTCTCCATCTGGGCCTCAGCTTGCCCCATCAGACACGCAGGGGAGCCACCCTCCTCCTGGGTTTTGGGAAATCCTGTGGTCCAGGTGGAACCAACCACTGTGCCCCAAGTGAAGCAGGTGGCCCTGGGTGGCCAGTCGTGGCCCTCCATTCCCAGCCCGTGATCGGTGGCAGGGCTGATGGGAAACCAGGCAGAGCCACTCGGAGGCTGCCCTGAGGTTTCCCACCTGACGCCACAGGGTTCACTACAAAGCCGTGGTCACTGAGACAGCCTGGCAGTGAGGTGAGAAAAGACACATAGACCAGTGTGACAGAAGACGGGGTCCGGAACCCCCACACAGACGGCAGCCTGCACACTTCAGCGAGGAAAGCTCACTGCAGTAAGTGGTTTGGAGGCACTGGATTTCCATGTGAGAAAAATGAAGCTTGATTCCTAGCTCACACCATACACAGAGATGAATTTGAGATACCTTATAGATCTACTAAATGTGAAAGCTAAAACTAAAGCTTCTAAAAGAAAATACAAAAAGACCTCTTCAAGGTCTCGGCAAAGATTTCTTAAATAGGACACAAAAGGCCCTCAGGATGTGGGGATGGGGCCAGCAGCCCTTGTCCCGCTGTGTGGAAAGAGCTCACCTGAGGACAAGGCCAGTGTTGTGGCCACGGCCATGACCGGATGAGTTCCGACCCCCCCCCCCCCAATCCCTGAGAGCCGGGGCTGAGGCTGGGAGCTCAGAGGCACAGCGTTTGGAACAGCCCCTCCTCCGCCCGCATCCTGCTGGCACCCAGGGCCTGGCCGTGGTGAGCCCCGTTTCCAGGGGTCCCCCTGACCTCGCCCACATGCTTCCCCAGAGGGGCTCTTGCCCCACCCACGCCTCTGCCCAGCCTGACTTCTCGTGTCTTCCTCTAAGAGCACAGCCCTCAGCAGGTCACGCCTGCTACCAGTTTCTCCACCAAACCATCCCTCCTGGGAGGATGCAGTCACGGGGTAACCCCAGGGAGAAGAGAGGAAATCACGGGACCAGACGAGGGATGAGGCTCCCTCCCTCTCCTGAGAGGTTTGCCTTTGCGGGAGGGGCCTGCTAATATTGTGGTTCTTAACCTGATTGGAGGGGGGGAGCCCCAGGGATGCAAGCTCTCCTTTAAACTGTCACGTGTTTTATACACAGTCCTGTTGCATATGATAATTTTACAACTTAGAAAAGGAATGAAGCTGACATGCAAAGGCACAGAGTGAGGCTGAAGGGAGAGAGGCCTCCTGGGGGTGGAGGGACACACCTGCTCGTACCAGGAAGCCACGGTGCTCTCCATGTACTGGTAGCTGGTGAAGAAGGCCACAATGCCGTCGGGAACCACAGCGGACATCTCCAGCAGGAGGTTTCCATAGTTCCGGATCACCGCTGTGAAGGGTCAGAGGTTGGACCCTCTGGGCCCAGGTCCTCCAACCCACTCCCCGTTAGCACCTTCCTGACACCCTGCCTAGAGCCTGGGGTTCCCAAAAATGATGGATATACACTGTAGGCAAGAAATAAACCTCAGTGGGTCAAGCCCCTGAGATCTGGGGGTATTTGTTACTGCAGCATGGCTTAGACTGTACTGACTGATACATCTCTCCTCTCAGGACCCATATAAACCATCCCACCCCACCCCACCCCACCCCAGGGACATACCAATGTCTTCCCGGGTCTCAAATTTGGAGCTGATGGCCACCTGGTCATTGCCACGGCCAATGATCTGCCACAAGCAAGAGGGGGGACACTCAGCACAGCAGCAACTGCACCGATGCGTGAGCCCGACTGCCTGCCAATGCTGTTCTAAGCTTTTTAGAGACGTGCACTCAGTGAAGGAACCCCCAGCTACCACATTATCTGCATCGCACAGATGAATGAACTCAGGGTGAGCGGCCTGCCCAGGTCCCTGAGCAAACGGCGGAGACAGCATTGAACCCAAGCCCGTACGGGCTGCAAACCAGCCAGCGGCCCTCCAGCCAGCCACAGCCACCAGGCCAGCTGGTTCCAAGAGCTCAACGGCCACTGATCAGGACCTCAGTAAACACCACAGTGGCTGTCACTTGGCCCACCCCCACTTTCAGCATTTTTTTAGTTTGGCACAAATGAATTTAATGGCAGAATCTGACCTGACCTGATGTGAGTGTATTTAAGTTCTACTTATTCTCTTCAGTGTGCCTCTCAGAACATTTTGCTGCTGAAATATGAGTTTGACTGGAGGGAGCTGCCCAGACCCCTGTGGGGGTGTCACATAACACACACGTGGCTCTGACAAGTTATGAATTCCAACACATACCCTGTCCAAGGGCTCTGGATAAGTAGTTGAGCGCCTGTGTTACAATGTCCATTTTACAAGGAGACTGAGGCAAAGAGGAAGGGTCACTCACCAAGGTCATGGTCAGATGAGCCGGGCAAAGCAACGTTAAGGAAGACACTGACCAAGCCCCTACGCTTTATGCCAAGCCCTGAGCTGCATCAGTGTCTTAAACCCATCGTCTGACTGCCGTATGTGTTTTATACATGATCCTGTTACGTATGATACGTTTTACAACTTAAACGAGGCCATCCTCCCGATGGCCCTGGATTCATTCCCATTTCACAGATGAACAAACTGAGGCTTGGGGAGTCGTGCCGGGTGTGTGTGAATCCAGCATCCGCACCCGTAACTGTAAGGCTGTCCTGCCTCGCCGGCAGAGGAAGCGAGGGAGGGAGGAAAGGCAGCCCCTTACTCCCACCCCCACCTCCAGCGCCCCTCACCATGGGGCAGAGGCAGACCCTGGCCAGCGTCATGGTGAAGGTTGCCATGGTGACGGGGTGGAAGTCCAGAATCTTGGGGTAGATGTCCAGTGGGGACAGTGTCTGCAGCAGGGACAGCAGGCGGGAGCTCAGCAGGGCTGGGCAGGGATACCGTGGCAGGGTCTGGGGACGGGACGGGCAGGGAGTGGTCCTCACCCCGGACGTGATGATGACGGACTGGAAGCGCTCGAACACCGGCTTGATGGCCAGCGAGGCGTCCATGCAGCTGTGGGGAGAGCAGGGTGGTGAGGCCAGGCAGGGCGGCTGGGCCCCCGAGGTCCACTCTCAAGCCCCCGGGGACTGAGGTCTCACCTGAAGTGCAGGATGGGGTTGGCGATGGTTGGGGTCCTGTCATCAAAGGGCTCGATGATGATGGTAAAGCCTGTGGCGGGGGGCCAGGGGCCCATGAGACGCCACACCCCTCACCCTTCCCCCAACCCCCAGCCCCCATTAGTGAGTGAGACCAACCTCCAGCTGCCTGAGCCCCAAATCCAGGCACCTGCCTCCAGAACACACCCGACCTGTGTGCTTCTCCCCTGGGCTGATGTCCGCAGAGGGGCCCAAGCAAAAGGCACTGAAGGTTCATTCCTCAGGCTCTCCCAGCTCCACGAGGGGCCTCCCAGCTGCCCAGGCCCACACCTCCAGCCTCCCCCTGCGACCTCCCCATCCAGCTCCCCGGCAACCGACCACCTCTCCCCACCCCGTGCCAGCCACCCTCGCCTCCTCGCAGGGCTCCTGGTGCCACCCTGCTCCTCTTAATCTTTTTGCTGCACAGTACCTGAGGGGCCCTGTTAGTCCCGAGTCAGGCCATGTCCCTCCTCCACTGAGAACCCTTCCGTGGCTCCCCACACTGCTGCGAGGGTCTAGACTCGCCTGTGGGAACAGGGCCACACTGGCCCCACTTCCTCCCTGCTCGCTGGCCTTCTGCCTGACCTTCCAACACCACCAGGCTCACTCCCGCCTCGGGGCCTTTGCACTTGCCGGTCCCACTGCCTGGAAAGCTTCCCAAGCAGCTCCACTTGGTCATTTGGGACGTGGCTCCACTGTCAGCTCCTCAGAGGCCCCCCCTGCCACTGTCCCCACTTGCAGGGACATGCCAACAGAGCAGCGTAATTGTTGTTCATGATAACTCGCAATCTGAAACGATCTTATTAGCCTGTTTACATTTTTGCTATCTGTCTTTCCTTGGAAACTGTAAGTTCCAGGAGATCAGGATAAGGTCTTTCTTGGTTTCTGCTGCATCCCCAGTGCCAGGCCTGGTCAATTTCTTGAATGAATAAATGTTCACCTATTTGCTTTCACTTAGCCAAAAGAACATCCAAAGTCCCTTGTGCCTGGCCCTGTGCTGGGCGGTGCTGAGGACCCAGCCCGGGTCCCACCCTCCCGGGGCTCACACCGTCCTGTGGGGAAGAAAGACCCGGCTCCAGACAGTGAGGACTCAGAGTGGGCGGGGCCGAGACGGGGGAGCCCAGAGGGGGTCTGCACCAGCTTGCAGGCCAGGGAGGGCCTCCTGGAGGGGACATCGCTACTGTTTGGAGAGCTGAAGGATGAGAGGGGCGTAATTGGGGATGAAGAAGCTGGAAAGGATGTTCCGGGTAAGAGGATGTGAGGTGCTTGGGGATGGGCAGTGGGGAGGGGACAGGCAAAGAAGGCAGCCCCAATAGGACTTGCTGCTCATCAGCCCCAAGGTGGGGGTGACACGAGTCTCTGTGCTGCACCAAGCCAGGCCCTGCAGCAGGACGTCAGGCAGCCTGACCTGGTTCCCGGGATAGAGTGTAATCCCCAGGGATCAGGCCGAGCCCTTGGCCAGCTTAAAGCTGAGCAGGGGAAGGGAAATCCGATGGACGAGGCCTCCGGATCACATTCCCGGCCTCTAGGAGCTGGACACCGGAGCATCATCCTCCCTCCCCCACCACACTCCCCACGCCCAGGCACCAAGTCCCGGCCTGTTTACCTCCCACATCTCTTGCCAATTGTCCCTTTCTCTTTGTCACCACGGCTGTGCCCTGGCCCAGGCTCCTCCTCCCCTGCTCAGGTCCCAGCCTCCCGCCCTGTCTCCTGTCCCCATTCTCTGCCAGAAGAATCTTCTTAAAGCATAAACCTGCCCCTCCCTTGCTCAGAGCCTGCCATGGCTCCCCAGTGCCCTCAAGAGCAGAACCACCAACTCTTTACCAGGCCTAGTGTGAACTGACCCCTTGGAACTTCTCCAGCCTCATCTCACACCACTGCCCACCTCTCCCATCCTTCTCCACTCTGCAGCCAGAGGGAGCCTATGAAAACACAAATCTGAGCAGGGGGCTCACTCACTCAAGAACCATTCATGGCTCCCCACTGTCCTCGAAATAGAGCCCAAACTCCCAAGCCCAGCCCTATAAGGCACCACAGGTCCAAGCCCCTGCTAACAACTCTTTAGGCTCTGCTGGGACCCAATTCCAGCAGCCACAGGGCCCAGGAGGGTGGGAAGAGAGAGGAGCTTACCCTTGGCGTAGGTGCTGACCAGGGTGGCAAAGTTAGCCAGGAGGGTGAGCGGGGAGAAGTCGGCAAGGTCGGCGATCTCCAGGGTGTGCAGGAGGGAGCGCAGGCGTTCGGCGCAGAATCTGGTGGGAGGCAAGCCAGGTCAGCAGGGGTGGGGGGAAGCCACGAGGAGGAGAACCAGCAGCCCCCCTCCTCCACCATCTTGAAGGTTGCTGGGTGCTCGAGGAGGGCAGGAGCAGGGTCAGTTTCGGTCACCCCTGTACACCTGCACTGTACAGCCACAGCCCCCAATGGCACATCCGGAGAACAACTGTACAACCTGGGTCACGTGGGCAATCCACCTCCCACGTGGGCTCTCGGACAGAACACCCACCCCCACCGAACTTCACAGAGACCACAAACACCCCCCGGACCCCAGTCACATCTGATCACACAGCCACATGGTCACACACTCACACCTCGACCTGTTTCACGGTTGCCCTCGGTCACCCTGTGACACATGCCCACACGCCCTCGGGGCTACTGTGCCAACCAGCACACCTGCCTACGCGCGATCCATGGCCAGGTGCGTGGTCAGTTTAAACCTGCCTCCCAAACTTCCTTTCTTCGAGCCGAGCTCCTCTTCCCTCAGGCAGGGTCAGGTGCCACGCCCCCCGGGTTCCTCCAGCCCCATGGGGTCCCCCATCCCAACCCCACCTCCTGTCTGGGAATAAGTCTGTCCCCCCACTATCCTGGTCACCCATGTCCCCAGCATGCTGAAGGGGTGCTCAGGGAATGTGCATTCCACAAATAAATGAGAGGGAGCAAGGAGGCTGGCCTCAGTCTTCTGGTGTGTTCTCCTCAGGAGGCCCACCCTCTAGGAAGCCCGTCCTGAGCTCCACCTTGTAATTATTTCACATCTCTTCCCCCGGATATTCACAAGTTTGTGGGGGTGGGAACAACCCTCCTTGGGCCCACTGTATCCCCTCCTCCAGGAAGCCCACCCTGACCTCTGGGATCCCGCCCACTCCGCGTGGTCCCCGTCTGGGGACACGTCTGCGTTCCTCGCTGGACACTGAGCACCATGAGGGCCAGGGCTAGGCTGTCTCGGTCACTGCTCTGTCCCCAGGAGAGAGGAGATGCTTGGGAATGTGTCGAATGATGGAGCTCCTCTCTGCCCTCACAAGTCTCCAACTGGGTGGGGAGACGAAGAACAAGCATCAGAGGCCGCTTCCCCCCCGAGTGGCCGAGATCGAGAAGCTACAGAGGCTGCAGCCTGAGTTCAAGCCAGTGCTATGTGACCCTGGGCAATGACTTCCTCTCCTTGGGCCTCAGTTTCCCCATCTGCAGCACAGGGATGCCCACGTACATGGGGATTCAATGAGCTACAGAGTAAAGTACTGAGCACAAGGCCTGGCTCCCTGTCAGTGCTCAAGGCAGAGCAGCTTCATCTGCATCGCTGCTTTCTCAGTGAACCACCATGGGAGCCTGTGAAGGAAAGCTGCTGAGCCCATTTATAAAAACAGAGACTGAAGTTCACAGAAGACCTCTAACCTATCCAAAAGAGCAGAGGAGGAGTTCAGGCATGACCCACTCTCCAGATCCAGTCTTGCCTACTCCGCCTGGGGGAGGGTTGGTGAGGTGCGGTGGGAAGAGAAAGGGCTCCCAGGCCTTCTCCCCCAGTTCCCACCCCACCGGGAGCTTAGCTCCTGTCTGGAGCTCCTCTTCCCAGGTCAGTCCTGCTGACTTTCAGGACCACAGCTCCCGCCCTGCCCCTGCAGCCCAGGGAGCAAACAGAGCCCAGCTCTTGCAGGCCCCACATCCCTCCCGGCTCCTTCACCCGGCCCAGTCCTCCGCCAAGGGCCTGCCACTGAATTCTTTTCAGCTCAATTCTGATCGAGCCACGTGCTGCCTGCCAGGCCCCTGCCCGACACAGGGACCCAGGACCGGCTCTGCCTTGCCCATTTGCCTGCCCCGGCCAGACAGCACCCCAGGCACCCTCCACCCACTCCTCCTGCACAACTGACACAGGCGACACGGTGAGCCCCAGGCCCCGGGCACAGAGGACAAGGCCTGGCAAGTCCGAGTCACCGGCAGGGCACTGGCGCCCGGGCTGCCAGCGGCTGTACCTGAGCGGCTTGCGCTGGATGCAAACGCGCTGGGCCAGGCCGCTCAGGAAGGCGGGGGGGCTCTCCTGCACCACGTGCTGCACCCGCAACCGCCACTTGACGTACTCCAGCAGCCGGCGCAGGAAGCCCAGGAAGTGCTCGGCGGTGCGGATGGAGCCCGGCACGGCCTCTGCAGGGAGAGAGGGGTCAGCGGCAGCAGAGGTGGGGGGCACAGACAGCAAGGGGGGTGGGGTACAGCTCACCCTGCAGCACCTCGTCGGGCAGCACGGGGTTGGCCAGGTGGGCGTCAGTCTCCCGGGCGGCACTGGCCTCCCGCAGCCCCTCCACCAGGCGCCGGTACTCGTCCCGCAGACGCTGCTCGTCCGTCTCTTTGATCCTGCAGGGAGCCGGGGTGTAGGAGCAGGGGGAGGCCTGGGGGGCACCGGGTTGAGCTAGAGCCCCTGGCAGTTGGGGGCAGTGCAGACGGGGAGCAGGGCCCTGGGGGAGGCTCCGCAGGCCACCCTCACCCCCCACCTGAGCACCGTCTTCTGCAGGGTCTCCAGGTTGCCCTGGCAACGGTCAAGGGTCCGGCGGTTGATGTTGACACTCATGGAGTCAATGCAGACATTATCTGGAGAAACAGGGCAAGGGCCAGCTCAGTCGGCCTGCCAGGGGGGCATTCTGGGGGGCCAGCGGCACCCTCCCACCCAGCTTCCTCCTCACCAATGTTGTGGGCCTCGTCAAAGACCACCACGGCCTTGCGGGCCAGCTCCTTGGACACCAGGTCTGCGATCTTCGGGTCCAGGAGGTAGTGGTAGCTGTAGACCACCACGTTGGCATGCAGGATCTGGGGGGGCACGGAGGGCAGGTCACCCCAGGCCCTGCCGCCCCTCACCTGACCACAGGGCCATGTCACTCCCTCAAAGGCACACAGAGGTGAGGCAAGGACAGACAGGCAACAGGGACAGAGACCAAGTGGGTGAAGAGGAGGCTGACAGAAACAGGCAAGGGGACAGACAGACCCACAAGGAAAGACAGAGGCAGAGAAGGGCAGAGAGGAGGGGTCCAGAGACCCAGGCAGACGGATGCAGGAAAGCAGAAAGACACAGACACGGGCACAGAGAAGGACAGACCCAGGAAGACAGACAGAAAGACACGCACAAGCAGGCAGAGATGGAGACGGAGATAGGAGGGTCGGGATGCAGCCCTCAACCACGTGGACCCCCGGCCCCTGGCCCCTCACCGAATAGCGGGCCAGGAAGTACGGGCACCACCCCTGGCGCCGCCCCAGGGACTTCAGGTCATCCAGGTTGTAGATGCCAGCAGTGAGGGGCACCTGGCGCCCGTGGGCATCAAATTCCTGAGGTGGAACAAGAGGGTGGCCGGGGGTGAGGGCAGCCAGCTGCCGAGTGCCCACCCATGCCCGCGCCTTCGCCCCCAGCCCTGCCCCAAGGGTACCTCATAGAAGCGGCAGTGGGGCAGGCTGGGGTCCTGCTCATGCTGAGCCCGAATGTAGGAGGCCGTCAGGCTGTGGCACTTCCCATCGACGTCCTTCCCGAAGCGCAGGGGCGTCACCTGGGGGCACAGGAGACAGGCTGAGCGGCCCACCCCCTCCTCACACCAGCAGGAGATGCTGGCTCGTTCTTTGGAAAACTCGATCACACTGTTTCCTATTAAACAGTTGAGACTCTCACGAACTTACCATGGGGATCCAAGAGTGGCAACGCTGTTAGACTCTTAAAACTTTTAAAATTTATTTTTTAAAACATTAAGGCTTGACGAATCTAAAGTGGTTCATAGAAAGTTAGAACTTCATAACTGCTTTATCCTTTGAAATACCTAAAAACCCTGAACCTTAAAAAGTTCTCAGAAGCAGAGGTCTGAGTGTCCTGTCTGAGAAACCCCTTGCCCTCATCCGGCCCTGAATTCTCCCTGGCTCCGTCAGGTCACGTTAACAACCCTGGGTTTCCTTCCCGAATAACAAAATCTTTTCCTTCATCAAAAGGGAAGCCTCCAAAATTGCTGAACCCTTCCCTCCCTTTCCCATCTTATCAGTCCCATGCCTAGCTGCTTCTCTTTAATTATCATTCATCATATGTATTGTTTGTTGCATAGACTTACAAATAACATCATGTAACGACTTAGAACAGGGCCTGGCATACGGTGAGCCCAATGGTTGTGGAATATGGTTTAATAATAACAAATATTCTGTATGATATCAGTTATCACCATGACATAAATACCATGATAGTTTCAAACATTCTTTTAGTCCTTTGCACATGCTAATGGCTTTATATGCATTGTGTTGCCCAGTCTTATCAACTATCAAATGAGGCAGGTACTTAATTACCCCCATTTTACAGAAGGGGAGACTGAGGGCCAAGGACAGACATCATCTGTCCAAGAGTATATAGCTACTAAATTTTAGGGCCAGGAAACGAGGCCTGTCAGCCTCCAGGAGCTGCCTTTTTAGCCTCTCCTGACTGGAGGAAGGTGGAAAGGCTCCCTGCTGGTCTAGGCATTTGACAGGGGACAAGGGGATTCCATGCATGGTCCCCACATACCTGCCCAAGGGGTCTGGCCTGGGGATCTAGGCCCGCTGGTTGGAAAGAGGAGTTGCCTCAAGACGGGGCTTAGAGGAAGGAGGGGAACGGACGCTCACCTCAGGGTGAATACACAGGTTCTTGCGGGAGCTGAGAGCTAGTCCCAAGAACGACAGCTTCTCGCCCTCTTGCTTCTCGTAGAAATTGAGCAACTTGCGCAGCTCTTCAATCACCTGCTCAGCCGGGGGATACTTAGCTTCGGTGGAAGCACAAGCCCCTGCAAGGCCAGGTCCCAGCCCCTTCCCCAGATCCCCAAATTCCCCCCAAGGCTGGTGACTACGGGGGAGCCCTGGGATGGACCCCAGATCACCTTCTCGATCTCGGGCACAGTCCTCGAGCAGTAGATGAGTTTGGTCACCTCCAGCGGGTATGCCTGCCAATGACAAAGTGGGCTCAGCCCCACTCGGTCTCTCCTCCACCCCCTCCCTGGGCCCAGGGGGTCACTCACCCGCTGGTATGCTATGATCAGGGCCAATAGGGACACTGTCTTCCCAGTGCCCGACGGCATCTCCAAGACTCCATGACCCTGCAGGTTGGGGGTGGGAGGAATGAGACACAGGTTCTCAAAACCTTGGGGACATAACTTTTGGGGTCCCACCACCCTCCAGGAATAGCTATCTTGGAACAGCAGGTCAACACAGCAGTTAAAAGTTTGGGCCCCAGGGGCAGTGGGTTTGAACCCCACTTCCGCCACCCACTTGTTGAATGGTCTTAGCCAAGTACCTTCACCTCTCCAGGCCTCAGTTTCCCTGTCTCTAAAATGTACCTACTACTCACAACGCCTTCCTCAGAACGTGACTGTGAGGACTGGTGAGAAACTGCAGGTTAAATTTTTAGCACAGTATCTGATGGAAGATGAGCCTCCTTTTTTTTGAATTTAGCGAATGCTTCCACAGCCTGGCACATCCAAGTTTCCCCCAACCTCAGCTCTACAGAAATTTTGGGCCTGATAAGTCAGGGTCACGAGTGCCATTGTGCACGTTACAGGGTGTACAGCAGCATCCCCAGCCTCTACCGGCTAGACGCCAGTAGCAAACACCCCTCCACGTGTGACAACCAGGAATGTCTCCAGACGTTACCAAGTGTGTGTGGGGGGGTAGGGGGGGCAAATCGCCCTGGTTGAGAACCGTTGTCATGTATATTAATTCATTTACCCACTGCAACAACCCATGAAGTAAGTGCTATTACTATCCCCATCTTACAGCGGAGGAAACAGTGGAACAGGGAAGTTAAGTGACTCCCCGGAGGGCACACAGCTGGTGGATTGTTGAGTCCGGGATTCCAAGCAGGCAGCAGACTTCAAAAGAAGTCCGTCCATTCCTAACCGCCGGGACGTTTACCCTTTGAAGTTAGCTGCTGCTGTTATTAGCTGCTATTAGGTTAGGTGATTGGGAGGCTGGATTTAGAGTCCTGGATTCCCCCAAGGCCTCAGATGTCGAAAATCCTGGGGTTTTCGTGGCCTAGACGTTCTGTAATCCCAGTCAAACGGGCAGCGGCCGGCCGGGCGCCCCCACCTTGGCGTCCAGCGTGCGTTTCAGCTCCAGCATGTAGGAGAACTGCTCCGGGTATATGTAGTCGTACGGGAAGTACACGAGCAGCCCGTCCACGTTGAGCCTGGCGGCGGGCGCTGCTGGGTCAGGGCCGCGGCCCCCCAGCGCCCCCTCCAGCGCCCACGCGCCCCCGCCGTCCACTTGCCCAGGGGCCTCCGGGGCCCCTCGGCGTCTCCTCGCTGCCCATGCCCGTGGCCGCCCCGCCGGCCCCCGCCGCTATCCTCACCCCACCCCGGCAGCCTCCCCTCGCTCCGCTGGGGCCCCGGGGGCGCCCACCGGTCCCCCCACCCCATCTTCCAGCCCCCGAGCCCCTTCTCACTTCATGGCGCCCGCTCCGGCGTGCGGAGGCGTCAGCCCGCCTCCTTCATGAATATTCAGTGAGAGGACGGGCCCCTGGGGCGCCCTCCTGCGCTCGCTCCACCTTCCTCACAGTGCATTGGCTGATCCCAAACGTCACTCCGCCAGGGCGGAGGCGGTCAGGCTACTGCGCTTGCGCACAGTGATGGGGGTGGGGCGGACTCTGGGGCGGACTCTGGGGCGGGAGGGGGTTCCCGAAGCGTGCTGAGGATCGCCGAGGATCAAGAACAAAACACGGAAGGAGGAGTGCCGAGAGAATCGACCCCATCATTAGGAGTCGTTCTTCCCACTTCGGCCCTGATTTTTACAGCAGCGAAGAGAGTCTGGAGGGGAATGACAGGGAAATTGGAGATCCCTTCGGGGCCCGCGAGGTCGCAATGGCTTCACCGCACCAAATAAACATCATATATAAAGTGCCTGCCGTGTCCTAGTCCCATTTATTGAGCTCCTCGAGTTTGCCAGATACTGAGCTAGGCATTTTTATTCAGTCAATCTAGCTCGGTGGCTAAGGTGGAACTCTGGAGACAGAGCTCCTGGGTCCAAATCCTGCTTCCACTGTCTAGTAGCTGTGTGACCTTGGTCAAATTACTTAACCTCTCTGTGGTTCATGTTTCTCATTGCAAAGTAGGAACAATTAGAATATCAACTACGTAGATGACACTTAAATTAACCCACATAAAACTGTTAAAATGGGGCTTCGCACATACTAAGCATTCAATAAATATTAGCTTTTATATGTCCATTCAACAAACGGACCTGGGGCCTGAGATCCTGTGCTGGGCCCTGGGAACACAGAGCTGGCCAAAAAAGCCCCAGTTCCTGCTCTCAAAGAACGGATATTAAATGTACAAATAAATATATGATCACAGGTGTGACAAGAGGCATGAAAGAAAATTCAGGAAACTGCAAGGGCTTAAACCAGGAGAAGTGAGAGTTTCTGGAGCTGGTTCAGACAGAGAAGGGGGGGGGTAGGTCTCTAATTCCCTGTTTAGCAAGGATTAGAGACAGGGTCTCATTGGCATGACCACAAGGCTCAGCAGGAGAGGAAGAGGCTGGAGAAGTGGCTTCCTTTATAATTTCCTCACTTTATTCATTCATTCATTCATTCAACCAATACATACTCCCTGAGCCCCTACTCTTTGACCCACCCTGTGCTGGGGGGTACTGGGGACATAGCAGTGACCGAGACAATGCCAGGATCACAGTCCAGTGAGGGAGACCAACTCATTCCCAGACAGTGACAATCCAGAGGGCAAAGGGATGGGGGGTGGGATGACACCTCACCTAACTGGGCAAATTCTTCTCTGAGACTCGGTTTCCTCACTTCTAAAGTAAGAATACTGACACATTAACAAATGACATTAATCATACAGCCACACGAAGGAGAATATTCTTCCAAAGTAAGGTAAAGTTTCTCAAAGTGGGTTCCAGGGAGCCAGTAGAACTCATCATAGTAGTTGAGGGGTGGAGGTGGGTTTAGCCAGTTAATGAGGTCAGGGACATGACCCCGAGCTGAGGACTGAAGACTTTAATCGAGGGGAACATTGTGTGGGAACAGCTACCTCCCAGAGCTGTCCCTCGTGGTATCATGTATCAAGAGGACAGAGGGGGAAGCACGAGCCCTTGTGGCAACGGATGCCTTCCATTTCAGCGAGTTCATGCTCCCTATGCTGTGTTCTAGCCCCATCTTGTTACCTATCCCTCTGCTTTCTACTCATCTGCAGCATCCTCTCCCCAGCTTTCGCCTGCCTCACTCCTTCCTTCAGGTCTCAATAAGATGCCCTCTCCTCCAGGAAGCCCTTCCTGACTTCCCTCGGGTTGGCTCGGATACTCTCTTGAGTTTCCCCACCCCAGCCCTGGTTACTTTGTTAAAGTGGGGGTAAAGGGATGAGGACACCTTAGAATCAAGAAAATACTAAAATAGCAAACTTTTATTGAGGACTGTATTTATGTGTACCAAGTAAGGTGTTAAACATCCTGTCACCTCCCTGACATCATCTTCCACTGTTCTCCCCATAACTCACTCCTGGCCACACTGGCCTCCTGGCTCTTCCACGGGAGTTACTTCTGTGCAAAAAATTACCCCAAAACTTAATGGTTTAAAGCAACAGCTTTTGGGAATGTTCTCATATAGGTTTTGGTGGTGAATACCTAACTATGTGATTATACCAGGAGCCATTGATGGTACACTTAGGATGGATTGTATGTTGTATGAATAGAAAAGTTAAAAAAAATAAACAGAAAACTACAAGTGCTGGAGAAGATGTGGAGAAAGAGGCACACTTATTCACCGTGGGGATGTAGAATTGTGCAGCCGCTCTGGAGGGCAGTCTGGCAGTTCCTTAGGAAGCTGAGTATAAAATTGCCATGTGACCTGGCAATCCAGTTATTAGAACTTGGAAGACTGAAAGCAGGGACACACGTAGACATTTGCACACCAATGTTTATGCAGCATTGTTCATGATGGCCGACGGAGGGAGGCAGCCCAAGGGTCCATCAAATGATGAGTGGAAGAGTGAACTGTGGTGGACAAATAATATGGAATATTGTGCAGCTGCAGGAAGGAATGAAGTCAAGATGCATGCAACGATGTGAATGAGCTTTGAGGATATTATATTGAGTGAAATAAGCCAGAAACAAAAGGACAAATATTGTATGGTCTCACTAATACGAACTAACCACAATTTGCAAACTCTGAGGGTTAAATTCAAGAGCATAGTTTATCAGGAGATAGAAAAAGGGCAGAGATTGGGCAATTCTTGATAAGGAGTCCAGAATGTTTCATGAAGTTGATTATAAAGGTTCAGAAATGGGTAGCACAGCACTGTGTGATGGTAACACAATATTGTAAGTGCAGTTAACAAAACTGAGTGTGAGTGTGGCTGAAACAGGAAGATTAGGATAGTGTATGTCACCAGAAGGAAAGATAGAGAATAAAAACTGGGACTCTGTAACTTAGCAAAACCTTGAGTGGATGATGATGGTGGTTAATTGTACAATATAAGAAAGTTTTTACATGAACTAGAATAAATGTATGTCACTATTACAACGTGTTAATAATGGGGTGGCATATGAAAAAAATACAAATAATGCAAACTAAGGTCTATAGTTAACAGTAACATTGAAATTCTTCCATTAATTGTAACAAAGGCTATATACCAAAACTAAATATCAATAATAGGAGGATATAAGGGAGGGGTATGGGATTCTTTTTTTTTGTTTGTTTGTTTCCAGAAGAAATGGGAATGTTCTCATTTGATTGTGGTGGTGAATGCATAAATATGGGATTATATCAGGAGCCATTAATTTTATACTTAGGACAGATGGTATGGTGTATAAATAAAACTGTTAAAAAAAAAAACCAAAATAACAGCTTTTATTATCTCACTGTTTCTGTAGGTCATGTCCCATGTAGAGAGGAGGACAATGAGTTCACCTGCCGAGTTGGCTTAGCTAGAGAGAGAGTGGTCCATTGATTTTTTTTAATTTTTTAAAATTTTTTAAATGCAATTTTATTGAGATATAATCACATAACATACAATCATTCAGTGTACAATCAGTTGTTCACAGTATCGCCATATAGTTGTGCCTTCATCACCACAAACTTAGAACATCTTCATTACTCCAAAAAATAAAACAAAAATTAAAATAAAAAAGAACATCCAAAACATCCCATTCTCCTCCTCCCCTCATTGTTCATTTATGTTTTTTAATACAGTTTCATTGAGACATAGTCACACACGCTACAGTCATCCACAGTGCACAATCATTCACAGCATCATCATACATGTGTGTGTTCATCACCAGAATCAATTTTTGAACTTTTTCCTTTCTCCAAAATAAAAATAAGAGCAAAAAAGAACACCAATGCATAAACACTGGTGTGCAAATGTCTACTCGTGTCCCTGCTTTCAGTCTTCCAAGTTCTATTTTCATCCATCCTAAGTATAAAATTAATTCCATCCCCTCCATCCCCCCTATTCTTCATCTAATTTTTGTCTCCATTTTTCCACTCATCTATCCAAACACTGGATAAGGGGAGTGCAAGCCACAAGATTTTCACAGTCACACTGTGCAAGCTGCATAGTTATATAATTGTCTTCAGGAATCAAGGTCACTAGGTTGCAGTTTGACAGTTTCAGGGATTTCCTTCTGGCCATTCCAACACACTAAAGACTAAAAGGTGATATCTATATAGCGCATAAGACTACCCTTCAGAGTGACCTCTCGACTCTATTTGAAATCTCTCAGCCACTGGAACCTTATTTTGTTTCATCTCTCTTCCCCCTTTTGGTCAAGAAGATCCTCTTAATCCCACAGCGCTGAGTCCAGGCTCATCTCCAGGAGTCATTTCCTGCATTGCCAGGGAGATTCACACCCCTGGGAGTCACGTCACAGATAACGGAGAGGACAGTGAGTTCACCTGCCCAGTGGGCTTAGCTAGAGAGAGTGGCCCATTGATTTTTCACAAGGGATCCAAGTCCATTAAATGGGGAAAGAATTGTCTCTTCAACAAATAGTGCTGGGACAACTGGAAAACCACATGTGAAAGAATGAATTTGGATCCCTATCTCTCACCATATATAAAAATTAACTCAAATTGGATTAATATCCTAAATACTGGAACTGATTTTATAAAACTCTTACAAGAAAACATGTGGAAATATCTTCAGGACCTTGTAGTAAGCAATGTATTTTTTTTATTTTACAACAAAAGCAAAAGCAACCAAAAAAAAATATATATATAAATTGGACTTCATTGAAGTTCAAACCATTTGTGCAGCAAAGTATATTATCAAGAAAGTGTCAAGACCACCTACAGATGGGAGAAAATATTTGTGAACCATATATCTGATAAGCATTTAATATTCAGAATTTATAAAGAACTCCTACCAACTCAACAACAAAAAGACAAACAACCCAATTTAAAAATGGGCCAAGGAATTGAATAGACCCTTCTCCAAAGAAGATTTGAAAAGATGTGGATTTGAAAAGATGCTCAACATCATTAGCCATTAAAAAAACACAAATTAGAACTACAATGAGATGCCACTTCATACCAAGATGGCTATTACTAAACAGACTGAAAATAAGTGTTGGTGTGGATGCAGAGATATAGGAACCCTTGTACACTGTTGGTGGGAATGTGAAATGGTGCAGCCACTAAGGAAAATGGTTTGGTGGTTCCTCATAAAGTTAAACATAGAGTTGCCATATGACCCAGCAATTCTATTCCTAGGTTTATACCCAAGAGAACTGAAAGCAGGGACTCAGAGAGATAGTTGAACACGAATGTCCATCAATGGATGAACGGATAAATAATATGTGGTGTATCCATACAATGCAATGTTATTCAGCTGAAAAAAAGCAAAGCACTGGCACATGCTACAACATGGATGAACTGTGAAGACATCATGTTGAGAGATGTAGGCTGGACACAAGGGCCAAGTATGATTTCTCTTATGTGAAATACTTGGAAGAAGCAGATTCACGGAGACCAAAAGCAGAATGGTGGTTGGGAGGGGAAAATGGGGAGTTATTGCTAAATGAGTAAGAGTTTTGGTTCGGGATGATGAGACCAGTTGGAGATGGATATTGGTGAAAGTTACACAGTATTGTCAGTGTTGTTACTGTCAAAGATTGAAATGATTTTTATGTTGTGTGTACTTTATCACAATTAAAAATAAATATGTTTTAAAATGGGGGAAAAAAAAGAGAGAAGGGAGCCAATATCTGTGCAAGCTACCTTTATTTATAAAGAAAAATGTCGCCATTTTGATAGAAACATAAAACCAGTGTGGTGTGAAGGCACTTAGGTGGGGAGAGTGGGGCAGTCACCCTAGGGGAGATCCATGCACCCTCACCTGGTCCCCAAGGCTGCTAGGAGAGATGGGGTCTGAGGCGACTTTCAGGGAAATAGAGTGGAGGTGACACATCCCAGGCTCAGCTGGAATCGCGGGTTGGCTTGCTTTGGGGAAGGGGATGGCAGGAAGGGTGGGAGGCATTTTAGACGGGGCCTGATTTGGCAAACAGGGGTCTCCTGCCCCAGAATGACCTCCAGCTCCACCCCTGACCTCCGGCAGCTAAGGCAGCTTTCCTAAAACTTAAGGCTGGGGTTCTCTCTCAGAGAACTGATAGCCAGGACCCCGCTTCTGCTGGGCTGCGGGTGCAGGGAGATGCAGCAGACACCAGTAGGC
Organism: Choloepus didactylus; assembly: GCF_015220235.1. Lineage (NCBI taxonomy): Eukaryota > Metazoa > Chordata > Mammalia > Pilosa > Megalonychidae > Choloepus > Choloepus didactylus. The sequence continues at coordinate 10,880,670 of NC_051333.1, read as the reverse complement.
CAGAGAGAAGACAGAGCCGCTTCCTCCTGTCTCCCTTGGAAAGGTCCTTCCCTCCTGCTACACCTTATTCCTCTGAGGCTTCACCCTGGGGAAGAGCTGGGAAGACAGGATCTTGAGACAGACACAAGGACACCGGGAGTTCCCCTGCCTCAACTGGCTCCAACTTTAATGGAATTGCCTAATTCCACTCCCAATGCCAGACCCCAAATGCATGCATGGACTTCATCTCCCCACCTCTTCCTGATGTCTGCTCAGCCTCTCCCAAACACAGCGGAACCCCCAAGCCCTGCCAGCCTTCCCATCAGCAGCCCAGATGAAGCCATGGAATATTCTAAGTCACCGTCTCCTGAACGCAGGGCTATTTGGGCTCCATCTCCACCCACCCCCAAATTAAAAGAATCTTCTCTCCCAGGAATATACTGGAATCTTCCCACTCTCCCTCTCCCCAATCCTAGTAGAATCTTCCTCAATTCTACCACGGTTTTAACAGCAGATTCTTCCTCGCCCCTGCCCAATGCAGTATGAGGAAAGCTTCTTCACGACTGCGTCTGTAATAATCAACTCTTTAACTTTTCCGTGGCTAAAACAGATCTTTCGCCACGATCAGGGATGCTAATGGGCTCTTCCCCGCCTCCTCCGCGAACCGCACGCGACTCTCCCTCACCTGCCCACTCCTGGGTCTTTCCTCCCCTCCCCACCAGCAATCACCGGCTCTCCTGAATCTCCCCGTCCCTATCAAGGACTGTTAACCTCTAGCTCCTTTTTTCCCTCTGGGACCATTCCCTGCCCCAAACGGCCTTCCGGAGCCCCCCACCCCGGGTCTGGTCCCCGCCCTCCCGCCTCCGGGCTCACCCCGAAGTAGTTCCGAGGCACGTAGCCCTCCTGGCCGTGCAGCGCCGCCCACCACCAGTCGGTCTCCTCCGGGCCGTCCCTCCGCAGCACGGTGACCGACTCGCCCTCGCGGAAGGACAGCTCGTCTCCGAACTCGGCGCTGTAGTCCCAGAGGGCGTACACTGTCCCGCTGTGCATCAGCCCCATGCTCTGCTCCACGTCTGAAAACAGGCCCGGCACCGGCCGTGAGAGCCCGGCCCAGGGGCCACGGACACCCGGCGAGCGCCCGGCGACGCTGCGTCCGCCCCGTCTGGGGGATGAGCCACCTACAAAGTTGCGTGTGCCCCTGGCCAGGGAGCCAGAGCGGGCGTCAAACTCTGGGTCAGGAAGTCTCTAGCAGGCGAGAACATTGGGGTGCATCAAGCTAAGGCACCCCCACCCCCCCAGGCAGGATCAGTGGCCTCCATTCCCCTCCGCCTCCCCGGCTGAAGCGGTACAGTCCGCATTAGAGGATTCAACCCCTTCTTCAGGTGGTACAGCCCACCCTAAAACTTCCCACCTTAGGTGGTCCCCTGGGGCCCCCTTTCCAGATGGTGCAGCCGAAGTCTCTAAAGAAGCTGTAGTTTCTTCTCCAAGTGGGACAGCCCAACCACACAAGTGGTGCAGCCTCCATTTAGGATTTAGTCCCCACTACTACACCCCCGTTAAGTGGTTCTGTCCACCGTTTCTAATTTCAACCCTGCCCCCCGTGTCATCCAATCTCTACTTCATTCTCACAAAACTCCCCATGTCCCAGGCAGGTGGAACAGCCCAATTTCCACACCTCACAGGCTCAGCCCACCTGGGACAAAGGTAAAATGGCCCAGTCTCCCAGTCCAGAGGTTACAGCCCTCACCCCCTTCAGGATGGTCTACCTTCCACCTGGCTGGTACAGCCCTGTCTGCCCCTGCTCACCTACAAGGCAGCGTTAGAGCCCCAGGCCTCCCGCCCACTTTCTGCCACAGGTGGCAATGTCTGCGTGCAGCCCCTCTAGGCTCATCTCACAAACAATGCCACGTGTCCTGCTCCCAGATCCTACAGCCTGCCTCACTCCAACTTTCCATGAAGTCCCTATATCACCACCCTCCCTATGGTAAACTTGCCCTTCTTATGCATCACCACCCCATTAAAGCCCCTGCCATCAGGGGACCAGTTGATGTAGCCTGCACCCTGGAGATAAATCGTACAGCCTCCCGTTCTCCCTACAAGTGGCAAGGTCCCCCACCTCCCGACAAGTGACACAATCTCTTCCCCGGTAGCCATGGTCTGCTCACCTGCCAGGTGTGTGGGACTGTCTCTCCCACGGGTGGCGGAACCCACCTGCCAGCTCTAGTTGGTACGTCCAACGCCCCACCCGTGCAGGCGACAAAACACGTGAGCGGTACTATTTCCACGACCACTCTCCTCCCTCTCCTTCCGGCAGGTGGGACAATACGGGTTTCCCTCCCCCGCCCACACCTTCCACGTAGTTGGTCCCGCCCTCAAGTCCCCCTCTCCAATCCTTCTCAGGTGGCAATCTGCCGCCCCGATCCGCTCCTCCCCACCTGCGAGGTGGGCCACCCAGTTTCCACGCTCCCTTCCCCCAGGCGTGGCCCAGCCTCGCACCTGCCAGGTAGGTGGCGCAGTCGGTGTAGCCCTCGCGGTAGGGGTCGCACTTCTCGATGGCGGTGGCCGCCGTCACCTGAGCGTGGTGGCGAAGATTGCAGCGCCCGTGCTGCACCAGCGCGGTGCAGATGGCCGTATCGTTGCACGACGCCGCGCAGTGCAACGGGGTCCTGGACGCGGGAGGCAGCAGTGAGAGGCCCCGCCCGCCGCGCCCTCCCGGCCCCGGGGCCACCCGCGCAGCGCAGGCAGGCAGGGCTCACCAGCCGTGGCTGTCGGGGGAGTTGACGTTGGCGCCCGCGGCGATGAGGAAGTCCACGATGGGGTAGTTGGCGCCGCAGATGGCGTTGTGCAGCGCCGTGATGCCCTCCTCGTTAGGCTGGCTCGGGTCGTTCATCTGGACGGCAAGTGTGAGACCCGATGCGTGTGTGTTGGGGGTGGGAAGTGCGGATATGGCTCAGTCCTGCGGCTGCCATCCCGCCCTCGTCCCCCACCCCCCAACCATCCCAGGCCGGCCCCCCGGAGCACTCACCTCCTTCACCGCCTGCTGCACCACGTCCAGCTCCCCGGTGAGCGCGGCGTCCAGCAGCAGCACCAGCGGGTTGAGGCGCGCACGGCGGGCCTTGCGCGGGGAGCCCAGCTTCCGCAGCACCGAGCGCATCTCCTGGGGGACAGGGCGGGGCGTGGCCGGCGGCTTAAGGGGAGTTGTTGGTAAACCCATTCCCCAGAGGGGAAAAACAGAGACCCAGGGACTGGGAGGCAAGCTCCCCAGATCACCCAGCTAGGCAGAGGCAGGGCCCGGAGAGGTCCAGAGGCTGAGCCCCAAATTCTCTTACATCCCCTCGGGTTTCCTACAACAATCGGGAAATCCGTGGATTTTGGAATCTTGGGCTCTGAGACCTGAGAGGAAGCTGGAGGCCATTAACTTGATGGCAAAGCTAAGATTGTGGAAGCCAGTTATTCTGTTCACACACGGTCTCATTTCTTTTATAAATAATAAATTATATAAAACCCATGTGACAAAAAGTTACAAGTGTTAATTCCAGATATCTGGAGGAAGGGTATTTATCATATTATTCTTGTGTTTTCTTATTTTTAATTTCAAATGTCCTCTTACAAGATTGATTTATTCTGAGAATGTAGAGTTTTCGGTTCTCTGATCTTCACTGTCTCCAGAATTTCAATGATTTCAAGACTGAAATTCAGAGATTCCAACAGCCATTGATTCCAAGATTCTCTTTCATGCTCAGTTATTTCAAGTTTCTAATAGGTTATGATTCTAGAAAATTCCAAGTTGTGCCAGAGCTAACATCTTGAGACTGACTGAGAACTTTAATATTTACAGCAAGAGTTTCATTCCAAAAGATTGGCAGGAAATATCCTAAATATTAACCATGGTTTTCTCTGAGCACTGTGATTTTGTCCTCTTCATGCTACTTTTATCTATTTCCCTGCAGTTTTCTATGATGTCTGTATTCCTTTATAGTGAAAAATTAAAAAAGTAATTCTGTATTATACCACATTAGTGCACTAATCTATGATTTATTACTCAAATGATAAGATTCTGTAATTTCCAGGTTTGATGACTTCAGAGAGTCAGTAGTAACTACAGTGTGTGATACTAACTTTATAATTCTGAGATTCTGTTATTCAAGCTTTTGGTGCTCTAGGATTCTGAAATTTCACTGTTCTGAGATTGAGATGCCAGGATTTAATTCTTGAATTCTGTGATTTTCCAACTTTCTCTGTGGTCAGGACTTTGCGATTCCGCAGTGGAACAACGCTACCATTTCAAATGTCGCCATTCGTCCATTCTTGATTTCAAGATCCTGACTCTCAACATGAGTTGGCTCCACCCTTAGCAAGGCCCAAGAGGGAACAGACATTTTGGGGTGTCCACATGGCCCCCACTTCTTCTCTGGGATTTGTTCCCGTCCCTCTGCCCACCCACACTTGGATCAGGTATTCAGGATTGGATTGTTTTTCGTGACTAGACCCCCCAACCCCTCTAGCCAAGATGCAGGGACTAAACCAAGTCGGCAGGAGACCATCCACCAGCTGTAAATCAAATGATAACAACAATAATAGTAAACAGTCATTTTATGCACTATTCTCAGCACTAAATTAATATATTAGTTATATTAATGTATTAATATTAATGTATCTAATATATTTAATCAATTAATATAATATGTATTATTGATATAATAAATCATATATATTATATATCACATATATAATATAATTATATAAAATATATTACATTATAACAATATAATTATTAATAATATTATTAACTTTATATTATAATAAGATAAAATTGTAATATAATGTGGTAATATAATATATATATAATGTATCAATTATCAATTATATCAATTAATATAATATATACTATTGATATAATATATTAATATTATATGTTACATCAATTAATATTTAATTAATTAATATATTTAATCCTCACAATTATTGGTGTCATCATCCCCATTTTACAGATGAGGAAACTGAGGCCCAGAGGGGCTAAGTGTCTTGTCCCAGGTTGCACAGCTAAGTGGTATGGAGCTGGGATTCAAACCCAGGCAGCCCAGCTCTGCAGCTGGGGCATTTACCCACGACACCCACAGCCTCAGAGGCCAAAGACTCGCTCTTGAAAATGTGCATGCAAGAGGCCCAGCGTGGAGTCAGAGGACAGCTCAGGCTTGAACTCAGAAGCTGTGTTGAGTCAGGGCTGGGTGGGCTGTTTTCAGCCACGGGTTAGCTGAGGTGCAACGGAAGAGAGCGGATTCACAGCAGAGGCAGACGCAAGAGGTCTGGTTTCCAGAGAGAGAGAAATGGCGATTGCCTCGGTTCAGACAGCTTCTCCAGGTCCCAAACAAACCCACCATCATGCCAAGATTCGGTCATTTCCAGGTTGGGAGACTCTGAGATTCCTGAAGGGTTGCTCCCCACCCCAACCCCAGGGGTTAAGGGGTTGGGGGAGAGGGTTATTAGAGAGAAGGAGCACGGTCTCCTTGTAGCCATAACTCCTTGATGTCCCTCCAGAAACTTCTCCTGAACACAGGCACACCTAGATTAAAGACTATTTCCAGCATCCTTGCAGGTAAGTTCCTGGCTAGAGGGATGGGGCAGAAGTGATGTGTGCGATTTCTAGGTTCCACCCTAAAAGGGAAGGGCTACCTTTCCCCTCTTCCCCCTTCCTGGTTGGAAGGCAGACTTGGTGGCTACCATCCCAGTAGATGAAGCTTGGGACCAAATTCCAAAGAACCAACTACCAGCCCTGGTCTGCTAACATCTGAACTGTTAAAATAGAAATAACCTCTGATCTCATCTAAGCCACTGTATTTTGGGGGCTCTTTGTTACAGCAGCTGCTGAATCCATATATTAACTAATATACCCCAGTTTCCTCCTGCAGTACTCACCATGTTCTGTGGCTGCTCTGGCGGGCTGCTCTGTGGTGGGGCTGGGGGTGGTACGGGAGCTGGTGGGGCTGGGGCAGGGGGCCCTGCCCTGGCCTCAGACCCCTCGGTGATAGAGGACAGCTCAGGCTCAGAAGTCCCGGGCCCTGGCCCACCATGGCGATGGAAGAGGCGGCTGATGATCTGCTGATACTGCTTCTTGTGGGTGGGGGGCAGGGCCACAGCTGGGCTCTGCTCCATGGAGCCCCTGCGTTTGAGGGGCCGTGGAATCTCCGCCAGCACCCGGGCCACCTCCTCCAGCTCGGGCACTGACTGTGCCTCAGGTGGCAGCGCTGGCTGCAGCCGCGTGGGGCTGAGGGGCCGGGTTACGGCACCTTCATCTGCATCTCCACCCTCCAGCCCTGGTGTCAGCAGCCCCTCCAGCTCTGGCTCTTGCTCCAGCTCGGCAGGGGGTTTGGGGGCACCTAGCAGGAACAAAAGGCCCATAAGAGGAGGGGACCCCAGGGGACCCCAAGACTCCTTCCTCACTACTTCCAGGACCTGTACCCCACACCTGACTTGCTGTGTGACCTCATAGCAGTTTCTTGCCGTCTCTGAGCTATGCTTTTCCTGGACTGTGAATAATATAAAATGACAACACTTGCTATTTATTGAGTACTTAGCACATGCCTGGTGCTTTACAAGCCTGTCCTACTGAATCTCGTGAGGCAGATACTGCCATCATATCCACATTATGGAAAGGGAAACTGAGGCTCAGAGAGGGCAAGTCATTGGCCCAAAGTTGGGATTTGAGCTCAAGCCCATCTGTCTCCAGAATCAGAATCTATGTTTCTGCCAGCCATGATGGTCTTACTTTCTAGAATTTCCTCTCCTAGCATCTCTATCTCCCAGAGAAACCTCCTGCTGGGGCTGGAATTCTGGCCCTTGATGGTCACTCCTCTCTGTCTCATTCCCTCCTAGTAGTGTTTTGAAAGCAGGTGGAAATAATAACAATCACTCTGTCGTTGAATCCCCATCACAATCCTATAAGATAGATATTATTAATCCCTTTTCACAGCTGAGAAAACTGAGGCTCAGAGATTTAAGTAATTTATCCTGAGTCACACAGCAAGTCAGTAGTGGAGAGGGGCTCAAATCCACTCTGCTTAACTCCAGGCCCTGTACTTGTAAACCCCATTGATCTTGCACAAAAAATAGTAATATTATTATAACTATTATGACAGCTATGGAGGGCTTATATATGTGTCAGGCCCTGTTTGAAGGCCTTTGCATGGATTAAGTCATCTAATTTGATATTCCAATAAGGTAGGTTCTATCATTATTCCCCCTTCTATGCTCAAGGAAACAGCCCCAGAGAGGTTAAGTGACATGCCCAAGGTCACACAGCATGGAATCAGGCAGTCTGGCTCCAGGGACTACATTTAATCACCGTGCTATTTCCAGCTCCTGAGCAAGTTGTCAAACGCATCTGACCTAGCTCTCTCTGCAGGGATGGTACCTGGAAACAGTTTGACCTTGATGGCTTGCCCTCTGGACTGGTCCCTGGCCATTTGTCCTCCCATCACCCCATCCTCTGGGGCCCCCACTGCTGACTTACCTTCATTCATAGGCGGCCAGGTCTGTTGGGGGGTTTGGGGAGCAGGGGCAGGGGCTGGGGGTTGAGGCTGGGACAGAGGCTGGAACTGTGGTTGTGCCTGGGGCTGGGGTTGGGGCTGGGGCTGAGGGGGTAGCTGGGGTTGGGGGGCTGGCTGAGGCTGGGGGGGCAGCTTAGGAGGGGGCATGCGGGTGAAGATGGGGGAGCCAGGGAGCATAGCCCTGCTGGCCCCATGCTCCCAGAAGGCATTCTGGAGCTTGAATATCATGCTGAGGGGGATGGGGCGCTGGCGGGGGGCACTGCGGGGCTGGGGGCTGGCAGGGGGCATTGGGATGCGGCTGATAGGCTGCCAGTTGCGGGGCAAAGTGCCCGCCGGCCCCGCGGAGCCCTGTGAGCGGCGGTAGCTGCCCACATCTGAACGCCTGTCGTTGGCCAGAGGGGAGACCTTGTAGTTGCGGGGCAGGGTGGCGCTGGTGAGATTGTCCTGAGGGAGAGAAGGAGGGAGGGGAGAAGGGAGAAAGGGCTCAGGTGGGAGGAACGTGGGAATAAGGGAAGGAGGAGGGAGGTAAGGGCAAATGGTAAGAAGGGAGATGACTTGAGGGAAACCAGAGAGAGTGAGGGCCAGAAAAGAGGATCGGGGAGCGTATGGAAATCCAGGACCAAGGAAGAGTGTGGGGCAGCAGAAGACTGGCCGTGATGCCCCCCTCCTCGCCCTCCCCACCCCCCACCTCTGCCAGCCTCCCAACGCCCAGCTTCTCAGGCCCCTCACCTTGCCGGTGGCTCCCAGCCCATCCAGGCTGCTCTCTCTCCAGGGCAACAGCTGCAGGCCCGGCGAGACAGGCCGCGCGAAGACGTCCAGGCCTGCGAGGCGGGATCGTTAGGGTTTGGGGGACACCTCTGCTCGGGCTTCCTCGCCCCATCTCCCGCCGCCGCGGGCCTCCCATAGCTCACGTTCATAGCTCGCTGTCTGCGAAGACTTCTTCTCGTAGGCCACGTCCAGGTCAGACTCGTTCCAGGCTTTGGGGGGCCGCCGGCGTAACGTCAAGTCGTCTGGGAGCGAGGTTCCCAGTGAGGAGGTGGGGGGCGGGGTAGGCTGGGGAGGCCCCGCTCCCACCCCGGGCCGGACCAGCGCACTCACCTTGTGCTCGCAGAGGCGGCGCGAAGGCGCTGCCGCCGGCGCCCATTAGGGGGCCCCCAAAGGCAGCTGGTGCATCGTAGGCAGCAGCCGAGGGGCGCGGCGAGGGTCCGCGCTCCGGGAAGAAGGCCTGGGGCCCCTCGGCCAGCGGGCTGCCACGTGGGGAGCCGGCGCGACCCAGGAAATCGAAGGGCGTGGGGGGACCCTGTTGGCGGAGCGGGCCCGATCCCGGCCGCGGGGAGGGGGCACGGCCCAGGGGGCTGCCCGCGCCATCGAAGGCGCGGGACCGGGGCGAGGGTGCGCGGTCCAGGCTGCCGTAGGCATCTGGCTGCAGGTAGAGCGGTGTGCGCGGCGAGGACGGCCGACCCTTGGGGGACAGCGGGCTGTAGGGGAACAGGGCCGGGGCGCTCTCGGAGCGTCCGAACGCGGTGTCTGCGCTGTCGGTGGCCGTCTTCCGTGGGGACCCACGACTGCCCAAGGACTCAGGGACTGGGCTGGAGCTGTATCGGGGCAGCTGTGGGGAGGCAGGACCATTGAGGGGTAAAAAGTGACACAGGCCGGTAGAGGGTCAAAAGAGGCCATCCTTAGGGAGAGGGCCCTGAAATCAGGTCTGAGGCTAGCCCTTACGATGCCGTTGCGCCACTTAGAAAAAGGCTCCTTTCCTTCTGGGAATCCACTGTCCCCCTCTTTCAAGTGCCCTCGAATAGCCCACAACTTGCACAACCGTTTGGGGCAGTCTTGTCTGAAACTCAGGTGTGGCCTGAGGTGTGGCAAGCAGCTGCCTTCGGGGGCAGGGTGGGGACCAGGGCGAGCAGGCTCACCCTAGAGGGCGCTCCGGCCTGCGGGCCAGGAGGTGCCGGCGAGTCCGACCACAGCGACTCCAGCTGCTTGGTCAGTTCATCCACCTTGGCCGCCGCCGTGTCCAGCTCCATCTGCTTCAGGTCCATGTGCTTCATGGCCAGAGCTGAGCCGGAGGGAGTGGCGGTAGGGGCGGGGCCTTCTGGAAGAGCCCCGCCCCTGCCCCACGCGGGCCCCGCCCCGGAAGGCCCCCGCCCCCTCCCCCGCTCACACTGGAAATTCAGGTCCAGAAGGTCCCGCGCTCTCTGGAATGCCTCGCTGTCCATGGTGCCGGCCTGAGCGGGACGCCTGCGGGAGGAGGAGCCTTTCAGACGCCGCCCGCAGAGAATCTGGGACAGTGAAGAGTAGGACTTATCTGATGGAGAGGCCAGCGCCTTTAGGCTTCTAGTTCCTTCCACTGGAAGCACCATGCCCCTCCACATCGCCGGCTGGGAAATGCCAACTCCTTCAAAACCCAGTCCCTACACCACCTAGAAGTCCACACTAGAAGGCTCTGGACTTTTCTCTCTTGACTGAGCTCCTTGTCCATCTCTCTACCGCAGACCTGATAAGACTTGAATGGTTCCTTCACCAGTTATCAGTTGGTCCCCTACTATGTTCCAGGCTTTGCGGTGTATGTAGGATGTGATAATAATCGCTATCAATTACTGAATGCCAGGACTTGTACCAGTTGCTTAGGCTCTAACATAACAAAAACGCCCACCATTCATTGAAAACCCACAACCTCCTGGAATTGTGAGAGGTGCCCAGTACATCATTCAAGGTCAAAACCACCCTAGCAAGCAAGAAAGTGAGGCTTGGCCAGGCTTTTTAAGGTCACCCAGTAAGAAGCTGGCAATACTGGGTTTCACACCCAGATCTTACTTGTAATACGAGGTCAACTCGACCAGACTGGGGGATGGGGGTTCCCAAAGGACAGAGACTGCTCAGCTTCCCCTCCCCCGAGTCCCCACCCAGGGGAGCCCTGGCTCACAATGACGCAGTGTTAGAAGAAACAGAGGTTGGCTAGGGGTGGATGGGTGGCTGTGGTCACCAGTCCAGTAGGAGGGAGCCAAGGCCACCTGGAACCGGTCAGGCCAGCACCATCCCTATGGCAGCTGCCACGCCTGCCAGCTCTGCCCCCCTCTTCTGCACCGACCGACCACTTAGCTTTGGCGGTGCAGGCGTAGGCAGCAGGGCGGGCCAGGGCTTGCTGACACCCGTCTCTGGGAAGCCGCAGGAATAGGCCTGTTGGGGCCGGCGGCTCATCTGGGTGTGTTGGGAGCGTGTGACCTTGGGCGAAGAGTCACCCCCCCTCCTCAGGCCTCAGTTTCCCCCACAGCGAAAGGAGGAGGCAAGCCAGCGATTCTCAGAGGCCCCTTCAATCTCTAAAGAGATCTAGATTCTGGAATTGTAAGAACCATGAGACTAATTAAAATTCTACCTAGCCTAAAACTCTCAGCTTTGAGATTCTCATGTTTGAAAGTTCTGAGTCCAAGAGTCTATCTTTGGAACATTCTGGAATTCTCTGATTTGGCCATCCCTGCTTGCTAAGTCTTCCTGAGCCACGTTCAATTCTAGGATTCCACTGTCCTAACAGTCTAGGTGGTTGAGTGGTACAGTGGGGTGGGTAAGAATCCAAGACATGAAGCCACACTCAGAGGGTCCAAATCTGGCCACACCACTGCCTTTTGCACTTTGGTTTCCTGATCTGTAAAATGGGGACAAATAACAATCCACCTCAGGAGCTTCTTGAGGGTTCATCTGGCCAGAAAGAATTCAGGGTTCTGAGAAATGAGGTCTCAGAAAGCAGCGACTTAACTGGCATCAAAACTCAAGACTTTTAGAACCGCAGAAAGAGATACCCAGAAAGCATTCTAAGTGTCTGTTAAAATATCAAAACGAACAATTTTATGCAACCTCCAATGCCAGCATTCTGATCCCCTGGGCAGTTCTTCTGGAGATTTCATGATCCCGAATTTCTAAGAATCTCAGATTCCATGCCTACACACCCTGGCTCTAAGGAATTGCCCACCCTGGGCGCACCGCGGTTCCGGGAACTGGCGCAGGAAGGGGGCTGGCTGTCGAGGCCGCCAGGGACGCCCTAGAGTCACGGCCGGACCCCGCGCCGGGCAGACCGCGGGGCGCCTGAGCTCAGGCCCCGGGAATGCTTGGCCGGCCCAGGCAGGTGCGCCACCTCTCGCGGCGGGGGAGGGAGCCGGGCGGGGCGCGAGGGAGGGCCGCGGGGGCGACGCGGGCCTCTGCTCTCAGGCCCCAGTCCTCCCCTCCCAGGTTCTCTCCCCGGGGGTCCCCTCCAACACCGGCTCCTGCTCACCCCCTCTCCTCTATCCCTTGCCCGCCTTCTCCAGCCTCCTCCCCTACACCTCAGCCGGGTTCTTTAGGGTTAAGGATCCTGGGGCCTTCCTGGAGGAGTCATCCTCAGCAAAAAAGCAGGTCGAGTATCAGGCTGGGCTGGGAACACCCGGTTGGCATCCCACAGCCCCATGGCAGCAGAAACACCCTGGGAGAGGCCCCACCCTCTCTGGGACTTGGTTTCTCACCTGTGGATGTCTGTGAACCTGGCAAGGGCCTTCCCCTCTCCAAACCTCTACTCGGGGCTAGTTATTTAGCATTTCCGTGCCTCAGTTTCCTCATGTGTATAACTAAGGAATTAATACCTTCCCCCAGGGTTGCGAGGCTGGGGTGACATAATTTAGTAGAATGTTTTGAGCAGTGCACAACATAAAATAAGGCTCACATATACAGGATGGTTAATTGCCCATCTTCCTTGGCTGCTCGTTAAGATAACACAGGGGTTCACACTGAGAGGGCACTTAAGACGCAAAGTAATTTTCCCTCCATAAAGCCCTTCCAACTCTTTCTGAGATTATAAAAGCCCTCAATTTTGCCCCCCGAGTCTCCACTTTTGAGCCCTTGGATCTCAGGGTCCTAAATTCTCCCTGTACCTTCCTGAGTTCCAGCCAGCAATCACCCCAAAAACTCAGGGACAGGGACAGAGAGAGCCCCAGGAGATTCCAGACAGAAGGCAGTAGGAGCCCATGGTGTGGACTGTGCTGGCTCTCTAGCCTCAGTTTCCCCACTGGAGGTGGGGGGGTGTCATTTCCTGGGGTCAGCAAACCTGATCCACAGTGAGACCTGAGGCATTTCCTGAACTTCGCCTCCAAACGAGAACCATCCTGCCTACCTCGTGGAAACTGGCACCAGCCCTGAGCCTGGCACGCTGAAAGCCCTGCCTTGGCAGCCACGGTTATTATTTTTAATTTCATCTCAGGCTGTCACCAACTGCCTTCAAGCCCAGACATTAGGAAGTCCTTCCCCCTCTCATCAGAACCCCTGCCTCCCCCATGATGCACAGATAGGAGTGGAGAGGAGGGGAGACAGGCAGAGGGAGGTGCCGGGCTCTGCCCTCCCCCAGCCTCAAGGACAGACAGACACTTCCAGAATTAGCCTCTGTCCCTCCCACACTACCTCAGGTCAGAGGATGGGGGTGGAGGTGACATTTTTCCCCTCAGGGTCAGGGCAAGGTGCCCCCAGAGAGAGGTTAGTCAGAAAATCTGGTGGGCGTGGATGGAGTCCTATCCCCCAGAGAACTGCAGAGGAAGGTGGACACCAAATCCTGACCACCTCAACTCTGCTGTGACCTCTCTCAGCCTCAGTTTACCCCCTCTTCTCTGTGTAATGCAGAAGTGTCCAGCCAGGCAAGCCTCCCAGAATCCTACGCCTCGTTCTGGAGTCTGCCCTGGATTCTAGAATGCCCTCTGCCAACCCAGATGTCTCCCACCCCCGTGGGGTACAAGGAGGTCCCCCGCTCCCGCCAGGGGGCGCCCTGGGGAAGAGATCCCTCCTCTTGTCAGGCAGGTCTGACACCCCAGTTAATGACATGTTGGGTTTCAGGCAGCGGCACAGAGGTTGGAGAGCTGCCCCGGCCCGGGCCCCCACCCCTGGCCTGGGAAGTGGGGGCAGCGCCAGGGCAGAGCCTCCGGAGGGACCCGGGGTCCTTGTCCTGCTCCATTTCAGGGACCTAGGTTCCATTATCCCCACCCCATCCCTAATTCTGCTCAGAGACCTAGAGGCTCAGCCAAGCCTTCTGGATGGCAGCTGGGCTCGGAGAGTCGCCCACTCCAGAACCCCAGGAGTCCGAGCTTCCCATTTCTGCCTAAGGCTCCGGGATCAGGGACGCCAGTTCTACACAAGAACTCAGACTTCCGAGAGCCGTCTATTACTGAGACTCAGCAGTCCCAGCTCAACATCTCCCCCGGACCAAGGCTTCCGAGACCTCCACTCCAAGAACTTAGGCATCCGAGTCCCTTTTCCTTCCGCCCAGTAAACCAGGCGTTCAAGTTCTCCCTTTCCAGGGACCCAGGCGTCTGCGCACCCCCGATTCCGCCCCGGGACCCAGCGTCCAAGTCCCCTCCCAGCCCTTCCAGGGACTCGGAAATCTGGCTCCTCCCGGCCGGTGGACCCCAGGGGGTGGGACTCACGGATCCGAGGAAGTTCCTGGCACCGGGGGGCTTCCTCCGGCTCCGGCTCCTGCTGCGGGGAGCGGAGGACGGGGCGGGGCGGGAGCAGGGAACAGGTTAGACGACGTGACTCGGGCGGGAGGGAGGCGGGCCCGGGAGAGGAGGGGGAGCCGGGGTCTCCTCGAGCACCTTGGGACTTGTAGTCCCTGAGGAGCAGGACGCAGAAGGAGACGTTCCATTTGGATTCAGCAGGAGTCCACTTCACAGACAGGAAGGGCGAAGCCCAGAGGCTGAGAACCACCTGGCCAGGGAGGCTACAGGGGCAGAGCCAAGAGTCCTACTTCCCTGAGGCTGCAGGAGGCAGACTCCAAAATCCCTGTCCCACCCCTCCAGGCTCAGTTTTCCAGAGTGAAGATTTGGACGCCACCAAAAGGGTGGAAAATTGGAGTCTGGGGGAGATTCACATGCTCCGCCTCTAAGACTAGAAGAAGGCCTCGCTAAGTCAATGTCCTCTCCGGTCGCTGAGTCGCAATGTCCCCGTCGGTAAAAAAGGCGGGTTGAATCTCCCAGCAACGGCACCTGAAGTCCGAAACTGGGACTACAACACCCAGCAGCTGCCGCGGCCGACGTAGGCGCGCCCCGCCTCGGACCCTGGGAGTTGTAGTCCTGTAGCCCGCAGGGGCGGCGCCCGCGTGTCTCGCCCACGCACGGGCACTGTCTGAAGATCCCCGGAGGAAAGAGCGCTTCCCCTTCCCCAAGCCGTCCTTCGTTCTGAGAAGCCGCTCCCGCCCTGGAGAGGGGGGCACCCCAATTCTGGAGAAGGATGAGAAATCTCGGCAGAGGGGGCGGGGAGCGGAGCTGACACACCGGCCAGGAATGCGGTCAGGTCACCCAGTCTAGACGCTGTCCCGCGGCTCCACCCTCCACCCCAGGCGATACGGTCCCCGTGCAAAGGGGCGTGGACGCGTCCCCCCAAATCCGCGCCCACGTGGCGCTGTTTACACGGGCCCGGGTCAGGGTTTCTATCGCTCTCCCTTCCCCAAAGCCGATGGAAATTTTCCCACGCACGAGATTAAATGTTCGGGGGTATCTGGCATCACATTTGATCCACGGCCCCGCCCCTCAGCCCTCTCCGCCCCACGCGTGTCCAGTTCCCGGATCCCGGGCCCCGCCCCCTGGACCCCAGGCCCCGCCCCTTGGCTCTTCGTCTCGGAGCTTTTCCCGCTTCCCAGGAGTGCGAAGCACCACCCCTGGCTGGTACTTCACTCCCTTGGGAGGGATTACCCCCATTCCTCCATTTTTACTACCTTTTCCACTCGAGTTCTGAATATCCAAGGCATTTGGGCCTCCCCAGAAGGGACTGTAAACTGCAAGCACAGACCCGCTAACCAGGACCCTTACCTTTCTCTTTCAGAATTCAGACCAATCGGTCTTCCTGTCTCTTTAAGAGTTGGGTCTTATCAGTGTGGCTGCCCCTTTAAGGCGACGTTGGGCCAAGTCATGTCTGAGAGACTGGTGGGGGAGATCCGCCGTGCTCGGGCTCCCGGCGAGCAGCGAAGCAGCTGTTTTCGGGAGTGGATTTTCGGGAAAAGTTGTCTTTCTAAGTTTTCTCCTCTCCACAAGTGGAAAAATTTCCCTCAGCTTTGCTCACAGGGCGAGCAGGCTTGCTAGGCACTCCCCCCGCGCGGCCTCTCCACATGGGCGCTCCCGGATGAGGCCCCACCCCTTCGGTTCCACGTGGTCGGCGGCGGGGCCCCAGCGACTTTGGCAGCCGGGTCTGTGTGCGGAGTGGGTCCTGGCATGGCGGGGGCCGAATCCGGCGGTGAGCGGCTGCGGGGCGGGCCGATTGGATGCGGAGACTGGACCGGAGGGAGGAGAGAGGGGTCCCCGGGAGAGTTCGGGCGGAGAAAGGCCATTGCTGGAGACAGGACCGGCGGAGAGGGTTTTATTTCCCAAGAGTGTGGAGATTTGGACGGAGACAATCTTGGGGGCAGTACAGGAGGCGAGAAGGGCGCCCCTGTGGTTGGATCGGTAAAGATAGGGGCGCCCGGGCGGCTGGCAGGCAGAGAAGGGAGACCAGGTGAGGGGATGCGGTCGCTCAAAAAAGTTGAGACCAGTGGTCCAAAAGGAACCCCGGAGGATTGAACCGGCGGGAAAGTGCCAACAGACCCCCTTCTCCCGCAGGTGCTGCTCGGTTTTCTTGTCCCCCGAACTTTGCCGCCACACCCCCCGCCTCAGAGCCCCCACGTTTCTCCTTGGAGGCGCTGACGGGCCCAGATACGGAGTTGTGGCTCATCCGGGCTCCTGCGGACTTCGATCCAGACTGGTGAGTGGGGTGCCCACATCACCTCCCCGGAATACTCCCCACCCTAGTGGCTGAACTCGGAGCAGATTTAGTGGTGTCTTCCTGAAGGACCCCAAAATGCTACTTCTCAGTACCTCCCTGTCCCACCTAAAGAATCTGACCAAACCTCTCCCCACTTTCTCTCCTCAGCCTCAATGGCCGCCTGGTGCCTCTCTCTGGCTCCCATATTGTGAAGGGCAAGTTGGCAGGCAAGCGGCACCGCTACCGGGTCCTCAGCAGCAGCCGCTCCCAGGCTGGAGAAGCAACACTGCTGGCCCCCTCAGCCGAAGCCGGAGGTGGACTGACCTGTGCCCCCACTGCCCAGGGAAGCCTAAGAATCTTTGAGGATCCCCAAGAATCCCTGGCAGGGACTCCTCTGCAGCCCATTCCAGCCAGCCCCCCACCACAGATCCCCCTGGGCCTGAGGCCTCGATTCTGTGCCTTTGGAGGCAGCCCACCAGTCACAGGGCCTGGGTCACCCTTGTCACTGAAGACACTGACCTTGGGGAAGAGGGAAAAAAAGAGACAGGTGCCAGAGGCCTCAGTCCCTCAGGAGGCAGTGAATGGGCATGGGGTCCTAGAGGTGGACACAGCTTTGGTGTCCCCAGAGATGAGTGTGGGGAAGAAAAAGAAGAAGAAAAAGCAGCAGCTGCAAGAACTGGAGGTGATGGAACCGGTGGTGACCGAGCCCACAGCTGAGATGTCGGAGCTTCTGAGAGTGCAGTTCCCATCCACTACCAAGAAGAGGAAGAAGCCCAAAAAGACAGAAATGGTCGAGCCAGAAATGGGAATGCTGGAGCCAGAAGAAAAGATGGTGGAGCTGGGACTTGTGGTTAAAAGTGAGCCTCTGGAAGAGTCAGTCCTGTCCCCCACCAAGAAGAGGAAAAGGCAAAAGGAGGGCACAGAAGGGATTGAACCAGTGGAGCAGACGATAGTTGAGTCTCAGCTGCAGGTAAAGGAGGAACCACAGGATGAAGCCATCCCACTGCCCTCTGTGAAGAAGAGGAAAAAAGAAAAGGGGTACAAAGTGATAATGGAGCCAGAGATGAAACCTGTAGCGCTTCATGGGGAGGTGACAGACCCTGAACAGCCAGACGAAGTAGAGCCTCAGACCCAGGCAGCTCTGGCAGCCACCAAGAAGAGCAGGAAGAAAGAAAAGCGGCAAAAAGCAACAATGGAGCCAGGGACGGAGGAGGTAAGGCCACCAGAAGAGGTGATGGAGCCTCAGCTGCCAGGTGATACTGAGCCACAGGCAGCTCCGGCATCCACCAAGAAGAGGAAGAAAGAAAGAGGACACAACATGACGGAGCCAGGGACTGAGATGATTTCCCCACGAGGGGAGATGATGGAGCCTGAGGTGCAAGACGAGGGTAAGCTTGAGGCTGAGGCAGCGCCAGCATCCACCAAGAAGAGGAAGAGGCGGGACCAGGAAAGCAAGGTTCCAGAGACGGCACCCCAGGAAGAGATGCCAGAGCCACTGCTGAGTCTGGAGCTGGTGGACGTGGCCACAGCAGGACAGAAGAAGAAGTGGAAGAAGTTGCAGCAGGATCCTTTATAATTTCCTCCCGGGAAATCGACAGCTGCAAAGAAGAGCTTAAAGTGGCCAGTGGGCGTCAGAAGGTGAGAGCCAGAGGAAGCACCCTCTCCCAAGGGTCACACTCAGCAGGAGCTTGGACTGGGAAAATGCTTTATTATTAAGCATGGGCCTCCTTGGCAGCTGGGGTCATCAGGGTGATTTCAAGAAGGGCTCGTGTAGGACATCAAACAGCCTCCGGGCCTGGGCGGGAGGGAGAAAGAAATGAGCAAGCAGTCATTAAATGAGCCATTTGTTTGGTAGATCTGGATAGTGGGCTTTTGGTTCTTTTTTCTCCCAACCTGGAGGGGATCCTGGGGGAACGGAGAGGAAATAGTCCAGTCTAGAATCTATCCTGCACTGGCTGTGAGGTTGGATGGGTCCCCACCTCCTCCTCCTGGCCTCAGTTTCCCCTACCTTTAGGAGGGGCACTGTGGGCCTTCTGGAACCTTAGAACTTTGGAACATGAAGTCCTGTTGATCTGGGGTCCCCTTCTGCCTTTGACCCCTCAAGTCCATCCCAGAGCTCTTACCTTCTGGGGCCCCAGGCCCGGGCACAAGGCCAGATCTTCCCGTGACGCTGCTATGAGCTGTTCCAGAGACTGAGGAAGGTGGAAGCGAGGGGTCAGGGCAGGTGAGTGTAAAACCCCCACCCTGCCCCAGCAGATCAGGGGGCCTAACGTATTCCTGGGAGGAGGTGAGGCCTGTGGGAGGGCAGGTGAGGCTAGGGGGGTGGCGGGCTGGGCAGGACCGAACAAGGACGGTGTGGGGCGTCCTTAGAAAGGCAAGAGAGTGAAAAAGCCTCCAGGGCAGGGGAGTCACTCCTTACCCCAAAAGTGGCCAGGAGGGTCTGACTGTCTGTTTTGTTGACCGACTTGACGGTGGTCAGACATTCGGTTACCTGGAAGGGGAGGGAGAGGGAGGCAAATTGGGAGAAGTCAGGAAAGCAAAGCAGAGCCCTCCTAGGAGAGCATGCAGGAGGTGCTCAATAAATGTGTGTTTTGTTTTGTTTTGTTTACCAGTTAAAAGAACATCTCAGGGTGATCCCTAACTAGAAAATAAATGGTATTTATCCAAAGTTGCTGGAGCAGGGGATGGCTATAGGCTCTGGAGTCCAACCTGGCTCCAACACCAGGCCCCAGTACTCACTCTCTATGACCCGCTGGGCAAGGGAGTGGCCTCTGTGGGCCTCCATTTTCCGGCAAATGGGGACCCTAAAAGTACCTTCCTTAAGGGCAGCAGTGGCCATCCAGTGGGGTGCAGCTGAGAGCACCACCAGCACACAGGGGTGACCCAGTTCAAACCCTTCCTCCCTTGTTGCATGGGGGGTTCCAGAGTAACCCCCCAAGGGGGCAGCTGTGGTTGTTGAGCTGATGGGCTCAGCACAAAGCAAGAGCTTCAGACGCAGGAGCTGGTGATACATGGCCCTTGTGGCTCCAGCCTGTTATCTTGTCCCAGAAGAAGCCCCAGGAAGGACATAAAGGGCACCATCAGCCATCACTGGAGTCCGGATTCAACCGTTCACTCAGCAAACACTCCCCGAGTGTGTGGTGGGGACTGAGACAGTCCCGGCCCTACCCTCCCAAAGCTCCCAGTTGGCAGGGGAGGCAGACCTGCCGCTGACAAGTGGTGATCCAGAGTGCAGGGTTGTGGGAACCCACCAGGGTCACCTGAACAGCCTGGAGATCAAAGAGGGCTTCCTGGAGGAGGGGGCATTAGTGCTGAGAGGCAGAAGGAATGAAACAAGCAAATGCTTGGAGGAGCCAGGACAGGGTGGGAAGCTGGGGCTTTCCCTGAGGGCACTGGGGAGCCATGGAAGGGTTCAGAGCAGGGGAGGGCAGGGTCAGGTTTGTGCTTAGAAAGACCTCTCTGACAGGGATGGTGTCTGCCAGATGAATGAACAGGACTTGAGATCAAAACTGAAGCCCAGCCCCAGGGGGCCCTTGTGGGGGTGTGAGACACCTGGGGGGGCGGTGGGACAGCCTCACCCGAGAGACGAAGTCCTGCTCCAGCTTCTCCATCAGGAGGTCTGCCGGCTTCTGCTCATATGCCTTGTAGGTCTCCAGGTACCTCCCGGCCTCTTCAGGGCTGGGACAAGAGGGCACTTGGGTCAGCCGGGGTGGGAGGGGGTGTCACGGTTCAGACTAGTTTCATTACAATAGGAATAACTGCCAGCACTAAAAGGTCCAGGCTCTAACGTATAGAAAAATGAGAGTCCTCAGTGCCCCCAAAATGCCTTCTGGTGGTGACCCCTGCTGAGCTGATCTGTACAATCTTTTCCGGCCAAGGGTCAGAGCTTGGGAGCCTGGCCAGGTGGGTTCACCTGGGTGACTGAGCAAGGGATTTTACCTCTGGCCTCAGTTTCCTCATGTGTAAAGTGGGATGAAGGATAGAACATTCAGGTTAAATGAGTCAACATTTGGGAAATGCTCAAAACCCTAGTGGCACTTAGAAGCTTTGTTTAAAAAAAAAAAAGTCAGCTATTCTGGAAGGGAATTCAGCAAATGGAATATTTACCCTGTGTGTGAGAGGGAGGAAAACCAAAAACCTGTTTATTTTCCAAGGACAGGAAGATAACTGGGTGAAGCTTCATATTCAGGTTCCTATCATCAAGAAATATGAGCTTGTAAAGGTTTCTAACATAGCACCTTTTTAAAAGAAAAGCTGCAGGTGCTAACTGCTAAATTTTTTATAACTCACACAATTTAAAAAGCAGTAATTTTCATATTAAGCACTGTTTTTTTAACTTTATTTTGAAATCATTTCAAACTTAAGATAGTTGCAAAAATTAAAACGCCATACAGAGAACTCCAACATATCCCCACACCCCCCAGATATCCAGATCCAATTTTAACATTTCACCACCTTTGCTATATCAATCTGTCTGTCGTCTATCTATCACTGGTTTTTGACATGTAATTAACTTTCAAAAACATTGGAAACAACAAAATCATAAAAAGGGCCTATATATATGTGAACCACAGTAACTCAAGTTTATTAGCCCCAGGAAAATTCTGGCCTTTTTTCTCTTTGGAACTGAAAAACAGTGAGTTATGTCAAAGTAAATAAAGTATTTGTCTTGAGGCATTTTCTCAGCCTTCAAAATCTAGCAAGTAAGCAGTTTGTCGATTAAATGTTGATTTATATTCTTGAAAGTAACATTCATTCTCCCAATTATGATTTTTTTCCCCATAAGAAAGGCTTTGTTGCTTTCCACTCACAGCAGCTGGTAGTAATATTATGAATATATTCCGGATACACAAGTCAGCATTTTTTTATGTCTGGTTCTACACTTGCTTTTTTTCTACTTTCTGATACAGTCAGGACATCTTTCCACAGCAGCAGCCAGAGCTCCACCTCATTTATCTATTGGCTACAAAATACTCCATGGTGGGGATGTAAAGACACAGAATATCCCTCACCCACGTGAAGGCCAGGCAGAGTGCTAATCCCTCCATGCCCAGGAGCTTCTAGACTCCCCCGAGAGATCCTGTAGGGCAGGCATTATTTTCAGACCATTATATGGAAGGGGAAACTGAGACCAGGCAGTTTGAGATCTTGCCCGAGATTGCAAAGACCTGGCAAGGATGAGAACCAGCAGCCAGAGCTGGTCTGTCTGGCCCAGCCCTTACCTGTAATACCACACCATGCTACTCTCCACAAAATAGAGCAATTTTCCCACTTGCTTTTGTTTTAATGTACAGCTAATATATAAATGTATTCTTTAAATTATCCAGGCAGTATAAAGGCACATGCCCCTAGGGAGGGCACAAAATTACAAAAGCATTTCCCTTTGGCCTAAAGAACCCACTCCTGAGGTTCTGTCCTGCAGATAAACCTAGGCAGACGTGAGAAAAAACCTAGGTACGCAGTGTTGGGCAAAAGACTGGAAATTACCCAGTGTACACCCATGGGGGCAGCTGACCTCATCTACCTGTGTGATGGAATACTACGCAGCAGTGAAAAAGAATGAGGCCACGTTCCATACCGCCGTGGAAAACAGCTCCAGACACACGACATGAAAAAGCAAGGTGCAGAATGGGGCAGATAGAACACTGACTACTGACAACTAAGATGTATTCACACCTGCTGGGAATTTATATCAATGTATATCAACTGGAAGGAAACCAAGAAACCTACAACAGTCACTACTTGTAAGGGGTGAGAAATGGAGTTGAAGGCAAGGGGTGGTAGGGAGATTTCCCATTGCTTTGGCTTTTTCAAGTGTACAAACCTATCACCCGTCCTTTAACAAAAGAAAGTTTAACCATTAAATATGCAGGAGAAAAATTAAAACTGCAGAGAAGCAAAGCCTTCCTCCCCCGACTCCCTGTTCCTTCCCCTGAGTTCAATTTTGTCCTGTGTCTGGAACCTTCGTGCTTTCCTTCTGTTCACGTACACCCATACATATTCATAAACATCTCATTTTTCTTTTAAATATAGATAAAAACATGACACTGTCTGTTTGGTTCCACAGCTTGTCCGCTGCTTCACACACTAGCCATCCCTGTGTAGAATCCATCTTGACTTTTTCGCCAAATTAACGGTAAAAAATGGCACCTCGTTTTTAAAACCTACTTTTTTCCTGATAACTTGTACAGTTGGTAATTTTTTTCATGGGTTTTTAGCGACTTGCATTTCTGTGAATTGCCTGTTAGAGAACTCAGACCTTTTATATAGGAACTTTGTATTTTCTGCATGATTTTTCTGTTTTTCTATAAATCTACAACTTCTCTAATAAAAAAAGAAAAATTTTTAAGGGGAAAAAAAAAGAATCTTAGACTTTTAAAAAATTGGGTTGTCTTTTTCTTGTTGACTTGTAAGAGGCTCTTTACATTTAAATACATGTATAAATTTAAATAAAATGGTATTTAAATAAATGTATATATTTAAATATTTAAAGTACATAAATATATAAATTAGGGATCATAACACTTTCTTATATAAATATCGAGTATTTTTGTTTTTTAGTTTAGCACTTGTGTTTTAATTTTGCTTACAGTATTTCTTACATCTAAATGTTTTAAAATTTTAATTTTCTCAAATCAGTCAAACTTTTCCTTCTGGGTTTTGAATATTGCTTTGGAAGCCCCTTCCTACCCCAGGGGGAATAAAAATAAAAATTAAAAATTAAAAATATTCCCCCATAAACTGTAACCCATAACATTCTTTGAAATTACCTATATAACTACTTATTAAATCACCTTCCTGCATATATGTTATATTTCACAATAAAGGAAATAACTGAAATTGTGGAACTGTAACCTACAACATTCTTTGAAATTTGCTCTCTACTTGTTAAATCGTACTTTGAAAGCTATCATTGTTCTGTATATATGCTATTTTTCACAATAAAAAATGTAAAACTATATATATATATATATATATATATATATATATATATATATAATCCCCTATAATGTTTAATGTAACACTTTCCTTGGAGTTTTGCCTTTTTATGTTTAAAGCTATAATTCCTCATGATTTAATTTAGTTTGTGGCATGAGGGAGGGATGGATTGTTTTTCTAAATGGAGAGCCAATCTAAATGGTCTTTAGTAACATAGACATGGAATTAAATACTCAGCCAGATTTTAGGTCTAACTCGTAAGTACCTTGTGCAGTCCTGGGCATCTGTTCTACAACCCCAGCTTTGGTGCCTACGGCCCTACCAGGAAAAGATTAAGGTCCCCATTTTGCATTTGAGGAAACTGAGGCGCAGAGGGAGGCAGTGCCAGGACCAGGCTCACCCAGGGCGTTCATGGAAGTGGGGGTGATGGGGTCGTGATGGAGCCTGAACCCGGAGCAGGGGGGCTGGGGGTGGGCCCGTGATCTCACCTCCAGGCAAGCACCAGGGTGCAGTCGGCCAGGATGCACATCTTGGCCAGCTCCTTGAGGGCCTGCTGAGGATCTTTCTGGAGAAAGAAGAAAATCAGAATTAGAAACCTGGGAGAGGGCAAGGAAGTTAGAGCCTCTTACTCAACCCACATTCTCTGAGTCCCTACTGGGGCAGCGCTGGGGACACAGCGGTGACCGAGACAGCCCTAACCCGGCCATCCCGGGGCCCCCAATCCAGCGGGGGACACAGATCCACCCCCAGACAGTGATGACCCAGAGAAGCAGGGATGGAATGGGAGAGCCAGGAGACCAGGAGATGCCAGGCTGGGTAGTCAGGGAGGGCTTCCTGGACCTGAATGAGGAGGAGGAGTGACAGGGGCAAAGGAGAACAGAAACAGGAATCCTAGACATAAGGAACAGCATGTGCAAAGGATGGTAGGGGAAAGGGGGCTTGAGGAATTGCAATTCACTCGACGGGATGAAAGAGGAAATGAAAAGTGAGCGCATGGAAGATCAGAGACCAGCCTGGAGGGTTGGGTGGGGCTGGGTCACTCAGGGCCTCACGGGCCATGGTGGGGAGGGGAGCTTTTTCCTGAGGGTACTAGGAAGCCACAGAAGGGTTTTGAGAAGGGGAGGGATGGTTCAGATTGGCACTTCAGGAGGATCCCCGGGCTGCTGTGAGGACAGGAGGGATGGAGGCTAAAGGTTATGAGATCAGGGAGGAGGCTGGGCAGGGACCTAGGCAGGAGAGAAAGGGGCCTGGATGGGGCCTGAGGCCCTGGGGAGGAATGAAGAAACAGATTCAAGGGATATTTAGGGGGCAGAGGGATGGAGTTACTTGAAGGGGGTGTGGGGAAGGAGGAAAGGGATAATTTTACCCTCCCACCCCCTTGCCAGCACAGGGTGTCTTGGTGACCTGTGTCAGCCTTAGGTGTGAAAAGTGAGGGTTTCTCCCCGAGGTTCTAACTCGCATTTCTCCTTGGAAACAACCAGATGGTAAGATCCCCAGTCCATTCTGCTCCCAGCACTCCCCATTTCGCAGATGGGGACGGTGAGGCCGGCTGGGGCCGACCCCTGCTCACCACGTCCACCTGGACGAGCAGGACCCGCAGGGCGAAGTTCTTCCCCAGGCTCTGCAGCCGCCCGTGGATGTAGTCTGGGTGGAGGTTGTGGTAGCGGAGGCTGGAGGGGGCAAGGGGCGGGAGTTACGGGGAGGCTCCCGGAGACCCTGGAAGCCCCCTTCCACCCTCACTGGACGCCGGCAGCCACAAGCCTAGCACGGGCCCCAGCCTTGTGGGACCTGAGCTTCAGACGGTCAGGTGACTTGCCCATGTCACCTCCCAGGAAGTGGCACAGCGGGGATCTGAACCCGGGGCCGCCTGGCTCTGGTGCCCCAGAAGGTCGGACCCCCGGGTTCTTCATTGCACTGACCCCCCGGCCTCCTCCTCTCTCAGACCCAGGAGTCTGGACCCCCAGCTCTTGTCGCTATGGGCACCTCCAGCCAAGGCCCCCTTCCTCCCACACGGGGTCACACCTAGGCCCAGAGCCTCCTCCCTGGTCCCATAACCTTCAGCCTCCATCCCTCCTGTCCTCACAGCAGCCCCGGGGATCTTCCTGAAGTGCCAATCTGACATCATCCCTCCGCTGCTCAAAACCCTTCCATGGCTCCCCAGTACCCTCAGGAGAAAGCTCCCCTCCCCAGCATGACCCGTGAGGCCCTGAGTGACCCAGCCCCACCCAACCCTCCAGACCTCCAGGAGGTCTCCCATCAAATGGCCCAGAACACGGAGCACAGTTCTCCCAGATTCCCCCAGGCCTCGTGGGGTGCCCTTGCGAGAGGGCGGCAGCCCCTCAGCACTCACCTGAGGAAGAGGGCACAGGTGCCCTGGCCCAGCACGTAGTCGGGCAGCACGTCACCGAATTCCCAGGGCACGTTGCGCACGAACTTCAGCACGGGGTTGCCCCTCTGGGGAGGGGATGGGAGGGCAGAGGTCGCCGGCAGGGATGACCCCTGGGCCACCACCAGAGCCCGCCCCCCCGCATCTAACCGACACCTCCCCCTCCCCACCCTGCGCCGGGGTCTCCTCCGGCTCCTGGCTTCCTCTTGCCAGCCTCCTCCTCCTCCTCAGCCTGGAATGTCCGGGTCCTAGACTGTCTGCCTCCCCTCCAGCCCCAGGGTTTTCCAAAGCACCCCTGGGGATGTTTCCAGCCCAGCCCCTCTCCCCCATCTGTGTGTCCTGTGGGCCACCTCCCCCAGATGTCCCCCAGGTGCCTCACACTCACTGCGTCCATAATGACCTCAGAGTTGCCCCCCCCACACCTGCTCCTCCTCCCGCACCCATCTCAGGGACAGTCCCAGGTGGGACTGGAAGTTTCCTTCTCCCCTTCCTGCCGCAGGTGGGAATTCTACCTTCTAAATACCCCTCACAGTGTGTCTCCTCCTCCACTGTGAAGGCCATCCCTGGTCTTCCCCCTTGCAGCTAAAGGAACCTTCCTAAAGCACAAGCCTGTCCCTCCCCTCCTCTAAACCCTGCCATGGCTCCCCAGTGCCCTCAGGAGGAAGCCCACCCTCCTCACTGTGGCCTGTGAGACCCTCTAGAGTCCCGGGCCTGCTCAGCAGGCTCCTCTCTCCCAATTCCCCCTCCCATTCTACCCTGAACTTACCCTGAGCCCAACACTGAGATTCTGTGAGCAACTCAAGCTCTCATCTATTCAGTGAATATTTACTGAGCACCCACTGTGTGTCCAAGAGCTGGGGAGACGGAGGAGACCAAGTCAAAGATCCCTTTCTCCATGGGGAACACAGATATTAGACCAAATAATGTTAATGATGAATGCCTAATTACCAAGTGAGATGGGATTCAGGTCCAGTGACGGGGTGGCCCCTGCTCTGGGGGCCGTGGCGGGGCATGGGGTGGTCAGAGGAGCTGAGGCAGGAAGGGTCTGGGGGTCCAAAGGCCCCTCCGGCTCTGGGCTATCTAAGCTGAGGAACCCGGAGTCAAGGAAGGGCTTTGAACAAGGGAAGGACAGGTCCTGGTTTTAATTTTTAAGATTGCTCTGTCTGTTCCACTAGGGTGGCTATGATAAAAAGATGGACGATAATAAGTGCTGGGGAGGATGTGGCGAGATGGGAACCCTCATACACTGCTGGTGGGAATGTCAAATGGAGCAGCCACTTAAACAGCCGGGCAGCTCCTCGAATGGCTAAACACAGTTACCACCCGGCCCAGCAAGCCCACCCCTAGGAATTCCCATGAGAAAAATGAAAAGCTATGTGTACACAAAAACCTGTATGTGAATATTCATAATACCAACAAGTGGGAACAATCCAA
This sequence comes from Choloepus didactylus, assembly GCF_015220235.1. Lineage (NCBI taxonomy): Eukaryota > Metazoa > Chordata > Mammalia > Pilosa > Megalonychidae > Choloepus > Choloepus didactylus. The sequence goes on along the minus strand of NC_051333.1, from coordinate 10,853,646 downwards.
ATCTCCATCAGTTGATGAACGGATAAATAAAATATGGCCACACCTGCAGAGGGGATATTCTTCAGACATAAAGAGAATAAAGCACTGCTACATGCTGCAACACGGACGAACCTTGGAAACATGATGCTAAGTGAGAGACACCAGGGACAAAAGGCCACACAGTGTACGATTCCATTTATATGAGATGTCCAAAGTACCGAAAACTATATGTAGAGAAAGTAGGTTGGTTGCCAGGGGCTGGCGTGGGGGTGATTAGAGGTGACGGCTAAAGGGTGTGGCGTTTCTTTTTTGGGGTGATGAAAAGGTACTAAAATTGACTGTGGTGATGAGTGCACAACTTTGTGAATACACTAAAAACCACCAAATTGTACACCTTAAATAGGCAAACTGTATGGTATGTGAATTATAACTCAATAAAGCTGTTATTAAAAAGGGAGACAAAGATTAGTTTGTAGGAGACAGGTTAGAGGGGGAAAGACTGATGGCGAGACCAGGGCTGAGGCTGGGGCCGGGGCCCGGCAGGGAGGAAGGAAGCACGAAGGAAGGATGAGAAGGATGGGGGACGGGGCTTGAGGACTGATAAGGCAGGGAGGTGAGGAAGGGGGAGGCAGATTAAAGCCTAAGTACTACGTGGGGGGGGGGGGGAATCCCATCAAACGACAACAAGTCGCCATCCTTAAAGGCCCGGGGGTGGGAGAGGCTTCTGCAGCCAGGCTCAGCCCACCTCCTCTGCTGGGAACCAGGCAGGTGACTGCACCTGTCTTTGCCTCAGTTTCCTCATCTGTAATATGGGGAGAATAAGTGCTGTCCTCCTAAAGCACTGAGAATATTGGCTGATGCATAGTAAGTGGTCAATTAGAAATAATTGTAACAGTTATTATTAATGTTATTATGATTCTTCACTCCAGAGTCCTGTCCCACCTCCTGTGGGCTCTCACAAGAGCTGAAGATCCGCCATTTGGTGGTGATAAAAATTATAATAACTAATACTTATATAGAACTTTATACCATACACTATCCTAACACTGTACCCATATTGACGACGAGGTTGGAGCTATTACTGTCCCTTTACAGTTGGGGAAACCGAGGCCCAGAGAGGTTAAGTCACTTGCCTCAGGTCACACAGCTAGAAAGTAGCAGAGCTGGGATTTGAACTTGCTTCTTGCCCTTCATGACAGAACCCAGCCTCTCTTCAATGATAATGTGCCAGCATCCGGTGAGGGCCCGGGGAGTCAGGCCCTGACATACCTCGTGAAGGGGCTCTTCAATAATCCTCATTCGACAGACAAGGAAACTGAGGCTCAGAGAGATGAACCTATTTACCTAGAACAAGCACGCAGAGAAGCTTCCCAAAGGGGGTTCCCCAGTTTTGGTTGTGGGGCACCTGAATTCCTGGGGCCCTTGTCAACTAAGCCCCTATTCTGGGGGCCAAGTGCCGATATTACACACCCATTTTACAGACAGCTTAGCCAAGGCTCACACCAGTGAAGTCTGGTCCCAGGTGAGTAAGATGGCTGAAACGGAGGTCCAGACCAGGTCTGCAAAGCCCCTGCTCCTAACTGGGAAGCCGGGACACCAATCCTCTCTCCACCTTCCGACCAAGGTGGGGGTGGGCTTCCAGAAGGAGCCCCAGGTGGGCATACACATGACCTTCTGTTGTCATCAGCCCTGGGCAGTTCACATAGCTACAAACTGCACAAACAGGAGCGCCTCGGGGGTTCATGAAGCAGCCCCACAGGCAGACAGTTGTGTGACTGGCACTCCCCCTGGGCTGGGAGCCCTGTGACAAAGAGACAGGCAGCCCCTGATAGCTGGGAGCTGGCCTGGCACTCCCAGCCAGGCCATGGAGTTTCTGTTAAACATAAACATCAACACTCCACATGGTTACTCTGTGATAGATAGAGAGAAAAACCAGATCCTTCTGGAATCACCTCTGACAGTAGACAAAAAACAAGAACGCTGTGCAAACCATAAAAATGCCCAAACATTCCCCTCTCCTGGCCATGACAGACTGAATCATGTCTCCCACCAAGACAGGTTCAAGTCCTAACCCAGTCCTGTGGGCATGAGTTCATTTGTAAATTGAATCTTTGAAGATCCTATTACGATGAGGCCGATACAGTCAGGGTCGCCTGGGCAGTGAGGGCCGTTCTCAGTGAAAGAGAATAATTGTGAGTTGGAGCGACACCCTAAAGCAACTCCTAATGTTCACAATACTGGGAAGCAGAATCAAATTTAAAAGAAAATGAAGAGGAGCTAAGCTGACAGCATAGAGAGGAGTAGAAGCTAGTTAGTCCCCCTGGAACAACTAATAAACAACAGGAAAAACTAGTAAATAACCTGGAATAACTGCAGGGGGACAAACGTGACTGTCCACTCATCACCCACCAACCTGAATTGGGAGGAATGCCTGAGATCGCAGCATAAAATCTGTAAGTAAAGACTTCGGATCCAAGCCAAGGGCCGAGAGCCCCTCCCTCATGGTGCTAGAGAACAGAACTCTCCAAACAAGCAAGTGTACCTCAGCCCAGCTCCAACTGGGGTTTTAATGTTAACCGCTCAATACAGACTGCAAATCCCCAACAAGCAGACAGAGGCTTTTGGTGATGACTGACCTTGGAGAGTCAGGGGACATATGTGTCTTGGGACAGGGAGCCCAAAGGATTGGGTGCCATCTCTAGCTGATGGGTGAATCTGGGGACCGAAGATTGACCCTGAAAAGGGGCTTTCTGTCCCCTTCTCTCTCTGTCAACCTGGGCAGCTCAGTGGAGAAAGCCTCAGCTGTTTTTAGCTCACAGTGCTCTGCAGCAGAGAAAGCCTCAGCCTTTTTAAACTTGCAGCTCTGTGACCCAGACAAGGGTGGAGATAGCAGAGTCAGAGAAACAAAGTATCTATTTATATGCAAATGACCTCTCTCTAGGGGGCATATCTTCCCAAGAGAAAAGAGGTGGGGTCCAGCTCTACTAACTGCCTTCCATTCAGAACCAGACCCCAGAGCCTGGGGGAAAACAGCCACGGGCCACACCTCCTTACACCAGTCTGGAGTGACAGGCTGACAGGCACCACCTGCTGGGCAGAAAAGCACAGAGTGTGTCAATCCTCTAAGACACACCATCAGGGAAACCAGATACTGAATATTTCCTCCTTCTGGGACCTAAGCCTGCTGTCATCTGGGAAAACCTGAATGAGGGGCTAAGGAGGTCAGATGCCTGGACAACAGAAAACTACAACCTACACTAAGAAAAACAAAGTTACAGCCCAGTCAAAGGAACAAACTTACACTTAACTGAGATACAGGAATTTAAATAACTAATGCTAAATCAATTTAAAAAGTTTGGGAAGATATGGCAAAAGAGATAAAGGCTATAAAGAAAACACTGGGCATACATAAGGCAGAAATCAAAAGTTCAAAAAAACAACCGGCAAAATCTATGGAAATGAAAGGCACAACACAAGAGATGAAAGACACAATGGAAACATACAACAGCAGATCTCAAGAGGCAGAAGAAAACACTTAGGAACTGAAGAATAAGGCATCTGAAAGCCTACACACAAAAGAACAGACAGGAAAAAAAAATGGAAAAATATGAGCAACGTCTCTTGGAACTTCAGGACAAAATGAAATACAAGAATGTACATATCATTGATGTCCAGAAGGAGAAGAGAAGGGAAAAGGGGAAGAAGCAATAATAGAGGAAATAATCAATGAAAATTTCCCATCTCTTATGAAAGATATAAAATTACAGATCCAAGAAGCGCAGTGTACTCTAAACAGAATAGATCTGAATAGGTCTACGCCCAGACACTTAATAATCAGATTATCAAACATCAAAGATAAAGAGAGAATCCTGAAAGCAGCAAGAGAAAAGCAATCCATCATCTACAAAGGAAGCTTGATAAGACTATGTGCGGATTTCTCAGTAGAAACCATGGAGGCAAGAAGGAAGTGGTGTGATATATTTAAGATACTGAAAAGAGAAAAATTGCCAATCAAGAATCCTATATCCAGTAAAACTGTCCTTCAAATATGAGGGAGAGTTCAAAATATTCTCTGACAAACAGACAATGAGAGTTTGTGAACAAGATACCTGCACTACAGGAAATACTTAAGAGAGCACTGCAGATAGATACAAAAAGACAGGAGTGAGAGGTTTGGAACACAATTTTGGGTGATGGTAGCACAGCAATGTAAGTACACTGAACAAAGATAATTATGAATATGGTTGAAAGAGGAAGGTTAGGACCATGTGGGACACCAGAAGAAAAGAGGAAAGATAAAGACTGGGACTGTATAACTCAGTGAAACCTAGCGTGTTCAACAATTGTGATAAAATGTACAAATATGTTTTTTCATGAGGGAGAACAAACAAATGTCAACCTTGCAATGTGTTAAAAATAGGGAGGTATTGGGGGAAAAATACAATCAACGTAAACTAGAGACTATAATTAACAGAACCATTGTATTATGCTTCCTTTAATGTAACAAAAGCAATATATCAAGGTAAATGCAGATAAGAGGGGGGGATAGGGGAGGAGTGTGAGACTCTTGGCATTGGTGGTGTCTGACTCTTTATTCTACTTTGATCTAAGGTTATCTTTCCTTTTGCTGCTTCCTAGCTGTCATGTTTTTTGTTTGTTTGTTTGTTTTTTCTCTCTTTCTTTTTTCTTTTTCTTTTGCCTGTCTACCTTCTTTGACTTCTCCTCTTGCTTTGTGGAAGAAATGGAGATGTCCTTATATAGATAGTGGTGAGGGTGGTGAACACATAAATATGTGACTACACAGGGAACCATCGATTGTCTACTTAGGAAGGAATGTATGGCATGTGAACAAAACCATCTTGAAAAAAAAATGTTGACGAAAACTTGAGGGCAATAAACTGAGTGAAATAAGCCAGACACATAAGGACAATTATTGCAGGGTCTCACTGATAGGAACTAATTATAATATGTAAACTCATAGACATGGAATATAAGTTACCAAGATATAGAATGAGGCTAAAGAATGGTGAGCGGTTGCTTAGTATGAGCAGAATGATCAACTAAGATGAACTTAAATGTTTGGAAATGAACAGAGGTGTTGGTAGCACATTATGAGAATAACTAACAGTGCTGAATGGTGCATGAATGTGGTGGAAAGGGTAAGCTCAGAGTCATGTATGTCACCAGAAGGAAAGTTGGAGGTTAAAAGATGGGAATGTATAAAACAGTGAATTTTGTGGTGACAATGTCCAAGATTAACTGTACAAATATTAGAAATCTCTTTCATGAACCAGAACAAATGTATGACACTACAAGTAGAAGTTAATAATAGAGAGGCATATAGGAAAAAAATATATACCTATTGCAAACTACATTCTACAGTTAGTAGTATTTCAACGTTCTTTCATAAACAGTAACAAATGTACTATACCAATACTATGAGTCAACAATGGAGGTGGGGTGGTTAGGGATATGGGAAGATTTGAGTTTCCTTTTCGTTTTGTTTGTTTGTTTGTTTGTTTTTTGTCTTTATTTCTTTTCTGGAGTAATGAAAATGTCCTAAAAATTGAACAAAAACTAACTGGTGACAGATGCACAGCTGTATGATGGCACCGGGGGAAACTGATTGTACACTTTGGATCTTTGGATAACTGTATGGTTTGTGAACAATCACAATAAAAAAATAAATAAAAATAGGATGAGGCCAAACTGAATGCAGTCTAACTGGACCCCTTATGAGCAAGGGAAATTTGATCATGGAAGTACAGACCACACAGGGAGAGACAGACGGACACAGGAGGCAAGGATTGATCGCCAGCAAGTCACCAGCAGAACACCGCAGCCTTTGGAGATGGCAGGGCCTGCCAAGACCTTGATTTTGGACTCCAACCTCCAAACTGTGAGCCAATAAATTCCTGTTGTTTACGCCAACCAGTCTGTGGTCTTTGCTTCCAGCAGCCCTGGCCAACTAAAATGCTGGCTAATACAAGTGACTGCTACTTCTTTACCAATTACAGCTTGTGCCTCACTTTGTATCTCCCGCCTTCTAGATAAATATTTATTAAGATGTTCAATCCTAGGCTGGCCCTTGCTTCCCAAGAGCATCCAATCCAGAGCCAGGCTCCCAAATGCCCCTAACACAAACCCTAATTCTATAACAAGTCCTTTCTTATACCTTTTAATGAGATAATCATGGTCCCTGCTGGTGTGCATTCTCCTTTGCTGTGTGTAATGAGTCAATAAACCCTACTTGGTTCAGTACAGGGATGTTCTGGTGGACTCTGGTGGGAGAGCACTGTCCCTCGTGAGGGGACAGCAGTATAGGGCCTAATGTAATGATGTAATTATACAGAAATTAATGGCTAATATCTCTTGAGAGCTTTCCAATGCAGGTTGGTTCTAATGCACACACACATTCACTCTGTGAGTCTCAAAACAGGGTTCCAGAATCAGCAGCAGCAGCAGCATGGAACCTGTTACAAATACAAATTCTTAGGCCCTACCCCAGACCTACTGAATCAGAAACGCTGGGGGTGGGACGCAGCAATCTGGGTTTTTGTTATTGTTGTTATTATTTTTGTGTGTGTGCAATCTGGGTTTTAACAAGCCCTCCTGTGATGCCCGCATAAGTTTAAGAACTACTGATTTGACTCACTTAAATATTCACAGTGAGACTAGAAGATGGGTGCCATTATCTTTTTTTATACCAGCTTTACTGAGATATAGTTACAAACCAGACAATTCACCCAGGAAAGTACACAGTTCAAGGGGTTTTAGTATATTCAGAGTTGTCCATCCATCACCACAATCAATTTTAAAAGATTTTCATCACCCCCAAAAAAGAAACCCATACTCTTTAGTTGCCACCCCCATTCCCCCTAATCCTTACACCTCCAGCCCCAGGCAAACACTAATCTACTTTCTATTTCTGTAGATTTACCTATTCTGAACATTTTAAACATATAGTATAGATGGAATCATACAATATGTGGTCTTTTGTGACTGGCTTCTTTCACTCAGCTTAGTATCTTCAAGCTTCATCCTTGTGGTAGCATGTATTGCTACTTCATTCCTTTTTTTTTTTTTAATTTCTTATGATTTTTTTAAATTGTAGAATATGACAAATATACATAAAAGTGATAGCTTTTCAAATGCAATTTAACAAATATAGAGCAAATTTCAAAGAATATTATAGGATACAATTCCACAGTTTCAGTTATTTCCTTATTATGAAACATAACTTATATACAAAAAGGTAGTATCTTTCAAAGAATGATTTAACAAGTAGATACACAGGAACTCTTCCTTCCTTTTTATGGCTGAATAACATTCCATTGTATGGACAGACCATATTTCATTTATCCATATCAGTTAATAGACGTGGGCGTTGTTACTTTTTGGCTGTTATGAATAATGCTGCTATGAACATTTGCCTACAAGTTTTTGGGTGGACATAGGTTTCCAGTCCTCTTGGGTATCTTCCTAGGAGTAGAACTGCTGGGTCATACGGTAATGCTGTTTATCATTCTGAGGAAACATCAGACTGTTTTCCTAAGTGGTTGCACCATTTTACATTCCCATCAGCAGTGTGTGAAGCTTCCAATTTCTCTACTTCCTTGCCAACACTTATTATTATCTGCCTTTTTAATTCTGGCCCTCCTGGTGGGTGTGAAGTGGTATCTCAGGGAGGCTTTGATTTGCATTTCCTTGAAGAGTAGTGATGCTGAGCTGCTTGGTGCCTATTACTATATTTGTATATTGCCTCCTTCTCCTACTAGGACACCAGCTCCATCAGCAGCAGAGACATTCTCTGTTTCCCTTTCATCACTCTATCCCCAGAACCTAGAATAGCACCAGGCACACTCTGCAAATATTTGGGGACTAAATACCTGGGTAAATCCCCATTTAAAGATGATCAAACCAAGGCACCAATGGGTTAAGAGTGCCTTGCCTGAGATCACACAGCTACCGTGTGTCCGAGCAGCGAGTCAAACTCAGGCCTGCGCAAAATAAACAGGTTTTAAATGAAAGAACAAACCCAAGGACAGGAAATGTAGCAGCACAAACAGTCACACACATACACACACACACACATATCCCAAGAATATTCAGGGCACCCTTAACCCCTGCACAGTTGTTGAATGAATGAATGAATGAATGAATGGCTATAACTCGGGCCTCCTCCCACCGACCACCAGAGCCATCCCTATAAACAGTGTTTCCTGCCAGAATCCTCAAAGCCCGCCTTCTTCATCCCCCCTCACCTGTCGGGGGCTCACGATGATGCTGTTAGATTTTGCCCCTGTTTTGGGGGCCTGGTTGGGGGTTCCTCCTGCCGGGGGGTCTAGTCCCACGGGGCACGCAGCTCCGGCCCCTCCTGGAGGCCCCAAGATGACGTATTCGGCATAGGTCTGAGGGGCCCCCTGGGCTGAGGTCTCCTTGGTGGGAAGGCTCTGTGTGGATCTGAATAAGGGCTTGGCCTGTGGGGAGAGGGGGTTTATAGGGGACCAGGGAGGGGGCATGTGAGCCCCCAGTGATTCCCTCACCCCCACTCTGGGTCAGCCCACTCTCCACACTCCTTCTGTCCCCACACACAGCATGAGGGATTCCGTTAGAACTAAGTCAGTTCACATCCCCCCCTCTTCTCAGAGCCTTCCATGGTTCCCACCTCAGAGCAAAACCCACAGAGCTCTAGAAAGATCTGTCCTTGCCCCCTTGATCAGAGATCTAACCACCTTCCACTTCACCCCCATTGGCCTTCTTGCTGTTCTCAAACTTGTCAAGCACGGTCCAACCTCAGAGTCTTTGCATTGGCTGTTCCCTCTTCCCCTAGCTGTCCACAGGGCTCACTCTCTCACTTCTTTCCTATCTCCACCAAATCACCTCCCTTGACTCCCCTATAAAAGTAGCTCCTCTGCACCATTACACTCTTTAGCCTATTTCATTTTTCTTCTTTGCATATGGGTAGCTGCCAAGCCTCAGCTCCAGCCGACTGATTTCCTTTGGGATCAGTGTTGCCAGATCCTTCAATTTACCAAAAGATACAAGAAGTAGAGACCTTCTTTTGTTTTGTTTTTAATTGCAAAACCTTCCAATTCTTAAACATCAGCAACTAATCCTTGTCTTAAAAAACAACACCTAGCTGGCCACGGACCTCCTAGGAGTCAGTTCGCGACCTCTGCCTTGGTTAGCCCTTCCTTAGAACCACACTGCCATTTCCCAAATGGGGAAACTGAGACCTGCAGAGGGCAAAGGACTGTTTTCCCAAGGCGACCCAGGCCGCAACATCCCCCAACACACATTGTGGCCCCTTGCCTCCCAGTGTGTCCCCCTTCCCGCAGCGGTCCCATTTTCTCGTCCTACCCCGACAGGAGGGACCTCATCCTCGTCCACCGGTATGATGAATTTTTTCCTTTTGGGCGGCTCTGCGGGCTGCGGCATCCCCTCCCCGTCCTTCCCAGGGTCCATCTGGGGGCTGAAAAGGAAGACGTGCAAGCAGGAGCGAGTGACATCTGCGTCTGCCTTCCCATCACCCAGCAGGAACCCCTATTCATAGCAGTTCCCCCTCCCCCCAAAAATCCCAAAGTTCCATAGCTTCAAGTCCTACACACACAGCGCCCCAGGTTCTATAAAACCCCGGCCACCCCGTTCGAGCCTCCACCTTCTGTTCGCCCCGCCCCTCAAGGCCCCTCAAGTTCCATTAGCCCCGCCCCCCAAGGAACGCCACTTTCCGTTCGCCCCGCCCCTCAAAGCCTCTACGATCTATTCTCCCCGCCCCTACCCTACGCCCGCGTTCCGTCCTCCAGGTCCCTCACATTCCAGTCGCCCGCCCCCAGCGCGCCCCACCTGGACGCCCTCCGCACGCCCGGTTTCGTTCGTCTCTCAGGCAGTGCTACGATTGGCTTCCGCTGCCGCCAATCGCCTCCCCCCGACTCCACCTCCCGCCCCACTGGCCTCAGCCTCGCGGTCTCAGCACCGCAGGGACTCACCTCCTCGCTCCCGGGCCGCGAGGAAAAGAGCGGAGGGGGATCGAGACGTCTCACCGCCCGCGCGGCCAGCGCGGCCCGCGCGTCACCGCACTTCCGGCCTCTCTGGCCCTCCAGCCCTCCCTCATCGCTGCCGGAGGGGTAGAACATCGAGAGGGGCGGTCCCTTTGTAGCTCTCTATGGTCCTGGAGGACTGCGAGAGGATTGGAGCGGAGGGAGGCAGCCTACCAACCAGACAGGCAAGCCCAGTGCCCTTATTGAGCGCCTCCTGTGTGCCCGACCTCCCTGCGGGGCTCAGTGAAGAGATGGCAGGAGACCAAACTAGGTCCGTTTTCTCAGTACAGAGAGACGGGTTTGAATCCTAGCTCTGCCATCGGCTTGGCCTCAGTTTCCCCATTCATTCATTTTTTTTCCCACACATACTCCTCAAGCTCCTCCTCTTGCCCGGCCCTGTGCGGGGAGATGCTTGGTGACACAGCAGTGACCAACTACATCCCCGCTCTGACCTCCTGGAGCTCACGGTCCAGTGGGGAAAACAGACACGCTCCCGAACAGTAACGATCCAGAAGGCAGGGCTGGGACGGGGGTGGGGGTCACTCAGGGTTGTGGGTCCCAGGGAGGGGCGCCTGGAGGAAAGGACATCGGAACAGCGACCTGGTTGATGAGTATTAGTCATTTCCTGAAAGGAATAGTATCACACTGTTCTAACTTGCAGCTCTCTGATTACTAAGGAGAGAGAACGTCTTTTTGTGAGTTTATTGGTCTTACACATTTTATCGTCTGTGAATTGCTTGCTCATATCCTTTGCCCGTTTAAAAAATGGGATCGTGTGCCTTTTTAACGCTATTAATCTGTGGGAGTACGTTATGAATTCTGGATTCTAATTTTTAGCCAGTTACATATGTTGTGAATATTTCCTCTTCGTTTGTACTTCGTGCTTTAATTTTATTTATTTTTGTCACACAGACGTTCTTAGCGTTTATGTGCACCTATTTATCAATCTATTCTGCACCGACTTTTGCTTTTGGTGTCTTGTTCCATACCCCAAGGTCATAAATACGTCCTCCAATAATTTCTTTTCATAGTTTCCCAGTTTTGATTTTATGTTTCTGTCTTTAATCCATATGAGATTTATGTTCGAAAATGCACTGATGGAATATATGATGGCTGTTGCTAGTTGTCTCAATACCATTTATTTAAAAAGCCAATCCTTCCCCCACTGTTTTGACATTCCACGTTTATTACTTAAAAAATTCCCACATATACACAAGTCTATTTCTGACATTTCCATCATGTTCCATTGACTGCTGTATCTTGCTTTCATGCCATACTTGACCAACTCCTGGACAGACAGGGGCTGGAGCCCTCAGGGTCACCACTGTATCACAGTGTGGGACACCCAGCGTCGTGGAAATGAACAAAGAACAAGGCAGGCGATTTCACCACCGTGTGCCTCAGTTTCCCCATCTGTAGCTGCTGAGGTCTCCAGGATTTAAGGAGACCAGGCAACCCAGAGTCTTGGGGTGGACTTGTTCACTCATTCCTGGAACAACTGCGTGTTGAGCACCTACTATGTGCCAGACACTGTGGGGTGGGGGCTGGGCCCTGTGGACACAGCTCTGAGCACAGCCGTGGAGCCAAATCATAAAGAAGTGGACATGCAAATGACATTCAGACAGCCCCGTGTCCTGTGAAGAAAATAAAACAAAGTTAGTGAGGCAGGTGGCAGGAGAGAAGGATGTCACCCAGACACTGGGAGATGTGGCTATAAATAATATTTATAAATATTATATAAATAATAAATATTACCATCAGCAAACAATGGATTGAGCAATTATTATCTACCGGCTAAACCCTTAACAACCACCCTCCCGGGAGGTACCGTTAGCTCATCTGACAGACGAAGGAACTGAGGTCTCAGCGACTTAGAGAAGGATCATGGAAAAGATCATGGAAGTGTCGTGTCCCTAAATCCGAGAGCGTTTCTCCAAGGAGGCCAAGCCGGGTACAAGGGCTTGACTCAGTTTCTCCGGTTGGGGAATGGAATTGCCAGGCTTCAACCTGCGGCTGCTGCCTTGTCCGCCAGGGGGCGGTGGCGCCCCACAAGAGGATTTGGTGCCTGGGGGTCCCGGGAGCTGCTCTGCCAAGACCCACAGGGGGCCCAGACCCCCCGAGAAAGTGGAGGGTGGCCCCTTCGCCTCTCCCAGCCGTTGTCCCGCCGCAAAAGTACATTCGTTAAAAAAAATAATATCTCGGTTGTACATTATTTCCAAGTTTGTTTTCTATGCTCGATTCCAAACTTGAAGCTCTGAATCCTGGATTCGAATCTTCCCCTCTCTCCAGGTTCTGAGTTCGAATCTTCGCGCCAACCACACGCCGATTCTGCGTCCTTCTTCCAAAAGTTCCCAGTCCACCTTCCTGCCTCAGCCCAAAGTCTCTGGGCGACCCTCCTCTGCTCCCCACCCCAGCCCTATCCTAACCCCAACTTCGAGTCTCTTTTGCGCCCCGGAATCGGGAGGCCTTGTCCCCCACCCCCACCCCCAATTCCGCCCGACTGGTGGGACCGGGACCGAGAGCGGCCGGGCGGAAGGCTCTGGAAGCGGAGGGCGCTGCTGGGGGTCGCAGTGACCCGGCCGGCGTCCCCACTCGCCTCTAAACTTAGCCGCGGTGACGCGCAGCCCGGCGAGCGCAGCCGGGCCGGGGACGCAGGGAGGCCGGAGAGGAGGGGGGCGGCTGGGCCTGGCGAGCCGCTATTTATAGCGCCCGGAACCCAAAATAGCGGCGAGCAGAGCCGCCGGGATGACGCGGGAGCCGCCCGGGGCTGACTCACCCGGCCCGGAGCGGCGGCCCCCGGATGGGGGCAGTGGAAGCGCCTGGCCCCGACCCCGCGCCCTCCTGGGCACCTCTTCTGCTGGGATGTCCCAGGATCTGCAGCATAAGGGACTGAGGTTAGATCAGAGGTGGGACTTCCCACAGAGTCCAGAATTCGAAGAACTATTTGTACGAAGAAGAGGGGCTTGGAAGGAGGAGAGATGAGCCAGATGTACACACCTGTTTCTCATCCTAAACAGGACTGAAGTGTCTTGGAGGCAGGGGGATGGACACAGTGACCCTGGGCAGCCACCAGTCCAAAGCATGTATCCCCATCGCCACTTGCCACGACTCCTTGCATGCTGTTCCCAGTCCCTGGAGTGCCCTTCCCTGCCTTTTCAGCCTGGAGAGCCCGTGCTCCTTGGGGACCTGGTGCCCAGGGCACTGCCTCACATATAAGACCTCTGTGAGCCCCGTGGGGGTGGGGCTGAGGCTCTCTTGGTCATCAACGCGTCCAGGCACCGCCCAGCACAAGCCTGATCTCAGGAGAAATTAATTGCCAGAATGAAAATGTTGGTAATAAAGTAAGATGACGTTTCACAAACTGTAATTGCGAATGTATGCTGCGTGCCAGGCATGACTTTGAGAGTCATCTCCTGTGCCTCTGGCCACAGCCCTTTGAGGGAGGAACTTTTATTATTGTCATCAGCATCACCCCCAGGTTAGAGATGAAGGAGCTCAGAGAGGCTCTAAGTGCCTGAGCTCACCCTGCTGGTGGTGCTAGAACTGACTTTGCAACCTGGATCACCTGGCTCCAAAGCTGTTCAGATCCCAGAACACTGCCTGGGGCCATCCTGAACCCAAAGCCAAGCAGTGGTTCTCAAAGTATGGTCCCTGGAACCCTGAGGGGTCCCCTGCACACTTTCAAGAGGTTCACAAGGTCAGAATTATTATCATCATAACATTAGACACTCATCTGTCTTTTTCCTTCTCATTCTGTCCTGCGTGTGGAGTGCAGGCTGTGCACTATCAAAACAGATGGAACATAGAAGCAGTATGGGGTCCAGCTGTCTTCTGTGGAGCTGGACATTAAAAAGATTTACAAAAAAGCAAAACTAGGTCTCTCTGCTTGCTAAAATTTTTTAAATATGGTTATTTTTCATTTAAAATGTATTATATATGTTAACATGCAATGGGCTTCTTATTATTTTAAATGAATTAATAACTATTATTTTAATTTCTCAGCTTTAATTTTTCTTTTTTTCCCATCTTAATTGCTTTCATATGTACAATTCAGTGGTATGAATTATATTCACAATATGTGCTGCCACCAACACCATCCATTACCCCAGCTTTTTTAGCACCTCATATAGAAACTCTGCACTCATTAAGCAGTAGCTCCCCCTTTACTGCCCCAACCCCCAACACCTAGTAACTTGTAATCTACTATCTATCTCTATGAGACTTGCTTATTCTAAGTTATTTCATATAAGCAAGATCATACAATATTTGTCTTCATGTGTCTTGCTTATTTCACACAATGCAATGTCTTCAAGGTTCATCTGTTTTGTCACATGTATCAGAACTTCATTCCTTTCATGCCTGAATAATATTCTATTGTGGGTATATACTGCATTTTGTTTATCCATTCATCTGTTGATGAATATTTGGGTTGCTTCCACCTTTTGGCTATTGTTTTTATGGACATTGGTGAACACACACCCGTCCAAGTCCCTGCTTTCGATTATTTGGGGTATGTTCCAAGAAGTGGGATTGTGGGTCATGTGGTAATTCTATGTTCAACTTTCCAAGGAACTGCCAAACTGATTTCCACTGCAACTGTGCCATGTTACAATGCCACCAGCATTGTATAAGGGTTCCAATTTCTCTGCATCCTCGCCAAAACTTTTTATTTTCTTTCTTTTTTTCAAAAATAATAGCCATCCTAGTGGGGGTGACATGGTATCTCACTGTGATCTTGAGTTGCATTCCCCTGATGATCAATGATATTGACCATCTCAGTTTTAATTTCTAATACAATAATGTGGATAGATATAACCCACATCAACAAAAAAACCTTTGGGGTCCTCAATAATTTTTAAGAACATAAGGGCTCCTGCAACTGAAAAGTTTGGGAGATGCTCAACTAAGAATCATGCAAACTTGCCATGAAGCACCATAAGGCTCAAGAAGGTGGGGACAACATTCTAACCTGGGTGAATGAATGGATGGAGAGCAGGCAAGGGAGCACTTTAGAAGAGCCCCAAAGGATGCCTGGGCATGTGCTGGTACAGGGAAAAAGAGCTTTCGAGCAGAGGGAGCAGCACGTGCAAAGGGCCTGTGGTAGGACATTGCTGTGTGTGTTTGAGAAACGTAACAGAGGCTTGTGTAGCTGGAGCAGAGGGAGTAAGGGTAGGAGTGGCAGGAAATGAGGCTGAACAATCAAGGGACCAGACTGCATAGAGCACTGAAGCCATGGAGGGGTACATTGCATTTTATTCTGAGTGGAGAATGGACTTAGGAGGGGGCTAGGATGGAGCCGCAGGCCCAGTGAGGAAGTGACTGCAATGTCTGGGAAGAAAAGCTATGGTGGGATCAGAGGTGATGGCGAGCCAAGAAGGATGCTAAGGTCTGAGGGCTGCTTGATGGAGATAATGTGAACTGGACACAGTCTTCTCGGGGAGAAGGTCAGCAAGTTCAAGAGTACTGACTGGCCCCTCCTCCAAGGTGGAGGAACCCCTGAGAAAACCAGGTGAGGTTCTCAGGTGGACAGGAGGGAGCTTGGGGCTCATTCAGACTGAGAACCCATAGTCATCAGAGAGATGCAGAGACATCTAACTTATTTCCTCCTCGTTTTCTATTAAAATTTCGAGCTGATACATGCTATTAATTATTTTTGAATTTTAACCATTTTTAAGTGTGCAGTTCAGTGGCATTAATCACATTCGCAATGTTGTATAACCATCACCACCACCCATCACCCCAAGTTTTTCATCACCGCAAACAGAAATTCTGTCCCCATTAAGCAATAATTTCTCATTTCTCCTTCCCCCAGCCCCTGGTAACCTACAATCTACTTTCTGTCTCTACGAATTTGCCTATTCTAGATATTTCTTATAAGTGCAATCGTACCATATTTGTTTTATTTAACTTTATTTATCAAAAGATTAAAAAAAACATTTCAAACAAAACAAAGGAATTAAAAAAAAACCTAAAATAACTGCATTGCTTCCAACACGTTCCTACCATATCCAAGAAAATTTACAAACCATAGTCATTCCTGAGCATTCCCATAACATTAAGATTACCCTCAATAGCTTATCTGTTCTTATTAGATTATCATTCCCCCTTCACTAGTTGCTGTCTACCTCTAGGTCTCCTACATTCTACAATATAAAACATTTATTTTACATTTTTCACAAAGTTCACATTAGTGGTAACATACAGTATATCTCCTTTTGTGTCTGGCTTATCTCACTCCATTATGTCTTCACGATTCATCCATGTTGTCATATGTTTCACGACCTTGTTCCTTCTTACTGCCGCATAGTATTCCATTGTGTGTATATACCACATTTTGTTTATCCACTCATCTGTTGAAGGACATTTGGGTTGTTTCCATCTCTTGGCAATTGTGAAAAATGCTGCTAGAAGCATCGGTGTGCAGATATCTGTTCGTGTCACTATTTTCAGATCTTCTGGGTATATACCATATTCGTTCTTTTGAACATTTTCAAGGTTCATCCATGTGGCAGCATGCCTGAGAACTTTGTTCCTTTTTATTGAAAAATATTTAATTTATGAATATACCATGTTTGTTTGTCCAGTCACCTCTGGATGGATACTCAGGTTGTTTCCATCTTTTGGTGATTGTGAATAATGCTGTGGCAAACACTGGCATACAAGCGTCTGAGTCCCTGCTGTCAATTATTTTGGCTGTTATACCAAGCAGTGGAAATTGCTGGGTGATATGGTAATCCTATGTTTCACTTTTTGAGGAACCGCCGAAATTGTTTTCCATAGCGGCTGCCCCTTTTTGCATTTCCACTAGCAATACATAAAGGCACCTATTTCTCTACATCCTCATTTCATTAAAAAAAAAAAATAGCCATCCTAGTGGGTGTGAGGTGGTATCTCATTGTAGTTTTGATTGCATTCCCCTAATAACTAATGATGTTGAGCATCTTCTCACTTATTTACTGGCTATTTGTGTATCTTCTCCAGAGAAACATGTATTCAAGTCCTTTGTCCATTTTTTTTTTAATTGGGTTGTTTGTTTTTTCATTGCTGAGTTGTAGGAGTTCTGAATATTTACTGGATATTAAAACATCAATTATTTTCTCCCACTCTGTAGGTTGTCTTCACTTTCTTGATAGCATCCTTTCATGCACAAAAGTTTGTAATTTGGATGAAATCCAATTTATCCATTTTACCTTTTGTTTCTCATATCTTTTGTTGAACGCTATTAAATTTTGTTCATTGATCTTCTAACATGCACAAGCAACCCGGCCAAATTCTCATATTAAAATAGCTTGTTGATTCTCTGAGTTTTTCCTTGAAAGTGATCTAAATGGAAATTTTATCTCTTATCTTCCATCTTTACATTTTAATTTATTTTTCTTGTCTTAGAGCATTTGCAAAGACATCCAGGACTCTGTTAAATGGTGATGGTGATAGATTCTCATTTATTCCTCATCACGACTCTCTGAGATGACTTATCTCATTATCCCCATTTTATAGAGGGGGAAACTGAGGCACAGAGAGGTTAGTCTCTTGCCCAAGGCCACACAGCAAGCAAGCAGCCAAACCAGGTCTCCAACCAAAGCCCATGTTCTCAACCACCTCCTTAAGAGAGAACTCAGAAAGCATTCTGTCTTTCTAACAAAGCATCCTGCAGGTTTCCACAGTGACCTCTGGATCTTGGGTGAGGAGCTGGGAGCCTGAGGTCCAGTTCCCGCTCTGCCCTCTCTCTCTCAGCCTCAGTTTCCTCCTCTGTGAGGGAGTGTTGGAAAAGATGGCCTCCGAGAGCCCCAGAAGCTCTGCCCTCAGGGTGGAGGAGACAGGCCTCCAGACGGATTGAATTCCTTTCCTGTAACTGCAGCAGCAAATTACCACTTGGCCTGAAACAATAGAAATTTATTCTCTCACAGTCCTGGAGGCCAGAATTTGAAATCACGGTGTCTGCAGGGCTGTGCTTCTTCCAGAGGCTCTCAGGAAGAAGACTTTCTTGCATCCTCCAGCTTTTGGGGGTTTATCTCCAGATCCTTAATCAATGACAGGTGGGAAGACCCTTTCTCCAAAGAAGGTCACATTCGCCGGTTCTGGGTGGACACATCTGGGTGGACACATCTCTTGGGGTGGGCACAGTCAACAAAGTTGTGCAAATGGCACACGTGTGCCCGCACGGAAGGTCGGCCCCCGCGAGCCCTTGACCTGCACGTTTCTGCTAGAAGCTGTCTGTCCCCCACTCCGTCCTTCCCACGCCCTCCTGGACATCTTCAGCTCCAACAATGTGATGTCTTTCAACGAGCGTTTCCTTGTTCAACTGGGAAAGCGGAGTTGAGAAATGTTCTCTTTCCCCATCCTGTCATAGGCCCTGCAGACACTTTGATTTCGTTCCTGTGAAACTGATTTCAGAATTCTGGCCTCCAGAACTGTAAGAGAAAAATCTGAATAGATTGAAGCCACCGCTTTTGGGGAAATTTGTTCCTGCAGCCCCAGGATATAAATACAATAGAGAAAGACTTGAACAGACGCTTCAAAAAGAAAATAATAAAAACCAACACTCACACAGCACTTTTCTCCTTTTTTAAAAACTTTTATTTTGAAAGAATTTCAGACTTACAGGACAGTTGCAAAAATAATACAAACCCCATACAGAGCACTCCAACATATGCTCCCAGAGAACCAGATCCAACAACTTTAACATTTTGCTACCTGTGCTACATCATTCTATTTGTCATCTATCTATCCATCCATCTATCTATCCATCTAGCTAGCTAGCTAGATTTTCTAAACATTTGAGAGCAGGTGGTGTACTTACTCCTTGAATACACACTTCCACGTATGTTTCCTACCAATAAGGATTCTCACTTATGTAACCACTTTCAACATACAACTCAACAAGCAGTTATTAGGTAATTTCAAAAATTGTATGGGTTACAGTTCCAGAGTTTCAGTTCTTT
Source organism: Choloepus didactylus (assembly GCF_015220235.1). NCBI lineage: Eukaryota > Metazoa > Chordata > Mammalia > Pilosa > Megalonychidae > Choloepus > Choloepus didactylus. Next base: position 10,834,685 of record NC_051333.1, on the reverse strand, counting down.
CCTTATTATGCAATATAGGGTATTGAAGACTTTGAAAAGCACAATTCAACGAGTAGCTATAGAGCAAATTTCAAAGGATGTTGTAGGTTACAGTTCTACCATGTAATTCACCTCCTTCAGCTATTCCAACATGACAGCATCTAAATATATATATATTTATCTTTATATAAAATTTCAGTATTCACAGATCTTTGTTCAACCTAATCTTATTTGTGTTCTACCCCTTCCTCTCACTTAATCCTTTCTCCATCTTCAGGGGTGTCTAGGCAATGAGCACCCTAACTTGTTCATATTGAAAGGGGGTGTTGACAATATGGGAAACAGGGTATAGCACATTTTTATAATTGTAGTATTCATTAAAGTCCATGGTACAACTTAGGGTTCACTGTTTGCATGGTATAGTTCTATGGATTTTTTTAAAATTTATTCTGTTATCATATGTTCAGTCTAGCATTCCCCCCTTGAATCATATTCAGATATATATTTCAGTGCTGTTAATTGCATTCACAATGTTGACACATTTCCATCATTCCAAATAGGAACCCTGTACATTTTAAGCCTTAAATTCCCATTCCCTAATGTGCTAGTTTGAATCTATTATGTCTCCCACAAGGGCCATGTTCTTTAATGCAGTCTTGTGGGGGCAGACTTATTAGTCTTTTGATTAGGGAGGAACCTTTTGATTAAATGTTTGCATGGAGATGTGACTCACCCAACCATGGGTGAGACCTTTTGATTAGGGCATTTCCATGGAGCTGTGGACCCCACCCACTCAGGGTGGGTCTCGATTAGATCACTGGAGTCCTTTGAGAGCTCACGGAGACAAGGAGCTCAGAGAAGCTGAGAGAGACCTTTTGGAGAGAAGCTAAGATACACAATCCAGAGTTTGCCCCTGGGAGAAGCTAAGAGCTGACACAGACCCAGATGCTTGGAGACACTTGAGGATGCAGACAGGATGTTTGGAGATGCTAAGCTAAGAGATGAAGCCCAGAGTTTGCCCTGGAGAAGCTAAGAAAGGACCCCCAAATGCTTAGAGAGAAACACCCTGGGAGAATTAACAAGGATGCACATGAGCTGAGAGAGAGAAGCTGAGAGAAACAGAAGCCCACAGACATTTTGGAGAAAGCCATTTTGTAACCAGAACCCAAGAGCAAAGGACCAGCAGATGCCAGCCACATGCCTTCCCAGCTGACAGATGTTCTGGACACCATCGGCCTTTCTTCAGTGGAGGTATCCTCTTGTTGATATCTTAATTTGACACTTTTATGGCCTTAGAACTCTAAAAAATTTTTAAATCTTATTTTTTGTAGAATATAACATATATACATAGAAGTGACAGCTTTCCAAGTGCAATTTAACAAGTAGTCAGAGAGCAAATTTCAAAGAATGTTACGGGTTACAGTTCCACAGTTTCAGTTATTTCCTTATTGTGAAATATAACATATATAAAGAAAGATAATATCTTTTGAAGTATGATTTAACAAGTAGTTATATAGTAAATTTCCAAAAATTTTATGAGTTAAAGTACCATAGTTTCAGTTCTTTCCTTATTGTGAAATATAACATTTATACAAAAAGGTGACAGCTTTCAATTTATAATTTAACAAGTAGCTACAGAACAAATTTCAAAGGATGCTATGGGTTACAGTTCCACCATTTCAATTATTTCCTTCTAGCTATTCAAATACCCTAGCAACTAAGAAAAAGAAAATTATATAGAGATTAAGTATCTATAATCCTTTATTAAATTCCATCTTGTCTGCTGCTACCCCTTCCTCTAGTTTAATCACTTTCCTGAACTTCGGGGATGTCTAGGAAGTGACCTCCCTGACTTGTTAATGTTGAAAAGAGGTGTTTTAGTTAGGGTTCTCCAGGGAAAAAGAATCAACAAGAGATATCTATGAATATAAGATTTTATAAAAGTGGCTCACGCAACTGTGGGTATGCATGAGTCCAAATTCTGTAGGGCAGACAGCAAACTGGCAACTCCAATGAAGATGTTTGATGAACTCCTCAGGAAATGAACTGGCAACTTCGATGAACTCCTCAGGAAACGCTTTGCTGGTTAGACCAAGAAGGGAAGGTCCTCTGTCTGTCTCGCTTAAAAGTCTTCAACTGATTGACTGGATTAAATCCAGCCAACTGCATTCTCTCATTGTGGAAGACACGCCCTTTGTTGACATCATCAGTCACAGTTGCAGCCAATTGACTGATGATTTAATAAACAAGCCTTCTGGTTTATTAACCAGTCACAAAGGTCCTTGCAGTAATGGGTAGGCCAGTGCTTGCTTGACCAGACACCTGGATACTATCACCTGGCCAAGTTGACACATGAACCTAACCATCACAAGAGGTGTCAACTCTTTGAGAAAAGGGACATTTCTGGTTGATGTTCTTGAAGAAGCTGTTGTCTCTGGGTTTCAGGACTTAGCTGACATAGGAGCACTCTGAAGGATTTAAGTTTCTGAAGAATAAACTTAGTAAGTGAAACTTTTATTGAGTCTCATATAGGGAGAACTGTAAATTTGTAACCTAAGAAATCTGCTTTATAAAAGCCAATCTATTTCTGGTATTTTGCATAACAGCAGCTCTAGCAAACTGGGACACCTATCCCCACCAATCATATCCTTTTGAACTATTTCTTCTCCATTCTTTTTATCCCTCTCTCTAATAGACTTTATTTTTTAAGCAGTTATACAGTTACAGAAAAATTACATATAAAATATAGAATCCCTATATTATAATCCCCACCCCTCCCCCTGCCACACACACAAACACACATGCAGTTTTCCCCTTAAAATTTATTTATTGAAGAAACTGGTCTGCCCTGAACTTTTAAAAGGACAGGCTGTTCTTGGGCCTGGAAAAGCTCTGGGACCTGCCTGAGATTTCATCTGGTGCTTGGAAAAATGGTCTATAGAGTGAGTTTAATGTGGAGTGGTGGGTAAGAATAAAATAGCTTTCACATTCACACTCTGCTGAAACTAACTTCAAAAAATGGGTCACATACACATTTTGGAATGTTTGTTAAAAATAACCCAACTTGATATTTTATGACCTCACATCTTTTTATGTGTATGGATCACACCACACACATATACACATGTAACCACAGACTGTTACAGTTCGAAGGATATTTAGAGATACTCTAGTATTACACACACTTTTTATAAATGTGGAAAATAGAGTTTCATTAGGATCTCTTTTGGTTCCAAAATTCTATGATTTTATGGTATTAACAGCTACTCATAGAAGATATTGAAATAAATCACACTTCTCCTTTAGGGATATGTGTTAAACTATCTTAAAAACAGAGTCAAGAAGGTATAGAGCAGTACTAAGAGTTCAAGGAGCATGATTATACAACCTACACTCAAGTGTTCAGAAAATGGATAGATAGATAGATAGATAGAAGGGTGGATTGATAAGACTAATGTGACAAAATGTTAAAATTGTTGGATCTGGGTATCTGGGGGGGACAGAGGTATTTGGAATTCTCTATATGGTGTTTGAATTATTTTTGTAACTCTCCTGTAAGTCTGAAAGTATGTCAAAATAAAATTTTTTTAAATGTAAAAATGAACAACAACAACAACAAAAACAGAGTCAAGAAACCTCTGGTGCTAGGGAGGCCCTCAAAATATTAGTTTGCTCATTCTCCCGTAGGGCAAACAGGGAAGACTGCATTTTTTTTTTTTATTATTAGACTGGGAGCCTGCCAGCTTAAATAGTTGTAGTTAGCCAACCTAAATAGCTGACCAAGAGCCAACCTAGGAGGCTAAATACAGAGAGTTCAAATCTCACCTTGGTTTAGACAAGATCAGCTCTATTCACCTGCTGAGAGCCTCCGGGCCCTTGTCCAGGGATTTAGGCCTGGAGGCTTCCAACACTTTATGGAGCCTTGGATCTGCTTCCCTGGTTTTTCTCCCCACCCCAGTATCAGAGGAACTTTCAAGAACCTTCAGGCAGGAGGACAGAGAAGTAGATAACGGCCACACTCCACTCATCTCATTTCCATCTAGCACATCGGTGTTGTGGTGATTGGCAGGAGGAGGACAGAGCTCTTCCAATGCAGCGTGGCAAACATCCCATCATTGATCGAACACCAAAGACCCTTCTGGATCCCAGTCTCACACTCCTTCTCTCCTTATGGCCCCACTGGTCTGCACAAATGCAATCTGGAGAATTTCGGCTGGCATCCTCGCAGATCGAGAGCTTTATGAGAGCAGGGACTTTGATTTATTCCTGGCTGTGTCCCTCTCACCTTGGCTCGATGTCCTCGTGTATCTGACTCTGTGCTGCGTGCAGCTAATTCTCGATCATATGCAGACCCCTTTGAAAGTGGACAAGTCTGCTGGGCCTCTTTCCTTCTTTCTCTCCCTCCCAGAATCCATCAAGCACACAACAAGGCAGGTAAGTGGTTAAGAGAAAAGGGGACTCCTCCATTCTTAGATCCCACCCAGGATCATGTTATTGCATTTAACTGTCACTGTCTTTTTAGTTTCTCTTTCTTTTTTATAAACTGTCACATAGCATTTTAAATGTGCCAGGTCGTGTTCTAAGGGTTCCGTATAAATGAACTCATTTAACTGTCACCCAAACCCCATGAGGTTGGTCTTGTTGGGGGGTTCCTCTTCCACAGATGAGTAAATTGAGGCTCAGAGAAGCCGAGGTCACAGTTTGGAAGTTCCGGAGCTGATATTTTAATGTCAGCAGTCTGCTGGCTTCAGAGTCCACGGCCCCAGCCCTCTCCCATGCAGTCTCCCGGAGGCCCAGCGTCACACGGTGCTGAGCCCGGACTTGGAGGAGGCCACGCCTTCGGACCTGTGCTCAGGCTGTGGCAAATCCTGTTCAGTCCGGGGTGGCAGCCACTGGCCACGTGTGGCCTCCGAGTCCTTGAACTGGGCCCGATCCAAAATGAGATGTGCTGTGAGCATAAAAATCATGCCAAATTCTGAAGACAGCACGATAAAAAGTATGCAAGGGATCTCATTAATTGTTGTTGATATTAGGTACACGTTGAAATAATAAGATATTACATATATCAGGTTAAATAAAATGCATGCATAAAATTATTGTCACCTGTTTTCCTTTTACTCTTTGTAACATGGCTACTAGAACATTTAAAATTAGACATGTGGATGGTGGAAGTAAAGTAGTTATCTTAGGTTAGCTGTCTTTTTCTTACTCCCTTGTTATGGTCTCTTTGAAATGCTCTTTTATTGTATGTTTGTTTTCTTTTTAACTTTTTTTTTTCATACAGGTGATTTGAAAAAAGAAGGGAAAGTTAAAAAAAAAAAAAAAAGAAAAAAAAAGAAAAAAGACAAACAAGGGGAAAAAAAAAAAAAAAAAAGATGTAGTGCCCCCTTGAGGAGCCTGTGGAGAATGCAGGGGTATTCGCCTACCCCACCTCCATGGTTGCTAACATGACCACAGACATAGGGGACTGGTGGTTTGATGGGTTGAGCCCTCTACCATAAGTTTTACCCTTGGGAAGACGGTTGCTGCAAAGGAGAGGCTAGGCCTCCCTGTATTTGTGCCTAAGAGTCTCCTCCTGAATGCCTCTTTGTTGCTCAGATGTGGCCCTCTCTCTCTGGCTAAGCCAACTTGAAAGGTGAAATCACTGCCCTCCCCCCTACGTGGGATCAGACACCCAGGGGAGTGAATCTCCCTGGCAACGTGGAATATGACTCCCAGGGAGGAATGTAGACCTGGCATCGTGGGACGGAGAACATCTTCTTGACCAAAAGGGGGATGTGAAAGGAAATGAAATAAGCTTCAGTGGCAGAGAGATTCCAAAAGGAGCCGAGAGGTCACTCTGGTGGGCACTCCTACGCACAATATAGACAACCCTTTTTAGGTTCTAATGAACTGGGGTAGCTGGTGGTGGATACCTGAAACTATCAAACTACAACCCAGAACCCATGAATCTTGAAGACAATTGTATAAAAATTTAGCTTATGAGGGGTGACAATGGGATTGGGAAAGCCATAAGGACCACACTCTCCTTTGTCTAGTTTATGGATGGATGAGTAGAAAAATAGGGGAAGGAAACAAACAAACAGACAGACAAAGGCACCCAGTGTTCTTTTTTACTTTAACAGCTCTTTTTCACTTTAATTATTATTCTTGTTATTTTTGTGTGTCAGTGGTAATGAAGGTGTCAGGGATTGATTTTGGTGATGAATGTACAACTATGTAATGGTACCATGAACAATCGAATGTACGATTTGTTTTGTATGACTGCGTGGTATGTGAATATATCTCAATAAAATGAATATTTAAAAAATTAGACATATGGAGAGAGGAGGGGCAACATGGCAGCACAGAGACATGGAATTTAGTTAGTCCTCTAGAGCAACTAGTAAATAGCCAGGAACAACTAGTAAATAGTCTGGAACAACTACTGGGGGACAACCATGACTGTCCACACATCATAAACCAGCCTGGAATGGGTGGAATGTCTAAGATTGCAGCATAAAAGCTGTAAGTAAAAACTGCGGAACTGTGCCAGGATCCCCCTCCCTACAGAGCAGGCTGAGCTGCAAAACCTTGCTGCGGCAGAAACCAGCAATCCCTCCCGGGAGCAAGTGAACATAGCTCAACCTAGCTCCAACTGGGGTTTTAATTAACAAATGTGGACTGCTGAATACAAGCTACAAACACAGGCAAACCCCTAACAAGCAGTACCCTGAGGTCACTCCCAGTGGAGAGGATGTGGGGCTGACGGAAAAAAAAAAATACAGAGGCTTTTGGAGACAGCTGAGCTTAGAATACTGGAAAAATCCTGTGTCCCAAGAAAAGGAGCACAGAGCTCTGGGTACTATCTCTGGCCAACAGGCGAAACTGGGGGCCCAGGGACTGGCTCTGAAAAGGGGCTTTCCATCCCCTTTTTTCTCTCTCAATCTGAGTGGCTCAGTGGAGAAAGTCTCAGGCATTTTCAGTTCTCAGCACTCTGATCCAGGCAGGGGTGGAGTCAACAGAGTCAGAGAAACAAAGGAGTAATTCAAATGTAGAAGAAACCTCCCCAGGGGGTGTAGCTTCCCTAAGAGGAGGGAGGTAGGGCCTAGTTCAAGTGCCTGCCCTCCTTTCAGAACTCAGACCCCAGGGCCTGGGGAAAAACAATCAAACCAGAAACAACTTAAGCTGAAAATTAAAGGGGCCACACCTCTGTACACCAATGGGAGTGACAGGCTGACAGGCACCACCTGCTGGTCAAGTTAGGAAAAGCACAATGGCTAGAGGCCTCCCAGGAAAGTGTCATTCTTCTAAGACACACTCTCAGGGAAACCTGATTCTGAATTTAGTCCCCTTTTGAGACCTGAGCCTGTTCTGGTCTGGGAAAATCTGATTGGAGTAATCAAGGAAATCAGATGCCTAGACAACAGAAAACTACAAATCACACTAGGAAAAATGAAGATATGGTCCAGTCAAAGGAATAAACTTACACTTCAATTGAGATACAGGAATTGAAACAACTAATTAAAGATCTTCAAATAAATATGCTAAATCAATTCAAAAACCAATTCAAATTTAGGCAAAAGAGATGAAGGATATAAAGAAAAAATTGGGCAAACTTAAGAAAGAACTCAAAAGTTTGAAAAAACAATAGGCAGAACCTATGGAAATGAAAGGCACAATACAAGAGATGAAAAACACAATGGAGACATACAACATCACATTTAAAGAGGCAGAAGAAAACATTCAGGAACAGGAGAACAAGACACCTGAAATCCTACACACAAAAGAACAGACAGGGAAAAAAATCGAAAAATATGAGCAATGTCTCAGGGAGCTAAATGACAACATGAAGCACATGAATGTAGTGTCATGCATGTCCCAGAAGAAGAAGAGAAGGGAAAAGGGGCAGAAGCAATAATGGAGGAAATAATCACTGAAAATTTCCCATCTCTTATATAACATAAAATTACAGATCCAAGAAGTGCAGCATACCCCAGACAGAATAGATGTGAATAGACCTACACCAAGACACTTAATAATCAGATTATCAAACATCAAAGACAAAGAGAGAACCTGAAAGCAGCAAGAGAAAAGTGACCCATCACATACAAGGGAAGCTCAATAAGACTATGTGCAGATTTGGATTTCTCAGTATAAACCATGGAGGCGAGAAGGCAGTGGTGTGATATATTTAAGATACTGAAAGAGGAAAACCGCCAACGAAGAAATTTACATCCAGCAAAACTGTCCTTCAAACATGAGGGAGAGTTTAAAATATCCTCTGACAAACAGGCAATGACAGTCTGTGAACAAGACACCTGCTCTACAGGAAATACTAAAGTGAGCATTACAGACAGATAGGAAAAGACAGAAGAGACAGATCTGGAGCACAATATTGAGTGACAGTAACACAATAATGTAAGTCACTGAACAAAGAATACTGTGAGTAAGGTTGAGGGAGGAAGGATAGGGGCAGGTAGGACGACAGGGAAGGATAGAACATAAAGATGAGGACTGTATAATTTAGTGAAACCTAGAGTGGTCAACAATTATGATAAAATGTATAAATATGTTTTTACATGAAGGAGAACAAATGAATGTCAACCTTGCGAGGTGTTAAAATCGGAGTGGTATTGGGGAAAAAATAAAATCAATCCAAACTAGAGTCTATAGTTAACAGAAACATTGTATTATGCTTCCTTTAATATAACAAAGGCAATATACCAAAGCTAAATGCCTATAAGAAGGGGATATAAGGGAGGGGTCTGGGATTCTTGGCATTGGTGATGTTGTCTGACTTTTTTATTGTAATTTATTTTAATTTTATCTTTTCTTTTGTTGCTTTTTAGCTGTCATTTTTATTTCTCTTTCTTTTTCTTTCATCTCTCTATCTTTTTTGACTCTTCCTCTTTCTTTGTGGAAGAAATGGAAATGTCCTTATATAGAGTGGTAGTGGTGGTGAATGCATAACTGAGATTATACAGGGAACCACTGATTGTTTACTTAGGATGGAAAGTATGGTGCAAGAACAAAACCGTCTTAAAAAAAATGGTTGATGGATAAAACTTGAGGACATTATATTGAGAGAAATAAGTCAGACACGAAAGGACAAATATTGTATGATCTCACTGATACGAACTAATTATAATATATAAACTCATAGACATGAAATATAGGCTACCAGGATATAGAATGAGGCTAAAGAATAGAGAGCAGTTGCTTATTATGAGCAGAATGTTTAACTAGGTTGAACTTAAGTGTTTGGAAATGGACAGAGGTGACGGTAGCACATTATTGTGAGAATAATTAACAGTGCTGAATGGTGTGTGAGTGTGGTGGAAAGGGGATGTTTAGAGTCATGTATGTCACCGGAAGGAAAGTTGTAGGTTAAAACATGGGGATGTATAAAACAGTGACTGCTGTGGTGGACAATGTCTGTGATTAACTGTACAAATGTTAGAAATTTTTTTCATGAACTAGAACAAATGTATGACACTATAACTAGAAGTTAATAATAGAGGGGTATATAGGGGGGAAATGTACCTATTGCAAACAATGTACTATAGTTAGTACTATTTTAACATTCTTTCATCAACAGTAACAAACGTACTATACCAATACTATGAGTCAATAATGGAGGGGGAGTTAGGGGTATGGGAGGATTTGAGTTTTCTTTTTTATTTTTATCTGGAGTAATGACAATGTTCTAAAATTGAAAAAAAATTAATTGTGGTAATGAATGTACAACTATATGATGGTACTGTGAACAACTGATTGTACACTTTGGATGACTGCATGGTATGTGAATAATCTCAATAAAATTAAATTAAAAAATAAAATAAATAATAAAATCAGACATGTGGCTTGCATCACGTTTCTTGTGGACAGCGCTGGTCCCTGGGTGTGGCCATCAGGGTGCACTCCATCTGGGAGGGCGTTGATTCTGGGGCCCCTGACCTTCGTGATTTCTTGTTATGTTCAGGAAAAATCTGCGTCAAAAGCAAGTACAATGATGCAGTCCCTCTGGAGGGCAGTGTGGTGGCTCCACAGGAGGCTAAGTATGGGGTTGCCATATGATCCTGCAAACCCGTAATTTGGTATTTACTTGGAAGAACTCAAAGCAGGGACACGAAGAGGCATTTGTACATTGGTGTTTATGGTGGCAGTATTCACGATTTGCAGTGGATGGAGTTGGCCTAAGGGTGTATCGATGGGTGAATGGAAGGGTGAACTGTGGTGTATACATACAACAGAATACTGAGAGGGTGCAAGAAGGAATGAAGTTGTGGGGCATGCAACCAGGTGAATGAAACTTGAGGACATTATGTTGAGTGAAATAAGCCAGAAACGAAAGGACAAATATTGTAAGGCCTCACTGATATAAATTAATTGTAATGAGTAAATGCTGAGGATTGAATTCTAAAGCATAGGTTATCAGGGGAAAGAATGTGGGCAGAGATTGGGCAATTGACAATGCAGGAGTACAGAATGTTCCATAAGGCTTATTGTAAAGGTTCCTAGACTGTAAGCTCTTACAGCAGTCACATCTACTCCTGAGTTTTAACTGTTATTTAAATGAAGTTTATTTGGCACAAAATTTATATTCTCTGTAGCACACTATCTAATTTAACTTGTATGGTCAGTTTTTTTAAACAACATAATTACATGGAACCCAGAATAGGGAATGAGACCTTGTTATTCTGTACAGGTTAATGTAATACCCCAATACATCCCAGAGTATTTTGGGCAGGAAATAAAAAATGTATTTGCAAAGTCCCCTTGAGGGAGTGGGGAAAAATGTAGAAATCTTAAACTTCCCCACCTGAGGAATTCCTGATAGTCTCAAAAGCATTAGGGACTCCCAATTTAATAAGTCAAGCTCTCAATCTTGTGGCTTGCACTTAAGAAACTTATTCCTGCAAAGGAGAAGCTAAGTTCACTTATAATTATGCCTAAGAATCACCCCCAGAGAACCTCTTTTGTTGCTCAGATGTGGTCACTCTCTCTCAGCCAACTCTGCAAATAAACTCACCACCCTCCCCCCTACGTGGGACATGACTCCCAGGGATGAGCCTGGCCCTGGCATTGTGGGATTGAGAAAGCTTTCTTGACCAAAAGGGAGAAGAGAAATAAAATAAAGTTTCAGTGGCAAAGAGATTTCAAATAGAGTCAAGAGGTCATTCTGGAGGTTACTCTTATGCATTATATAGATATTCTCTGTGTATTAGGATAGCTAGAAGGAAACACCTGAATCTGTTGAACTATAATCCAGTAGACTTGATTCTTGATGATGATTACATAACTACATAGCTTTTATCACGTGACTGTGTGATTGTGAAAACCTTGTGATGGACATTCCCTTTATACAGTGGATGGGCAGATGAGTAATAAAATAAAGGAAAAAATATATAAATAATAGGGAAGGGATAAGGGTTTTGAGATGTTTTGGGCATTCTTTTTTATTTTTATTATTTTTTTCTTTATTTTAGAGTAATGAAAATGTTCTAAAATTGATTGTGGTGATGAATACACAACTATATGATGATGCTGTGAGCTACTGATTGTATACTCTGGATGGATTATAAGGTGTGTGAATATATCTCAGTAAAACTGCATTTAAAGAAAAAAAAAAAAAAAGCTCAATCTGAGCAACTGCTGTTTATGTCCAAAATGGGGGCCTGGAAATGATGTTCTGATGTCCCCAGCCCCACCTGTGCCCCGAGGAAGAGGCTGCTGAGCCGAGAGAGGCCACAGTGTCAGACTCTACCGAGAATGTCATAAAATAAAAAACTTAAAAAGCTGCGACAAATGATGAGCATGACTAGACCTGTCGGGCTGCAGGGAGGACCTGAGTTCGAATCCTGGCCCCGCCCCTCCCTGGCTGTGATCCCTGGGGTGAGTCCCTCGTCCTCACCGAGCCTCCGTTTCTTCATCCAGAAACAAAAGGGGAGATGTTTGTCCCTGTCCCCTGGGGCTGTTGGGGCAACGCAACAAGATCACACGTGGAACAGGGGAGAGTGAGCAGCCCGTGAACAGAACTGGGGACACTGGGATCAGGGTGGGGGTACCCTGGGTTTCTTGCAGGGACACTGGCTCAGGTGGAGGGAGTCAGGGAGGCTTCTCAGGAAGGGGATGGTTGAGTTGGACCCTGAAGGATGAGGACATGTTTACTAGATGGGAAAGTGTGGGAAAGGCAGCCGGGCAGAGGGTTGAAAGGCCCGCAGGCGCACGGTACATTTGGGAAAAGGCGAGCAGTTAGCATATGACTCTAACACTTGTTCAATATGTCTTGGGGAAGGTGGGGTGGAGCAAGAGACGGGATTAGAGAAGGCAGCAACCATCATGCCACATGGGGCCTTGTATCGGGCGGCTGGGCTGTTGGGAGCCACAGCAGGTTCTGTGCAGGGGAGGGACCTGAGAGGGGCTGGCTTGTGTTTAGCAAGATCCTTCTGGTTGCAGGATGGAGGGTGGAAGGCACAGTGGGGGACTGGGGCAGGAGGCTGGGGAAGGATGGATGGGGGTGTCAAATAGGGCTCAGGGTAGGGTCGCAGGGAGTGGGGGAGGGAGAACATGCGAAACCTTTAAAAGACAGAAGTGGAGAGGAGTGATGCCTTCTGGGAGGTAAGGAAAGGAAGGCATCCAGACAAAGCCCAGGCCCTGGTGACAGAGTCGGCTGTGGGATCATGCCTGAGCTGGGGACCTGGGAGGAGGAGGTGCAGGTGTGAAAGGAGGCTGTTGGGGTCAGGGTGAAATCCAGTGGGACATCCAGGGGGAGGCATCCACGAGGCTGTGAGACACGTGAATCCAGAGCAGTGGAAAGATGGTGGGGTTTCAATCGGGAGGATGTCAGAGCTCAGACAGGGCTGAAGTCCTGGGGGGGGGGGTGTCACCTGTCTATCAGCCAGGGATGACTGTGGGAAGTGGCCTGACTCAGGAGAGCAGCCCCTGTACACAGGTTCTCACCCCAGTGTCTCCCCAGGGACGCAGAGATGAGCAGTCTCAGCGCCCCCTCAGGAGTGCCTGCAAGTGAGGAGTCCAGCTCGCACATACAGGAGGCTTGAATAGCCCCAGTAGTCCCTGCCTCCCCGGTGGGCACAGTGTATGTGGAATGGGGGCCTCTGGGAACACAGTCATCCAATCCCAAGGACGAGGAGTGGTGAGAAATGTCATAGCCAGTTATTGGGGGGGCTTGGAGAGGGACAGTGAATTAATCAGTAGTCTCAGCTGCAAGTGACAGAAACCCAATGAAGACTAATTTAGGGGAAGTGTACTGGCTCTCGTAAGGAAAAGTCCAGGGGTAAACAAGCTTCAGTCATAGCTCGATCCAGGAGCTCAAGTGTGATATGAAGTCACTGTCCCATCTCTGGATTCCACGCTGCTTTGTGTGTGTGTGTGTGTTGTTTTTTTCCCCTCAGGCAGACTCTCCTTGAGATGGCAAAGACAGTCCCAGCAGCTCCCAGCTCACATCCCACCAGCTTAGCAACCCCAAAGGAAAGAAAGGTCACCTGTCCACTGGTGCCAGCAAAAAATCCCAGGGTCAGCACTTACTGACTCTGATTGGGTCACACACACACTCCTGAACCAATCACTGTTCTGGGAGGATAGAACTGGAAATGTTCTGATTGGCTGGGTCTGGGTCACATGCTCCTCCCTGGGAAGTCAGGAGGGGGTGAGTCCCAAGACAACCAGGGGAACTGAAATTTAGAAAGGGGTGATTTCCCAAAAGGAAAGCTAGGTGTCATTGGTAGAAGGCAGGCAAAGCCATAGATGTACCTGTAGCTGGGAGGTGTGTGTGTTTGGAGGGAGCGGGGCAGACAGGTTTCCTCATCTGTTAATCGGGGATGGGAACACTACTCACCTCCTAGGATTTAGGTAAGGTTTTAGAGAAAAAATGCAAGACTGTTCCACAGAGAACAGGTGCTGGGAAAAAAAATGGTAACTATTCTTTAAAAATAGTAATCAATGTTACTACTGCTAATGATGAATGGTATCTATAGACTGAGAGGTAATGACCTACCAGGCACAGGAGGGAATCAAACCGAAGCTGAACAATCCCACAGTGGAAACTCATGCAGTTTACAGTCTTCAAGCTCCATCACCTCTGGTTTGCCTCCTGGCTTCTGTCTTCAGATCTATGAAATGAGATGGGGGGCTTGAATTAGACCAGATGGTCATTTTAGAAGCCCCTCCCATCACTCTGGTTGTAAAGCATCACCTCCTGGGTGAAGGGCCTTCTCTGACCACTTTGACCAAAGTGCCCTTTATCACACCCTCTGATTTCCCTTACAAAGCACCACAATCTGAATGCATCTTATTAATTTACTGTCTGTCTCCCCGACTAGAATGTCAGCACCCTGAGAGCAGAGGCCTCTGTCTGTCTTGTTCACAACTTTGTGTCCCCATCGCCAAACACAGTGCCTGGCCCACAGTAGGCCCCGGCTATATATTTGTTGAATGGCCGAATAAAATACTATCAATAAAAAGCAAACAGAAAAAATAAAATAAAATAAAACAAAAAACACAAAATACCTAGTTTTCTGAGAGGTAGTGAGCTCCACATTAAGGGAGGTATCCAAGCTGAAGTTGAACTACCGTATCTTGCAATTCATGCTACAAGGCCCGGACCCTGCGCCTCTCCGGGCCTCAGTTTCCTCTTTTACGAAATGGGTGTGGGGAGAGGGACTCCTCGCCCGGCTCCTGCCTGCGATACCCGCAGCGGCCACGAGGGGGCGCGACGCCCCTGCCCCAAAATTCCACCTTCGGCCGCTTGCGCCCGGGACGCGCGTCCCGAGGTTCCCGGAATATTCTGAGCCCCGCCGGCTCCCAGGAGTCCGGGAACTGCGCGCGCCTGGGGGGTGCGGGGTGTTCAGGGCCAGCGCTCCCAGCCCCGCGCCGCGCCAGGGGGCGGGGGGGGAGGTGACTCAGGCGCGCGCGCCCCCGGCCCCCCAATTCTCGCGAGGGGGCGCGCACGGCCTCGGGCACCCGCGCGGCGCCGCGTCCATTTTTACCCGAGCTCAGCTAAAAATAGTAGCCGCGCTCGCGGCGGAGCCCGAAATAGAGGCCCCCAGATAAGGCAGGACAAGTCAGCGCTTCCGGGGAGCGGAAAGGAGAGGGAGCGGAGGGGCGGGGGAGGTGGTGCTGGGCCCTGCGTGGCCCAGCGGGCTTCGAGCCACCCCCTCCCCATCCCGACCGCAGCCTCCCCGCAAAGCCGACCCCCACCCTATCACCAGCCTCGCTTCAACCCCCCCCACCCTTCATATTATATCAGTCCCCACTTCCTGTCCCCTACAACTCCATCCTAAGCTTCACCTTCCTCCCTCATCCCAGACCAGAACCCCTCTCCCACTTACTTAGCCTAATCTGTATTTCCAACGCTCCCCCCCACCCCGTGTCCCCGACTGGTATTCACCCATCCCTCAACCCACCCAGCCCGCAGATTTGTGCCTGTTACCCCTCCCCACCCACATCCCAGGTTTCCTGTGTCTGGCCCAGTCGGGATTGGGGAGGTGGGGGGCAGCTGTGGGTTCTTGGTTCCTTTCTACAGTGGACAGCAGGGTCTGGCCTGGGTCTGGGGGAGTGAGCGGTACTGATTTGGGCCAGTCTGAGGACCCACGTTAGGCTGTACCAGCCACCGGGCTCGTCCTTGTGAGCAGGGTCAGGACTCAGACTGGGAGCAGGATGGGGACCCAGTGTGGGGTGAGGACTCAAGGTTAGAGTCTCTGGGTCACAAGGGTTCATTAAGGCTTTGTTCCCCAGGCCCAGCTCCACTATCTGAGATTCTTTCTTCCCTGCAATTGGACAAAAGCAGCTTCAGGCAGTGGAAACAGCCAGAACCCTGTTCTTTTGGGGCCTGGGTCTCCCCTCTGCACTTGGATCCCCTAAGGCAATTTCCCATCCTGATATCCTATGACTCCACTCCGGGAACCTACTCCAAGAATCAGGCTTGGGCCTCAAGGAGCTTACACTGCACTTTCTGGAAGTTCACAGGCAGTGCTGCCTACACCTTCTAATCCCGGCAGTATCACAAGGCAGAGAAACTGCCCTGTTCTTTGTGGTCTCGGGGAGCAGAGCTGGAGCTGGTGCAGTAGGCAGATGTGGGATCGGTGAAAATTCAGGCAGAACTTCTCTGCTGTGGGTGGGAGGCAGCCTTGAGTGGGGGTGAAGTCCCTGTCCCTAGAGGACCCCACGCTCCAACCAGGACCCCCGTCATTGTTGCTGTTGTCTGGATGGCCGGGGGACTCAGCCACCAGGCAGGGGACTTGAGCTGGAGGACTCTTTAGGGCAAGAGAGTGAGTCATGTGGTTGGATGAAGAAATGATGAAGCTGGATCAGACCACACAGGGCCTCATTGGCCATGGTGAGGAGCCTGGGCTCTACCCCCAAGGGCACTAGGGAGTCATGGAAGGTTCTGGGCAGGGATAGGTTTGTGCTTTAGTAAGACCCCTCTGGCTGCCTTGTGGAGGTAGAACAGGGAGGGAAAAGGCGGGGAGAAAAAGGGCCTGGACCAGGGAGGGGGAAGAGAGGGCAGATCTGAGAGGCAGTCAGGAAGCAGGAAGGAGCAGACTTGGGGGCCAAGAGGCTGTGGGGAGAGGGAGGCAGCCAAGGTTAAGGCCCTGGTCTCCGCCCAGGTGATGGGGTGGATGGTGGGGCTGTCCCTGAGTTAGAGCCCAGAAGAAGGAAGTAACAGCTGTGGGGCAAGGCTGCACAGATCAGTTTCAAAGTCAGTCCAGAAATGGTAATTTTTAAATAATTTAAAAAAAGCATTTTTACTTTTGGCAAATAGTTTGGTAAATACAGAAGGGTATACCTGCAAAACATAAGTTTTCCTCCTCACTCTGACCCTCACTTCCTCTATGTATTATTTCTTGTGTGTTCTTTCAGGAGATAATCTGTGCAGGTACAAATCAATATATGTGTAATGTTTTTGGTACATAAATGAAAGCATTTGACAGTATCCGCTCTGCACTTTGCTTTTTTGGTCTCATAAAAATTGACCAAATGTTGAATCTGGGTGAGAGGAATGTGGAGTTTCGTTGTGCTGATCTGTTATGGCATAGGATTGAAAATTTTTACAGCAAAAAAATCAGTCCCTCTGCCTCCTCCCTGTCAGTGGCCAATGGGATATATTGTGCTCTCACAATGTCCCAGGCCTGTGCTGAGCCCATCACAGAGGTGAGTTTGCTCCAGTTACTCACCATTCAGTGTGTGGGTGAGGCACCATTGCCATGTGCCCATTGTAGAGAGGGAGAAACTGAGGCTTGGAGAGGGGCAGAGGCCTTGAAGGCTTTTCAGAGTTGAAGGCATGGGAGTGGATGAGATCACAGAGGGCAGGTTTAGAAGGCCAGAGAACAGATTCCAGGGGACTGGGGGAGGAGGGGAGGGGATTCAAGGAAGGCTGCCTGGAGGAAGAATAAGAGTAGCCAGGAAAGGCACCTTCCAGAACCTTCTGATGGGATGGGAGTAAATCATTCCCTTCTGGAGGCTGAGATTCCACTGGCAGCCAGGCAGTGCCCCCCATCCTCAGACCCTCAGGACCCTGGAGGTGTTTATGGGTGTAGACTGACGCTGCCTGATGACACCTTGAGGATGTGGTGACAGCACTCAGCTGCTGTGACGTGGACAACTGCCTAAGACCATCATGTGTAGTCATCCCCTGTGGGGGGGATGAGGATGAGACAAAGTGGCAGGCCCTGGTAGGGGGCTGTATGCCAGGGACTCCAGCAGGAGTTCTGCCCCCTGCTCTAGAGAAGGGTCCTCCAGAGGGCTGGGCTGGGGCTAGTGAGAGAGGTCAGGCCTCAAGGTGGGACTGAGTCAGTCTGGGCTCAGAATCAGGGGTCAGCCCAGGGACTGTTAGGGTCAGTTTGGTTCACTGTGCTGTCCCCATCACCTCGGAAAGTAACTGGCCCCCCGTAGGTGCCCCATGTATCTTTGTTGAATGAATGAATCAAATGAAAGGGGTCAGCAACCCCTGGGACTCAGTTTACCCTCTTGGCCAACAGTCCTGGTCACTGGGCCGCCTCAGCCAAAGGCGTCGCTAGGGTTACCTCCCCTCCCCGCTCTGGGTCTGAGATCCCAGACCTGCTTCTCCTTCGGGGTGGGGGTGAGCAGGAAAACGGGTTCGCGCCCCTGATGGACTCCGCCCACTCCCGACGTCACCCGACCGCTTCGGGATCCCGACCCATCCCCCTTCCCTTGGAATGGGGCGTGGAGAAGAACCCGGGAGTCCCGACTCCGGCCCCTCCCCTGGGAGCAGGGCCGGCCTGGCAGTGTCACATAACCCGACATCTCATCCCGAGGGACGTCGCCGGATATCCTGGCCCGGCCGGGGACAATGGGCTGAGAGCTCCCCTCCCGCCAGGAGCCTGGAAGTGGCAAGGGCGCCCCCTCCTCTGATTCACCCCTGCTTCCTGCCCGTTTCAGCCTCCTCCTGCTCCACAGGGTTCCTAATCTCTCGGTGCCCCCAAACTCTCTACCCTCACCCCTTACTTTTTACTCCCCACAATTCGCCTCTTTCCTCGACGAATCCGTCCTCTACACTCCTCCCTCCTGTAGGTTTCCCAAGACCCACCCCATGTTCCCTGACCTCCCATCCGTCACTTGTAATTCCCGAATACCCTAAACTTCCAGTTTTCCGTACCTTTCACTCACCCCTCCCAGGGCCCCCTCAAACCACCCCTCGCTCCCCTGCCCCTGTGTTTCCGATCCCCTCCCTCGGCTCCCCCAATAGCTGTCACTCCTCCCGCAAGCCCTCCCCACCTCCCTATAACTGCCCCCAAAACTCTTTCTCGTCCCCGAATCCCAGCCTCCCGGTTCCCTCTCGTCTCCCCCAAACTGCCCCAACATCCCTACCTCGTACCCCAAATCCGCCCCGCCATTCTTCCCCCCGTTCCCCAAGACCGCGGCTCAGCCTCCCCGGCCAGGCCCCGCTCCCACGCCCGGCGCGGGTTCCCAGGCCGCCCCCCCGCGGTGGCCCAGAGACCCAGTTTGCGGCGACAAAACATTGGTCTCCGGGCAACAGGCCCCGCCCCGCCCCCGCGCGGCCCGGGGCGAGCCGGGAGGGCGGGGGCAGGGCGGCCGGGTCCCCGCTGCGCGCCCAGGCGGGGCCCGGCGCGCGGATCCCCGGGTCTGGCTTCCGAGGCCCGGAGGGAGCAGAGACCGGGAGACTGGGGGGAGGCGGAAACCCCGCAAAGCGGGGACTCGGGGCCCCGCAGCAAGAACCCCGGAGATGTTGGTGGACGCTGAGGCCGAGCTAGGGAGCTGTGGGCGACACAGAGAAAAAAGGAGAGACACCCCCACCCCCAACCCCTAGATAAAGCGAGCAAGGACGGGGGCCCAGAAGTAAACACAGACCTAACGAGAGGAAACACGCTGGAACTCCAGACCCGCAGGGACGCCTCTGACGGTCGTCAGGGCCCTGGCGCTTCTGTCACCGGGACTTCCCCTTCCTGACTCTCAGTTTCCGTATCTGTCAAATGGGCACATTAATACGTGGCGCTCAGCAAATAGGCTGCTGGGAGGATTCCCTGAATTCGCAGACCTTGAGCTCACGGCAAGGTTCCTGGTGCGTTCCAGCCGTGGTTCACGCGTCCGCCAGTTCTTTGCGGGGCATCTAGGATGGGCCAGACTGCGGTAGGGCTGCGTGCGGGCAGCGAAGGAGGTAAAGGATCTCTGTCCTGGCGGCTACACTTTGGGGAAGGGGAGCGGAGTCTAAGGGATGACGGGCAATAAATAAATATAAATGAGCGGATTAAGCAAAGTATATAGTACATCATTGGCAGGTAATAAGTGCTGGGGCAGCGGAGATGGTTGGGGGGTGGGTGCCATTTTAAACAGGGAAGGCCTAAGTGCAAAAGTGCTGTTTGAGCACAGACTAGAAGTTGGTGAGAGAGAAGCCAGGCAGATCTCTAGGGTAAGAGCATCCCTGTCAGAAAGGAGAGCAAGTGCAAAAGTCTTAGAGACACTGGGAGGAGGCCAATGTGGCTGGGGCAGAGAGAACAAGGGAAATGGGAAGTGGCAATGAGGTCAGAAAGACTTTCACTCTGAGTGGGTTGGGAGCCATGCAGGGTTTCGAGCAAAAGAGGAATGTGACTTGATTGAGATTTTTTTACAGGTATCCTCTGGCTGCATGTGGAGAATAGACTTTGGGGGCAGAGGATGAAAAGGATGAATGAGGCAGGGAGATCAATGAGGAGGGGACCACTGTGGTCCAGGAGGGAGGTGAAGGTGACTTGGACGGGAGGGGACAGTGATTTGAACTCAGAGGTGACAGGCTTTGCTGGCAAGCCCATTCGCAGCCGGTGCTCAGCAGATGACAGCAGTCAGTGTGTGTTAGGTGGAGTTTGTAACACCCCCATAGAAATCACTGTCACCTCCATGATGCAGACGTCCAAACCAAGGCCCAAAGAGGTCACTCAATTTGCCACCTTTGGGACAAGGACTCAAAGCTCAGTCTGGCTCTAAAGAGGGTGCCTCTCAACTAGTGTGGCTGTTTTGCAAGCCACACACCCCGGCACTGCACTCAGTGCCTGGAGCTACACCCAAACTGATGCTCATCCATGTGGACCCCAGGAACCCCGGAGCAGGACCCTCATCAGTCACACTCAGCAGGCGTGGCAAGTGGTGGCCCAACAGGGAAAATGCTGCCTGGCTGGTGTGCAGCTGTCAGTCACACTCGCTTAGAGGCAGGCAGGCACACGCAGAGAGGGTCCGCCCAGAGCCTCCCAGCACAGCCCCTGCCTCCCATGATGGCCGGTTGGGAGACACACCCAGTCACAGCACTGGACCCGGCACACCCCAGTGCTGCCTGCAGCAACCTGTTTAACAGTCACACATGGGCATGCAGACTGGCACGCGATGGGAAAAGTCTCTTTCCATCTCTTTAAGTCTCTGTATCTCTCTGTTGCTGTATCTCTTGGTCTCTATCTCTGGCTCTGCCTTCCTCTCTTTGTCTCTCTCTGACCCCACCCTCACCCTCAACTCTGTCTCTCTCACTCCTCTGCACTCAGCATCCTGTACCTGCCGTGGAATGACGCTCGTCCCTGGCCAGGTCTCTGTAGAACCTCACTATAGTGTGGCATCAGAACCCGGCACCAAGACAAGACAAGTGTGTGGATTCCGGCTTGCAGCTCAGAATCAGCCGGGAGCATGTGACATATCTTAGTTCCTACAGCCCCTCTCTGGGATTCCAACTCACAGCTTTTGGAGGTGGCACTGGAGAAACCCACCTTTAAAAAGCTCCCCGGGTGATGGGGACCCCTGCCTGCTTGCACTAGTTCCTCCTCCTAATTTTGCAGACAGTGGAGCAGAGTCTCCACTCTCCCCAAGGTCACACAGTAATTTGCTGCAAGACAGAGAGCTCCCTGCTGCCCAGATCCTTCTGGCTTGGAATCCCTTTGGGAACTTGGTGAGGGGGAAGGAGTTACATTAAATAATAAATAAAAGAGTCACAAAGACAGAGAGAGACCCAGAAATGGACAGAAACTGAGGATATAGAAACTCAGAGAGAGAGAGATGGGGAAGGGGATGCAGAGAGAGACTTAGAAAGGAACTTGGAGGAACAGAGATAGAGAGTAATAGCAATACACAGAGATGGTGAAACAGAGACAGAGATGGAGAGATAAGGATCAGAAAGAGGCAGAGACAGAGAGAGAGAGACCTTAAGAGTCAGAGACCCCAAGAGGGATGTGTTGTGCTTTGACTGAGAGTGTAAATACACATGGCCCATGTTTGATAGTTCCTGCTTCCTAGAAACAGAGGGTGCCATGGTTTGGCAACCGCAGGCTTTCCAAGGCCCCTCCCCAGGCCCAATATGTAGGATGCACATTAAACACATTTATATAACCTGCCCTCTGTGCAGAATCTAGGAACTTTACATAACACAGCCCCGTGAGTCATGCTACTGACATGGGGCAATGACCTGGCACACCCAGAGAGAGGGGACTCCACCCCTAGGGACCGTTACCTGCAAGTGACCCTGTGAGAGAGAACAAATTTCACTGAAGAAGAAGCTGAGGGTCAGAGAAGGAAAGTCACTTTCCCAGGGTCACACAGCCAGGATCCAGTATGACTGGGATTCAAACAACATCTGCCTGATTCCATAGACTTTGCACCCCGAAACACCAAGAAAGACACTGCCCGCCAGCATTTGATGCCCTATCACATGCTCCTTTACTCAGACGGGAGGAAATAATAAAAACACCAGTAATAATACAACAACCTCTTTGTATTGAATGCGATGCTCAGCAGTAAGCAGTTTACAAACACTACCTCATTTATTCCAGATCCCAGTGATGTAGGGACAGACTCCAGTTATTTAGTAACATGATTATACTCGTTATGTACAGATCACCTACTATGTACTAGGTACTTTAAAAGGATTTCATATAACAGTAACCCTGGAGGTGGGTAATGTTTATCACCCCATTTCCCCATTTCACAAAAGAAAGAGGTTCCGAGAGAGGAAATCACGTATCAAGGTCACAGAGCAGGTATTTGAACCAGAGTCTCTAGCCATACCTCTTTTCCCTCCAGCCCCCCGTGTAAGTGCCCACAAGTGCACTTATGTACACGTGCAATAAATATTACACAAATATCTCAAATGTTTTAGTTCAAAAAAACCAACAGCTCCAGTCTTTCTCTCCCCTGAGGGGTCTAACGCAGCCTTTAATCCCCCAAACCTCCCTGACACCTGGGAAGCGACCCTCTCCTCTCCCGGCAGCGCCTCGGTCCGGCGGTGTGGCCCGGGTCCACTCCCTGAAAAGGCTCCTATCTCTTTAAGAGAGCGAACAATCGGCCGGCGTTGCCTGGCAGCGCCGCAGCGGTTGCCCGGCAACGTCAACAAACGCCGCGGCGGCAGTCTCCGCGCTCCCCCCCTCCCCTGCCCGCACAGACGCGGTGACGCGACGGGCTGTGGAACGCCGTCGCCTAGCAACGCTAGGGCTGTTTGTCCCGGGCCCGGCTGCGCGGCTTCACTGGGCGCAGCCTGGACCGGCTCGGGCGGACAGACTGGACCGGGTGCGCGTGGTCGGGGCAGAGGGGCTGCGGTGATGGGGCGGGGGAGAACCGGGTCCCCAAATTGCCGGTTTCCCTTTAGACAGCCGCCGTCTGCCTGTCGCCCGCTCCTCCTGTCTGACCCCGGACCGCCTCCGTTCGAGTATCTGCCCGTCTGAGCCCCTTCCTCCCCGGCCTGTCTGTCCAGAGCCTCCCGCGCCGTGGCTGTCTCATAAACCCCAAACTAATAACTAAAATAGATTCAGTTGCTCTTCTCTGGCTGCGGCTTTTGCCTCACACTCTGGGGTTCAGTGTGGACTGTTGAGATTGGGGGTCCCACCAGTGGAGACAGAAACACAGTGAACAACCTGTACACATACACAGCCGGGCCACAGCCGGAGAGCTCCCTCCCGACCTGTCCCCCCTCCCCTCAGGTTCTCTTGCCTGTCTTTCTTGAGGCTCTTCCATCAGACAGGAAGCCCTGCGGCCCTTTGTCCTGTATCCGGGAAGCTGTCCACTGCTGGGAGGTTCTAATAACTCATCACGAACACACACACCCAACACCCCTCATCCAGTAGCTTCATGTGACCAGGGCTGGGACGAATCTGAGAGCAGGGAGAGGAAATTGGGTGTGTGGCAGTGTGAATGGATGTGACTGTAGGTGAGCGACTCCACTGGTGACAATATGCACAACTGGAACTTCCTGCATGAGAGAATAATAATCGTGAGGGCTTTTCTTCAGTGTTGGAGAGCAACACCCAGACGGAGTGATATGGTTTCAGCAGTTTGCAATGTGTATCTGGATGTATGGGTATTTGGAGACCTGCTAACTGCATGATGTGTGCGTGCGTGTGTAGTTGTGAGTCTCTGCATGTGATCATCTATGCAAAACAATACATGTGTAAGTACCTATGGTTGTGGATGGTTTTGCATCTAGCCATGCATCTCCAGGCTTTGTGTGTGTGTGTGTGTGTGTGTGTGTGTATGTATTGCTCTGGGTCTCTGCGTGTGATCACATGTGTGAAACTGTGAGGCTGTACCTGTGTGTGTGTATAGTTTTGCCTCTGACTATGAATGTTTGGGGCTATGTGACTCTGTGTGTGGGTGGAGACTTCTAGAAATCTGTGTATTGTCCTCTATATGTAAGTATGCAAGCACTTCTGTTTGTGTGCAGATGACTTTCACATAATTGGCACAATTTCTAAAAATATATTTGTTTCTTTTATTTACTGTCTGTCTCCCCCATTGGACTTTGAGCCCCATGAGAACAGGACCCAGGGCTGTTGTGGTTGCCACTGGGTTCCCAGAACCATCTAGCACACAGTAGGTGCTTAGTACTTACTTGTTGAGTGAATGAATTAATGAATTTTACATTGTGCATGTTGAGTGCATACACCTGCATAACTGGGCAGATGGTCCTGGGCTTCT
Source organism: Choloepus didactylus (assembly GCF_015220235.1). Taxonomy (NCBI): domain Eukaryota; kingdom Metazoa; phylum Chordata; class Mammalia; order Pilosa; family Megalonychidae; genus Choloepus; species Choloepus didactylus. The sequence goes on along the minus strand of NC_051333.1, from coordinate 10,810,307 downwards.
GGGTGGTTGTCACCCGTGTGTGCCTTGAAGCTTTGTGGGCTAGCGCATAGGAGGGTCTGGGAGCTATGGCAGCTGTGTAGCTCTAATCTTCAGTGCCTCCCGCAGTGCATGGCACATAGCAGGGCCTCAGTCAATGTTGTGGACTTTGTGTGGTTCTCTCTGTTTTCACCTCCCTGGACCTCAGTTTTCTCTTCTGTAAAATGGGGAAAATAATCTACTCACTCATGAGAAAATGAGTTCATACAGAGAGCAATGAGAACCCAAAATAAGTGTTTACAAAATACTTGTTTGGAGTGACACCACTCCTGTCAATTCCTCTGTGTGCCCCCATATGCTTGTGTCTAGAATAATGGTTATGGGCTCAGGACTTTAGCTTAGTGGTCCTGAGCCCCTGGCCTCCTCCTTCTGAGCCTCAGTTTCCTCCCTATATAATGGGTATGATAACAGGCCTCCTCCAGGGGGGGCCGTGCTCCAATGAAGCTGTGTCTGTAAACCCCGAGCCCAGTATAAGTGCACAATGAGCACTCAATGTCTAGCAGGCACAAACACGATTATCGCTGTAGGAGTTCAGGTGCCAGGGGAGGGAGACAGGTAGGGAGTGATGGGGGTGGGGTGGGGAGGGAGGAAGCAGTGGAGGTTTAGATGTTGTTCAAATCACTCAACTGGACTGGGAAGGTGCAAAGTTGAAGATGGAGGAAAGAGCGCCTGCTGAAGCAGGTTGGCTGCAGGTCAGACTCCAGAAAGGCCTTCCCCCATGGACTGTTTTGGGGGCTGGGAATTAAAAGAAGCTGGTGCTCTTTGGAGGGCTGCCTGGAGGAAGAGAAACCAGCCAGAGCCTTTCAGGTTAGAGGAGTTTGGAGAGGGTTTACCAACAGCAATAACACTAGAGCACAATGTGCAGACTCTGTCTGGTTTCCTGCTCTGTCCCCATTGTCCAGAGTGCCTGGTATAAGGGGGCGCTGAGTAAATATGTTTGAATGGCTGAATGAATGAAGGCATGAATGAATGAATTTCATCCCACAACAACCTGTGGGTCCTGGTCTTGGGGTGGGGGGATGGGGGTAGGGAAGACCTGGTGGCTGCCGGACCTGGTGTGGGGTGCTAGCCTCTGGGACCCATCTCAAGCCTGTCCCCCACTCCCTAGCCCGGCTGTTCCCACAGCTCCCGGCTGCAGAGGGCGTGCAGGGGGCCGGGAAGGGAGTGTCAGGCCGGCTGCCTGCCCTGGACAGACGCCCGAGCGACTGCAGGAGGGGGGTGGTGAGCTCAGGCGCCTGAGTCACCCTGGAGAAACCCCGGGCCGCATACCTGGCCGCTGACATCACCCCACCAGGGCACCCCCGGCGGCCCAGACAAGCGGACTGAATCACAGATGGAAGTCAGCCACTGAGGGCGCGGGCACATGGCCGCCTGTCACCCCCATGACACCCCCGCGTGGCCGTCTGGCTGCGGGCAGGCCGCGCAGGGGTTAGGGAAGGGGCACAGGGCCTGAGTCAGGCACCGGGAGGCCGGAGCTGGAGACCACCCAACCGCTGGTGACCTCGTGGTGCTGGAAGGAGAAAGTGAGGGGAGGGGAACCTGCGGGGAGGCCGCAGAGCCGCGAGGAGGAAGCCCGTGTGGGTGTGACGGGGAGGCTGCGGGTTGTGGGCAGCGGCTGGGTGACGGTCTGGGGACGGGGTGGGGTCTGGGTGTTTGCGCAGAGAAGTCCAGAGTCGCAAGGCAAGGGGGTCAGGGAACAATGGAACCGCGGAACACTGCGTTCCCCCCACCCCAACGCATGCACCCCCCCACGCCCACTCACGCGCCCAGGCTGCACACGCGGAACGCCCCGCGTGGGGAGGCCCTGCCTCAATCCACACAAGGACCCCCGAGCCACATTGCCGGGGGTGGCACCCAGGCCTCACTCTGCACCAGCCTGGAAATTGAACAAGTTGCTTAAGGGCTCCGGGCCTCAGTTTCTTCATCTGTCGAGTGGGATGAATAAGCATCATTATTACTTGCTAGCTTACACTTACCGGAGGCACACTTTCTGCTCAAATCACTGCACAGTTTGTCTCACACACACATGGTTTCACATATCACACAGGCACACCCAGTTGTACACACAGACACAGAACCAAAGCTAAGCAGAGGCCCCCCTCAGATGCAGGCTTGTCTCAGCCCTGGGGCAGGGGTGCATAGACCCCCTCACCCACCCCCACCCAGACCCACAGTGTCAGTGTGATGGTGTGTCACTGCCTACAAGCACTTCAGACAAGCCAGGAGGGCTTCCTGATGGAGGTGTGTCCGGACAGCTCTCATCTAGTCCTGAAAAGATTTGCACAAGGAAGGAGTTCCCCAGAGCACTCTCTCCCTCTACTGTGGACGTGCAGGACCAAAGAAGAGGAAACAGGAAGGACTGTGGGAGCTAAGGGGAAACATCCATCCAGGGCTGTGTGAGTGACTGCGGCAGAGATCTTTCCAGCTCGAAAAAAGGATGAAAATAATGTCAGTAGTAGAAGTAAAACTAGCTGACAGTCATTTGAGAACTAACCCGTGGTGACAGGCACCACGCCACACAGAAGGAAACTGTACCTTCTTGTTTAACCCTCCCAATAACCTTCGAAAGAAGGCGTTAGCTGGGTGACCCTGGGCCTCAGTTTCCTCAGCTGTAAAGTGGGGATAATAGCAGCACCTCCCTGCTTGGGCTGCTGTGAGGAGGAAATGCCTAGAACAGTGGCTGGGCACAAAGTGTACATGTCCCCACCAGTAAATGGCTTGGTGTGTACGTCTGGTTTGTCTATATGTGTGTCTGCCTGTCTCCATGATTTGGGTTATGTAAACCTATACCTCCTTTCTCCCACCCCTCGCCAATGTGAGTACCCCCTCGGGAAGACCTACTGATGCCAGCTCGGCCCTTGCCCCAGCCCTCCTTGGGAACAGACAGGAATGACAGGCAGCCAGATTGTTCATTGACAGCTAGAGTCAGGCCCCAACACCTATGTACAGCCCCTCTGCCTGGCGACTGCTCTGTCTTTGACATCTTCTTCTCTCAACCAATTCAATGGCAAAAGAACAATATGTTTCTCTCCAAGACAGTCTCTTGGTGTTTAGGATTCATTTATTCAACAAATGTTTATTGAGCTCCCACTGTGTGCCCACCCATGTGCTGGGGACACAGCTGTGACCACGACAGTCCCAGCCCGGCCCTCACAGGGCTCCCAGTCCAGTCGAGGAGTCAGACCTGTCCCCAGATGATGACAAACCCAGATGGGAGAGTTGGGGGCGTGGATGCCAGGGGAGCAGGGAGCAGACCCAGCCTAAGGGTCAGGGAAGAGGTGGAGCCTGGGAGAGGGCATGCAGGAGCTGAGTCCTGGAGGAAGGCAGTACGAGGCAGAGGAAGCAAAGGGCAGAGTGTTCCAGGCAGAGAGAAGAAGACATGCAATACCCCAAAGTCAAGGGAGAAGGTTCATGCTACACCCAAATGTAGAGGAGAGTGAGCAACATGCTACTGAGCCACCCTGGGGCTATGCCAGGCCTTTTGGGCCATGATGAGGAGTTTGTACGCGGAATGAAGAGCTATTGGGAGGGTCAAGTTACAAGTCTCCAATGTAGACCATTGCTGCTTATTGGAAACTCCCCAATCACCCCCTCCAGGAGGCCTCCAGGATTGCCCAGTGGGGAGCTGGCCCATCTCTCCAGCCAGCCAGTAGCACAATGCTGGGCACCGAGGAGGCAGGGGTTGCTACACCAGCCTGGCTCTGCCTTCACAGTGGTCAGGGTCACGACAAAAGGGACACATACACGCATGCACGCTTCCCTCCTCTGGAACCTCAGAAACGCTCGCAGATCATGCTTCCACCAGGGTGGTCCTCAGTGCCATGGCCTTGGCATCCCCCGGGTGCTTGTGGGAAACATAGAGGTCTGCAGACAAGTCTGCATTTACCAGATGCCCAAATGACTCATGTCCACCCTAACAGTTGAGAAGCACTGCTGTCAAGTCTAACCTCCCTGGGCCTCAGTTTCCCCTTCTGTACAGTGAGGATAACAATAGACCTACCTAAAGGGCTGGTGTGAGGATTAACAGATAATCCACATAAAAGGACTAAACCAAGCACTAGGCACACAACCAATGCTTAATAAAAATTTGCCTTAGTGCAAGGTGTAAATGGGAAAGTTTGTGTTGTGTATATGTTAATCAAAAAAAAAAAAAAAAAAAAGAGCAAGAGAAACTGACGAGACAATGACAATTAAATACAATATGTGATCCTGGACAGTATCTAATGATGGAGGAGAAAAGACTCAAAAGGATATTACTGGGACATAAGAAAACATTAGAATGTAGATGTAAGTTTTATATCAACGTTAAGTTTCTTGAACTTGACTGGACTTTAGGTGGTACATAAGTGAATACCCTCATTCTTAGGAAATGTATATGAAAGTATTAAGTGTTCAAGAAGCATGAAGTATATAATCTACTCTCAAATGTTCAGAAGAGAGACAGAGAGATGATGGGAACTGATAGCTGAATTGGTAGATAGAATATATGAAAAATGTGAAACGTGGCAAAATATTAAAATTGGTGGATCTGGGGATGGGGAGATATGTTGGAATTCTCTGGGTGGGTTTTGTATTATTTTTGCAACTTTCCTGTACATTTAAAATTATTTCAAAATAAAAAGTTTAAAGAAAAAAAAAAAAGAATTCGCCTTCAGCAGCATCTTCCTCATTACCATTTTTTATTATTAAATTTCAGAGCTTCAGAGGACTTCCAAAGACCCTGTCATCCAGCCTTCTTACTCTACAACTTCTCCCCACCACCCCCTCCCCACAATACTTTTATGGGTCCCCCAAAATATTTAATGTTTTCTAAAATCAGATCTTTTAGGTCAAAGAAAATGTTTTGGTATATAATATTAATATTCTTGTCTTTATACCAATGCATTCGGAAAATATCATTTTTAGGATGTTTTTGTGGAGGAAGAGGCCCAGGGAGGCAATGACACGGGCTTGTGTGACTCTGCCTCTTGGTGATGTCTCTAGAAGGGTCCGTGTGTGCAAAGATCAGGGTGGCTTTGTTTTAATTAAAAAAACCAATGTGCCAGCCAGTTGCCTGCGTCTGTATTGATATGAACGCTTTATAATCCGCCCCCCTCCAGCCCAGGGAGCTGGACGCTAAGCCTGTCCTGCTTTCTCATGCAAGGACACAGGTTCCAGGAGCCCCTAGCTCAAGGTCAGGCCGCTACAAATTGGTGGGGCCAGAAGCCAGTCCAGGCGACCTGGCTGACGGCTCTGCTCATATCTGCAGGAGAGTGACCATCTGTATGGGAATAAATGGATGTACACAAACCCATTTTATCAGCAGTTAAAAGCACAGGCTCAACAGGGCATTTGCAAGGCAGTGAAACTATTCTGAATGATTCCATATTGGTGGATACATGATATTTGTCGAAATTCAGAGACCCGTACGTGCAAAAAGTGGACCCTAATGTCAACTACAGACTTTAGTTCCTGAAAATGTATCAAGGGGAGATGGAAAAGTTTTGATAATGGATGGTGGTGATGGTAGCACAACATTGTGAATGTAATTAGCAGGGCTGAATTGTATATTTGAATGTGGTTAAAAGGGGAAATTTGAGGTTGTAAGTATGTTACTAGAATAAAGCAAAACAAAACAAAACACCGTAGGACTGCATGACACACCCAGTGTACCCTAATGTCAACTATGGACTATAGTTAACAGTGCAATTATAATAATATTCTGTCGTCAGTTGTAACAAAGGTACCCCACTAATGCAAAGTGTTAATAACAGGAAAAACTGTGTGTGAAGAGTAGGGTATAAGGGAACTCTGTATGCTGCATGTTTTTCTATAAACGTCCAGCTTCTCTAATAAAAAAACATATTTATATATAAATGTCTCAATATTGGTTCATCAATCATAACAAATGTACCTCATTAATGCAAGACATTAATAAAAGGGAAAACCATGTGCATGTGTGCGAGTATGGGTGTGTGAGGGGTAATATGGAACCTCTGTAATTTCTGTGCAGTTTTTCTGTAAACCTAAAAACGGCTTTAAAAATAAAGTTTATTATTGGAAAAAAAAAAAAAAAAAAAAGCCCAGGCTGGCTAAGCCAGCACCCCTGCATCCTGATCGCAGCTCTGCTACTTACTTGCTGCCTCTCTGTGCCTCGGTTTCCTTGCATGTAAAAGGAGAGTTCTCGCCTTACGTGAGTGTTGTGGGAATGAAATAAGTTCATATGAGCACTCGAGAAGAATTGGCTCTTTTTATTGTTATTTGAAGGTGGGTGCCTCTGAGGGATGTATGATTGTTGGCTGGGTGTGTGTCCCTGTGACTGTCTCCACCGCTGGGTGGGATAGATACGTGTGTGTGCACATCTGTAGTGAGGGTCTCGGGGTCCCTGTGGGTTTGGGAGTCTGCACAGATGTCCCAGTCAAGCTGTACATTGGAATGCACTTCTGGGTGTGTGTGAAAAACTTCTTGTGTATGTACGGCGTGTGTCTTCAGGTGCATCTCTAGTGAAAGTCTTGGGGTCTCCATGAGTCTTGTGGTCCGGATAGACATTCCTGGCTAACTGTATACCTAAACTGTAAGTCCCCTTGTGTGTGTGTGCACGTGTGTCAGGTGTGTTGGTTGCCACGTGGCAGCGTGTGCTTCTAAGTGTGGTGTGTCTGTGCAGCTGTTTCTCTTTGTGGCCGTGTGTCCTGTCGCCTGTGGTGAAATGTCTGGGTGCCTGTGTGTGTGACTCTGTGAGTTTATGTCGGTGGCTGGGTGGATGCTTGAGCTGCCTGTGTCGGGGTGTGAGGTCTCGGGTGACCAGTGCAGGCATTTGGTTTCTTTGGGTCTGTCTCCCATGGCAGAGTGGGAGAGGAGATGAGGGGCTTGGATGGGACGTCGGAATAAGGGGTCACTCCCTGTCTGGTGCTGGGACCAAGTCATTGCCCACCAGTGGCTGCTGTGTCATCTCCTTATCCCTGTCCCTCCCTCCTGACTGGTGGCAGACAGGGGTGGAGTGAGGGAAGGGGGTAGAGGGCAGGTTTGAGGTTGGACTCTCATCTGGAAAGCTCAACCTCCCCTTATCGCCCCCCAGGTCCCTCCCCAGCCTCCCACCTCTCCCCCCTCTCTCCCCATTATTGGTGCTGGGAATCAGGGCTCCTGGGAATCAGGAACCACCCCCTCCTCTGGCTCTGCCTCAGACCTGCTGTGTGACCCTGAACCAGTCCCTTTCCCTCTCTGGGCCTAGAAGAGTCAACAGTTTCAAAGTGCCCAGGGCCCTGCCAGGCTCTGAACCGGTAGAGAAGTGCCAGGATCTCTCAGGTTGGTGAAGGAGCTGGTGGCACCCTCCCCGATGGGTGGGATGGAGTTAAGAATTTGGGGCTGTGGCATCAGAAACACCTGAGATAGACCCTTCATCCATGTTTCCTAAGGAGGTGGCCTTGGGAAAGTAGCTTTGCCCCTCTGTGAGCAGTTAAGGAATGGGTTTGTCAGGCTCATAGCATCCCGCAAGAGGAAGCTGCTATTGTCACTTTTATCATCCAAACAATCCCAAGACCCAGGTTTTTCAGGGAGTTTCACCAAACCGAGGCAGGCTTCAGAGATCAGCAAGGAAATGGAAACAGTAAGAGCTCTGGAGCTGTACAATTCTGGATCTGAATCTCTTGCCCTGGGATCATGGGCAAGTCACTTAAGCTTTCCAAGAATCATTTTTCCCTTTTATAAAATGGAGATTTTCGCCCTTAATTTTCCAAAGCTGTTGTAAGGATTACAAATCTTGTATTGAAGGGCTTAGCACAGGTGCTTGTAGTTGGTAACTGCTAAATACATATCAATAATAATAATAATAATATATTGTTCCCCCCACATTCTTTCCGTCTCGGGGATGGATTATAAAGTGGGAAGCAAAAGTTCCCAATACCATCAGCAGGGAGACTTCGCCCTGAGTTTCTCCCCCATCCCGCGAGCCCCGGTCGTGGGAGGCCAGCAAGGACCGGACACTAACTCTTTGTCCAGCTGGGAAAACTAAAGCTCAGAGAGGGGGAAACATTTCCCAGGCTCGCACAGCGAGTCGGTGCAGAAGCCGGAGCTAGCCTGGGACCCCACCTCCCGCATATCCACTTTCACTCGGAGCACTGCAGCCCCTCCCACCCCGCTCAGGACTCAGTTTCCCCGCCTACGTGACTACCCAACATCAGCTTTGTGGAGGCCTGCCCTGCCTCTCGAGAGGGGGCGCTGCACCAGCCGAGAAAATGAGGAGAGGGACCCTCCAGAGGTCAGGGGGACCCGCAAGTTGGGGTCCTCCCCGCCCGGGTCAGACCCGGCCTTCCCCGGGCAAGTCTAAACGCCTATTAATACCAGCTCGCCGGGCGGCGCGGCACTGCGCAGGCGCGGGCGGGTTCCGCAGGCGCGCGGAGTGCGCGCGCGAGCGAGGGATTCCCTCTGACGTCATTGCTAGGATACCAAACAAACACTCCGCCGCGCCGGCCGAGCTCCTTATATGGCTAATTGCGTCACAGGAACTTCGGAGAGGCGGGGTCGGAATCCCCTCCTGTCGAGCGCCCCGGAACGCAGCCCCCGAGACCCCCAGGGCCGCGAAGGTCATTCAGGTGACCAGATGGAGGCTAGGATCGACCTCTGGCCGAACGGCGTGTGTCTCAGTTCAGCGGGGCCGAAGATTTTGGGAAGTTTGAGGAGTGACGTAAGCAAGGGGGCGGGTCCCGGGCATATAAATACAGGCTCGCGGTGCTGGGCCTCATTCATAAGACTGAGAGCCACCGCCACAAGCGGGGACACGCGGAGCTGGGACTGGGGACTTGATTGTTGTGGTTCTTCTCGGGAGCTGTGAAGCCCAGCTTTTTTTTTCTTTTCTGGAAAGTTTTTGGAAGGATTCTTCTAGATAATTCTTCATTTGATTTTGGAAGAGCGAATTACTTTTTATCTTCTTTATTGCTCCTTTCCCCCCGTGGGACCGGCCTGACGCGTGGAGGGGACCGCACCTGAAGCTGATTCTGTGAAGCGGTACAGCACTTTCCGCCCCAGGGGGAGCGGGCCCCCACGCCCCAGCGGCCTCCGGAGCCTGGACTTTCGGGAGGCACAGCGGCATCCTGTGGGGTCCTGAACACCGCTGAGGAGCTGCACGGAAACTTTGCCTCTGTTGGAGTAGGAAGCTGCCCGCTCCCCGAGCTTCTCCGGACAGCGCATTTTGGGGACGCGCTCGGCTCACCCCGGACTCGCACCTTGCTTCCCCCACCCAGCCATAGCCTTGGCTTCCCGGCGACCCCAGCGTGGTCACAGGGGCCCCCCTGTGCCCAGGGAAATGTTTCAGGCTTTCCCCGGGGACTACGACTCCGGCTCCCGGTGCAGCTCCTCACCCTCCGCCGAGTCTCAGTATCTGTCTTCGGTGGACTCCTTCGGCAGTCCACCCACCGCCGCCGCCTCCCAGGTGAGTTCTAGAGGGCTGCTTTGTGGATTTTATTTTTTTAAGTCAAGGGCAGAGCAAGCCAACCCCCCTTCCTAAGCAACTCGCCAAAACTCAGGAACAGAGGGAATAGGATCGCAGCGTACTTTGCAAACTGTGAAAAGTCGGGAGATGTTTGCAATTGGTTGTGTGCGGGGAGCGCAGGGAGCGAATACAGCGGGGTAAGCTTGGTTGGGGGAAAGGATGCCCCGCTCCGTGCAACGTGTATGCGGTAGCAGAGCTGAGAACTTTTAGCTGGTTCTGGGACTGACCCCCCGCTCAGGTCCCCACAGTGAAGCTGGCGCGGTTAGGCAGGTGGGGGAAATCCCGGAGAAGCTTCCAGTAGCCTCCCCCTCTTTCCTCATCCTTCAAAGCGCCGACTCCCGGCGCCGGGTCGTCCTCCACCCGGCGGGAGAGCGGGCCTCGAACCCTCGGCCACACTGCCTCCGCCTCCTGCGCGGAGACGTAACGGGGGATCCGTGCGTAACGGCTGACGCGCTGGAATCCTCCGTCTGACGCGGGGCACGCACGGCGCGCGGCGCCCCCTTCGTCCGCCCCGCCCCTGACGTCCCCGGAGCGTTCTATTTTGGAACGCCGGGGCCACGTTGCTAAGGGAGGGTGCAGCCTGGCGTTCCGATTGGTGGCCGCGGCGCGGACTTTGGCCAATCAGCTGTCCCTTCCTATTTGTAGGGGGCAGTTCCCTTCCCCCTTCACTGTCCCCCGGCCCGGTCGTTCCTCTGCTCCTGGGTCTGTCTTACGAGCCTTTCGAGTCAGGGCGACGGGAGTCCTGTCGCGACAAGAGCCATCCTTTGAGGCCTGATGGATCTGCTAGAGAACCTTGCCGGGACCCTGTGTCCTCGGCGCTCAGGGGCAGGGGCTGTGTGTGTGCCGGGTTTCTTCGGAAGACACGGTGACCGTCACCCCCTTCTCCCGACACACACAGATGCACTCCCACTCCTACTCCGGACACCCCGTCCCTCCGGTGTGTCCGAAGACAGGGCTGGAACCGGTAATCCGAGAGGAACCGGCCAGGTGGTCTCCAGAAGCCCCGCCCCTTCTGGGTTCCCAGGACGCTGATTGGTCGACGAGCCAGCCCTTCCCTCACCACGCCCCCTGGGAGAGTAGTTGAGCCTTCCGAGCGGTTCTAGGATTCCATCTGCGGGTGGGGGGGAGACAAGCGCCGATTGGGGTTAGGGGCTCTGGACCTAGAGCCACTCCTCACTCCGCGACAGTCCGAGAGAACCCGGGCCGTCATGCTTCTCTACCTGTCCGTCCACCCTAACCTGTCACTTGTCAGTCTCACTCTGGGCAGAGACAGTTACTTGAAACGTTGTTCCAAACTCCTGGGCCCGTCCCCAGCATCCGTTTAAGTGGGACCCCCACCCCTGCACGGGGCTCTCTGGGAGCCTCCCGACCCCTCATCCCCTCGCACAGAGGGGTGTCTATGTGTGAGTGGAGAGGGAGGCTTGGCCTAAGGCCTCTCCCCCTCCCTCCCCTTGCCTCTGGGGTGGGGGTGGGGTGTTGGGCTGTGTGTGGCTGTGGCTCCGGCCCGGGGATTCTGTCACCCGGCTGTGTCCAGCCTCCTCCCCACCCCCCACACCTAAGAGTCACCAACCCGGGGTGTGATTCACCACCCGCTGGAACCATGCAACCTTTCCCCGAGGAAGGAGGAGGAGGTAGAAGCCAGTTGAGCAGAAATCCTCTCATTAACCACTGCGTCACGGTGTAGTGGAAGGGTGGGTGTTGTGGCTTTTTGCCTGTGACACACACATCCACACCCGCTCGCCCTGTGCTCACTCACGGGGTCGGGGTGTGTATGTGTGCTGGGGGTGTGTGTGTCGGTGTCTCTGTTTGTGTGTCTACGCCTGTGTGTGTATGTGTCACCCCGTAGGAGTGCGCCGGTCTCGGGGAAATGCCCGGTTCCTTCGTGCCCACGGTCACCGCCATCACAACCAGCCAGGACCTCCAGTGGCTCGTGCAACCCACCCTCATCTCTTCCATGGCCCAGTCCCAGGGGCAGCCACTGGCCTCTCAACCCCCAGCTGTCGACCCCTATGACATGCCGGGGACCAGCTACTCCACGCCAGGCATGAGTGGCTACAGCAGTGGCGGAGCTGGTGGTAGTGGCGGGCCTTCCACCAGTGGCACCGCCAGCGGACCCGGGCCTTCCCGCCCGACCAGAGCCCGGCCCAGGAGACCCCGAGAGGAGACGGTGAGTCAGGGGCATCTAGAATCTGGTCTGGGGGTGGAAGGGAGGAAGGAAGAGAGGCAGAAACTTTTCACAGTCGGGGTGGGAGGACTAAGATCTCAGAGCTTGCAGGGCCCTGTCATCCCTTCTGCCATCAGTGAGGACTAGAGGGTTCTTTTCTGGCTCCTGGGGTTGGATGGAGGAGGTGTAGCCTGTCCCCCAACCTCATGGCCTCTATCTCCCCTATTCAGCTTACCCCTGAGGAGGAGGAGAAAAGAAGGGTTCGCCGGGAACGGAACAAGCTGGCAGCTGCGAAGTGTAGGAACCGTCGGCGGGAACTGACTGACCGTCTCCAGGCGGTGAGGATGGAGCCCCAGGGGTGGGGTGAAGGAGAGCCGAAGGGGGGCTCTGTCCCCAGGCTCCATCCTCCAACTATGCCCTCTCCCTGGGCTGAGTACCAGAGGTTCCAGATGTGAATGCAGGCACAGGGGGGCCCAGATAGGGGAACCACCTGCACACACACGGACCCCCAAATACTCCTGTGGATCCTGGCTCCTCCTTGTCCTGACCTGTGACCCCATCCCCTCTGGCCTTCACTTCATCCTGTGGGGGCATATGGGGGACCCTTAGTAGAGGGGAGCACCAACTGTTTCTCCCATTTGGTCTTGGGCAAGCGATAACCCATTTTTGCCTCGGTTTCCCTAACTTTCTAATCCTTCATTGACTCTCCCAGGCTCCTTCTACCTTTAACATTCTAGAAAGTCTGTGAAACCAAATTCTTTCTGCCTGTGTC